>NC_086445.1:571360508-571681125 GCF_028390025.1 Pseudophryne corroboree
CTTCTCCTCCGACAATTTTATTTTAGGTTTTGGAGTCCTTTTTTTACTGATATTTGGTGTTTTGGATTTGACATGCTCTGTACTATGACATTGGGCATCGGCCTTGGCAGACGACGTTGCTGGCATTTCATCGTCTCGGCCATGACTAGTGGCAGCAGCTTCAGCACGAGGTGGAAGTGGATCTTGATCTTTCCCTAATTTTGGAACCTCTACATTTTTGTTCTCCATATTTTAATAGGCACAACTAAAAGGCACCTCAGGTAAACAATGGAGATGGATGGATACTAGTATACTTATGGATGGACTGCCGAGTGCCGACACAGAGGTAGCTACAGCCGTGGACTACCGTACTGTACTGTGTCTGCTGCTAATATAGACTGGTTGATAATGAGATGTAGTATGTATAAAGAAGAAAGAAAAAAAAAACCACGGGTAGGTGGTATACAATTATGGATGGACTGCCGAGTGCCGACACAGAGGTAGCTACAGCCGTGGACTACTGTACTGTACTGTGTCTGCTGCTAATATAGACTGGATGATAATGAGATGTAGTATGTATAAAGAAGAAAGAAAAAAAAAAACCACGGGTAGGTGGTATACAATTATGGATGGACTGCCGAGTGCCGACACAGAGGTAGCTACAGCCGTGGACTACCGTACTGTACTGTGTCTGCTGCTAATATAGACTGGATGATAATGAGATGTAGTATGTATAAAGAAGAAAGAAAAAAAAAACCACGGGTAGGTGGTATACAATTATGGATGGACTGCCGAGTGCCGACACAGAGGTAGCTACAGCCGTGGACTACCGTACTGTACTGTGTCTGCTGCTAATATAGACTGGATGATAATGAGATGTAGTATGTATAAAGAAGAAAGAAAAAAAAACCACGGGTAGGTGGTATACAATTATGGATGGACTGCCGAGTGCCGACACAGAGGTAGCTACAGCCGTGGACTACCGTACTGTACTGTGTCTGCTGCTAATATAGACTGGATGATAATGAGATGTAGTATGTATAAAGAAGAAAGAAAAAAAAAACCACGGGTAGGTGGTATACAATTATGGATGGACTGCCGAGTGCCGACACAGAGGTAGCTACAGCCGTGGACTACCGTACTGTACTGTGTCTGCTGCTAATATAGACTGGTTGATAATGAGATGTAGTATGTATAAAGAAGAAAGAAAAAAAAACCACGGGTAGGTGGTATACAAGTATGGATGGACTGCCGAGTGCCGACACAGAGGTAGCTACAGCCGTGGACTACCGTACTGTACTGTGTCTGCTGCTAATATAGACTGGATGATAATGAGATGTAGTATGTATAAAGAAGAAAGAAAAAAAAACCACGGGTAGGTGGTATACAATTATGGATGGACTGCCGAGTGCCGACACAGAGGTAGCTACAGCCGTGGACTACCGTACTGTACTGTGTCTGCTGCTAATATAGACTGGATGATAATGAGATGTAGTATGTATGTATAAAGAAGAAAGAAAGAAAAAACCACGGGTAGGTGGTATACAATTATGGATGGACTGCCGAGTGCCGACACAGAGGTAGCTACAGCCGTGAACTACCGTACTGTGTCTGCTGCTAATATAGACTGGTTGATAATGAGATGTAGTATGTATAAAGAAGAAAGAAAAAAAAAACCACGGGTAGGTGGTATACAATTATGGATGGACTGCCGAGTGCCGACACAGAGGTAGCTACAGCCGTGGACTACCGTACTGTACTGTGTCTGCTGCTAATATAGACTGGATGATAATGAGATGTAGTATGTATAAAGAAGAAAGAAAAAAAAAACACGGGTAGGTGGTATACAATTATGGATGGACTGCCGAGTGCCGACACAGAGGTAGCTACAGCCGTGAACTACCGTACTGTGTCTGCTGCTAGTAGACTGGATGATAAATAATGATATAAAAAATATATATATATCACTACTGCAGCCGGACAGGTATATATTATATAATGACGGACCTGCTGGAGTGGACACTGTCTGTCAGCAGAATGAGTTTTTTAATTTTTATAGAATAAAAAAACACCACACAAGTCACACGACGAGTGTACTTTTTCAGGCAGACATTCAATCACAATATACTATACTGGTGGTCAGTGTGGTCAGGTCACTGGTCACAGTGGTCAGTGGTCAGTCACACTGGCAGTGGCACTCTGGCAGCAAAAGTGTGCACTGTTTAATATGTACTCCTGGCTCCTGCTATAACCTATAACTGCTCCCCAGTCTCCCCCACAATTAAGCTGTGTGAGCACAGTCAGATATTATACATAGATGATGCAGCACACTGGGCTGAGCACAGATATGGTATGTGAGTGTGACTGAGTCACTGTGTATCGTTTTTTTCAGGCAGAGAACAAGAACAGAACGGATTATTAAATAATAATAAATTATAAAACTGCACTGGTGGTCAGGTCACTGGTCATCAGTCACTAGTATAACTCCTCCTAAGCTCCAGTAAGTAAATGAAGTGTCTCACTCTCACTCTCCTATCTATTTTAATTTCTAAACGGTGAGGACGCCAGCCACGTCCTCTCCCTATCAATCTCAATGCACGTGTGAAAATGGCCGCGACGCGCGGCTCCTTATATAGAATCCGAGTCTCACGAGAATCCGACAGCGTGATGATGACGTTCGGGCGCGCTCGGGTTAACCGAGCAAGGCGGGAAGATCCGAGTCGCTCGGACCCGTGTAAAAAAACATGAAGTTCGGGCGGGTTCGGATTCAGAGAAACCGAACCCGCTCATCTCTAATTATAACCCTCTATTCCTCACCTCTGGTGCCATATAGGCCAGTGTTCCTGCATATTCCGTGGCCTTATCTCCACGCATGTTCTGAAGTGCTAGGCCAAAATCTGCTACTTTGACGTGGACTGCTTTTGACATATCTACAGGGAGAAGGGCTTATAGTTCATCATCATAAGAGGCAGAACCACCAGTCATAAATAAAGGCCAAGGTCTTAGCCTTTCCTTGCCACTTTGTGTGGTGAATGGCATATTGCCAATTTTAAGTTTCTCTGCAGCTAGCTTTCCTTTTGATAATGTAAAAATTCATGATCTCAACATGCGACTGTTAAAATGGTCATAATGTCTTTGTTGACCATGCTGACATTCATTGTTTTTCTTTTTTTTTAATCTTATACCAAAAATTTAAATACCAGCAGAATTGTAATGCTCAGTTGTGCTGTACCATTTCTTATGGATCAAACGTGACGTGCACTAAAATGAGAAACCAGTCTCCTTTCTATCCTCCCCTTGGTTCGGTGACTTACTATGCAAAGAGCTGAGAAAACCTCAATGGTTAAAAAAAGAAAAAAAATTGCGTGGGGTCCCCCCTCCTAAGCATAACCAGCCTCGGGCTCTTTGAGCCGGTCCTGGTTGTAAAAATACAGGGGGAAAAATGACTGGGGTCCCCCCATATTTAAAAAAACAGCACCGGGCTCTGGGCCTGGTCCTGGTGCAAAAAATACGGGGGACAAAAGACGTAGGGGTCCCCCGTATTTTTAACACCAGCACCGGGCTCCACTAGTCAGAGAGATAATGCCACAGCCGGGGGACACTTTTATACTGGTCCCTACAGCCCTGGCATTAAATCACCAGCTAGTCACCCCTGGCCGGGGTACCCTGGAGGAGTGGGGACCCCTTAAATCAAGGGGTCCCCTCCCTCCAGCCACCCAAGGGCCAGGGGTGAAGCCCGAGGCTGTCCCCCCCATCCAAGGGCGGCAGATGGGAGGCTGATAGCCTTGTGTGTAAAAAAAGAATATTGTTTTTTGTAGCAGAACTACAAGTCCCAGCAAGCCTCCCCCGCAAGCTGGTACTTGGAGAACCGCAAGTACCAGCATGCAGGGGAAAAACGGGCCCCGTATTTTTTGGACCAGGTGCAGAGCCCGGTGCTGGTTGTTTAAATAGGGGGGGACCCCAGTCATTTTCCCCCCTGTATTTTTACAACCAGGACCGGCTCAAAGAGCCCGAGGCTGGTTATACATAGGAGGGGGAAGACCCCACGCAAATTTTTTGGGGGGATTTTTAACTTTCTTTTCTTCTCATAATATACACAATGAAGCCCTGCACAGATCTCACAGATCCGGCCAGGATTCATTGTGTTTTGTCAGGCAGTGTTTTACTAATCACTCCAGTAAAACACTGCCCGACAATACGAATCACATCGACATCGGAAAATACGAAAATGCAGAATACGACAGCATAGTAAATGATACGTTAAAAAAAAACCCCAAAAGTTGCAAATTAACACTATCGATGTCATTCGTGTTTAATCTCCCAACAAAAATTACGAATCTTAGTAAATATACCCCCAAGTCTATATATGTTGTGGCTGCAGCTTTTCTCAAACACATTCTAGCCTTTGCTTGGTTGAGCAAGGTGGCAGAAAAGTAATCAGACTGGGGGGCATATTTTGGTTAAATACATGCATGTGGTGATGGCATACAGTATACGGGGGACACATCTCTGCATGACTGCCTCAGCTAGGATTTTGTCTTCAGTGACTCTGGCACACTGTACGCTCTTGTTGCAGGCCTGGGAAGCAGAAGCAAAAACTAAGGATTCTTGAGTTTCTGACTTTTTGGGGGGAAATGCCTTGTCCAGAACTAGGGGCCTAATTCTGAGTTAATCGCAGCATCAAATTTGTTAGCAGATGGGCAAAACCATGTGCACTGCAGGAGGGGCAGATATAACATGTGCAGAGAGAGGTAGATTTGGGTGGGGTGTGTTCAATCTGCAATCTAAATTGCAGTGTAAAGATAAAGCAGCCAGTATTTACCCTGCACAGAAACAAAATAACCCACCCAAATCTAACTCTCTCTGCACATGTTATATCTGCCCCCCCTGCATGGCACATGGTTTTGCCCAACTGCTAACCAAGGGGGTAATTCCAAGTTGATCGCAGCAAGAAATTTTTTAGCAGTTGGCCAAAACCATGGCCCTCATTCCGAGTCGTTCGCTCGGTAATTTTCATTGCATCGCAGTGAAATTCCGCTTAGTACGCATGCGCAATAATCGCACTGCGACTGCGCCAAGTAATTTTACAATGAAGATAGTATTTTTACTCACGGCTTTTTCTTCGCTCCGGCGATCGTAGTGTGATTGACAGGAAATGGGTGTTACTGGGCGGAAACACGGCGTTTTAGGGGCGTGTGGATAAAAACGCTACCGTTTCCGGAAAAAACGCAGGAGTGGCCGGAGAAACGGGGGAGTGTCTGGGCGAACGCTGGGTGTGTTTATGTCGTCAAACCAGGAACGACAAGCACTGAACTGATCGCACAGGCAGAGTAAGTCTGAAGCTACTCTGAAACTGCTAAGTAGTTTGTAATCGCAATATTGCGAATACATCGGTCGCAATTTTAAGAAGCTAAGATACACTCCCAGTAGGCGTAGGCTTAGCGTGAGCAACTCTGCTAAATTCGCCTTGCGAACGATCAACTCGGAATGAGGGCCCATGTGCACTGCAGGGTAGGCAAATTTAACATGTGCAGAGAGAGGTAGATTTGGGTGGGGTGTGTTCAATCTGCAATCTAATTTGCAGTGTAAAAATAAAGCAGCCAGTATTTACCCTGCACAGAAATAAAATAACCCACCCAAATCTAACTCTCTCTGCACATGTCATATCTGCCTCCCCTGCAGTGCACATGGTTTTGCCCAACTGCTAAAAAATTTGCTGCTGCAATCAACTTGGAATTACCCCCCAAGTTCCTGCTGCGATCATCTCAGAATTACCCCCCAGATGCAAGCATTAGCTGCCCTTTGAGGAAAGAAGTTCCTTTTCTGCCTTTAACCAAGGGCGTAGCTACCATAGGTGCAGGCAGTGCAGCTGCTATGGGGCCCAGAGCTGAGAGGGGCCCACCTTCCCTGTCACAGTTACATGTGTAATATACATTTTTCGCCATTGGGTGGTACGTAGGGGTCCTTTCAAACTTTTCCTTGGGGCCTGCAATATATCTAGGTATGCCCCTGGACTTGTTCACTCTAATGTGGTATAAAATGAACTGATGGTCATTTCAATGTTATATAATATGAACCGGGGCACTGTAATGTGGCACAATATGAACAGGGACCACTATATATCATAATGTGAATTGGGGGTACTGTGCGGCATAATGTGTACTGGCAGCTCTGAAATGTGACATAGGGTGAACTTAAGCACTACTGCGATTCATAAAAGGAACTAAGGCACTACTATGGGGCATAACATTAAATAAAGATCTACTATGGTTCAGAAAATTAACTAGGGCACTATTATAGGACATAAAATTTGCAACTGTTGCAGAGAAGTGTCTCTCTAGAAGCCTTGGGACGGGGGCCCCTTCAAAATGTTGCTATGGGGCCCACAAAGTTCTGGCTACGCCCCTGCCTTTAACATAACAAAAGTGCTTGGGTGCTTGGCTTTGGTCCATCACCACAGGAAAGGCAAGGACTTAATTCATCAAAACAGTAATACCTGGCTTCTAATGGGAGACAGTATAGGACGGACTTTGGGGGTAATTCTGAGTTGATCGCAGCAGGAACTTTGTTAGCAGTTGGGCAAAACCAGGGCCCTCATTCCGAGTTGTTCGCTCGCAAGCTGCTTTTAGCAGCATTGCACACGCTAAGCCGCCGCCTACTGGTAGTGAATCTTAGCTTATCAAAATTGCGAACGAAAGATTCGCAATATTGCGAAAAGACTTCTCTGTGCAGTTTCTGAGTAGCTCGAGACTTACTCTTCCAGTGCGATAAGTTCAGTGCTTGTCGTTCCTGGTTTGACGTCGCAAACGCACCCAGCGTTCGCTCAGACACTCCTCCGTTTCTCCAGCCACTCCCGCGTTTTTCCCAGAAACGGTAGCGTTTTTTCAAACACTCCCATAAAACGGCCTGTTTCCGCCCAGAAACACCCACTTCCTGTCAATCACATTACGATCACCAGAACGAAGAAAAAACCTTGAAATGCCGTGAGTAAAATACCTAACTGCATAGCACAGTACCACAATCGTATTCACATTACACCACTTGTAGTGCCTCTGATTCATATTGAACCACAGAGTAGTGTCCCTTACTCACGTTACAAAACACAGTAGTGCCCCATATTAACGGTATGTCACATAGAAGTGTCTCTTATGCACATAACGCCCACAGTAGTAGTGCCCCTTACACACACTGGCCACATTAGTAGTGCCACACATAATGCCGACAGTAGTAGTACCCCTTATACATAATGCCCACAGTAGTAGTGCCAAACATAATGCCAACAGTAAAGTAGTAGTGACTCTTACATGTATGTCCATAGGAAGGAAGGGGAGAGATGGGGGAGTGCGGTACTTACATGGGAGATCAGCGGGGTGGATTGGAGACTGAAGAGCCATCACTGCCAGCTGTTAGCACCACTGCCACAGGAGCAGCAGGGAGGAGAGAGGAGGGAGGGAGCCGGAGGGACCAGACAGTGGCAGTCGGCAACAACAGCAGAGTTGCAGAGCGGGGAGAGCGCCCCCTTGCAGTGTTAAAATAAATTGCAGTGTTAAAATAAAGCAGCCAGTATTTACCATGGACAGAAACAAAATACCCCACCCAAATCTAAGGGTGTGTACACACGGTGAGATTCGGACTTATCCGATTCTCACTGTGCGACGGGGGGCCGGGTCGGCACTTAGCCAGTATCGCAAGCACATAATGAGTGTGCTTGCGATCCTGGTTCTGTGCGATTTTGGCTAAGTGTCAATCCTGACTATCTCTTCTATAGAGATAGTCAGGATTGACTTGCCTGCACAGCCTATTTTTTCGGCCGATGCCGACCGCGCATCGGCATCGGATCGGGATCGCAAGGTGACTGTCACCTTGCGATCTGCACTATCTTTTCTTCCGATTCTGACTATATAGTCAGAATCGGAAGAAAAGATCTTACCGTGTGTACATGCCTTAACTCTCTCTGCACGTTACATCTGCCCCACCTGCAGTGTACATGGTTTTGCCCTTTAGAGAAAAACTTTGCTGCTGCGATCAGATCTGAATTAGGCCCTTAGGGGTCTGTTTACTATGCCTTGAACGGAGATAAAGTGGACGGTGATAAAGTACCAGCCAATCAGCTCCTACCTGCCATGTCACAAGCTGGCTTTGAAAAAATAAGAATTTACTTACCGATAATTCTATTTCTCATAGTCCGTAGTGGATGCTGGGGACTCCGAAAGGACCATGGGGAATAGCGGCTCCGCAGGAGACTGGGTACAAAAGTAAAAGCTTTAGGACTACCTGGTGTGCACTGGCTCCTCCCCCTATGACCCTCCTCCAAGCCTCAGTTAGGATACTGTGCCCGGACGAGCGTACACAATAAGGAAGGATTTTGAATCCCGGGTAAGACTCATACCAGCCACACCAATCACACCGTATAACTTGTGATCTGAACCCAGTTAACAGCATGATAACAGAGGAGCCTCTGAAAAGATGGCTCACAACAATAATAACCCGATTTTTGTAACAATAACTATGTACAAGTATTGCAGACAATCCGCACTTGGGATGGGCGCCCAGCATCCACTACGGACTATGAGAAATAGAATTATCGGTAAGTAAATTCTTATTTTCTCTGACGTCCTAGTGGATGCTGGGGACTCCGAAAGGACCATGGGGATTATACCAAAGCTCCCAAACGGGCGGGAGAGTGCGGATGACTCTGCAGCACCGAATGAGAGAACTCCAGGTCCTCCTCAGCCAGGGTATCAAATTTGTAGAATTTAGCAAACGTGTTTGCCCCTGACCAAGTAGCTGCTCGGCAAAGTTGTAAAGCCGAGACCCCTCGGGCAGCCGCCCAAGATGAGCCCACTTTCCGTGTGGAATGGGCTTTTACAGATTTTGGCTGTGGCAGGCCTGCCACAGAATGTGCAAGCTGAATTGTACTACAAATCCAACGAGCAATAGTCTGCTTAGAAGCAGGAGCACCCAGCTTGTTGGGTGCATACAGGATAAACAGCGAGTCAGATTTTCTGACTCCAGCCGTCCTGGAAACATATATTTTCAGGGCCCTGACTACGTCCAGCAACTTGGAATCCTCCAAGTCCCTAGTAGCCGCAGGTACCACAATAGGCTGGTTTAAGTGAAACGCTAAAATCACCTTAGGGAGAAATTGAGGACGAGTCCTCAATTCTGCCCTATCCGTATGAAAAATTAGGTAAGGGCTTTTATAGGATAAAGCCGCCAATTCTGAGACACGCCTGGCTGAAGCCAGGGCTAACAGCATTACCACTTTCCATGTGAGATATTTTAAGTCCACAGTGGTGAGTGGTTCAAACCAATGTGATTTTAGGAACCCCAAAACTACATTGAGATCCCAAGGTGCCACTGGAGGCACAAAAGGAGGCTGTATATGCAGTACCCCCTTGACAAACGTCTGAACTTCAGGAACTGAAGCTAGTTCTTTTTGGAAGAATATCGACAGGGCCGAAATTTGAACCTTAATGGACCCTAATTTTAGGCCCATAGACAGTCCTGTTTGCAGGAAATGCAGGAAACGACCCAGTTGAAATTCCTCTGTAGGGGCCTTCCTGGCCTCACACCACGCAACATATTTACGCCAAATACGGTGATAATGTTGCACAGTTACATCCTTCCTGGCTTTGATCAGGGTAGGGATGACTTCATCCGGAATGCCTTTTTCCTTCAGGATCCGGCGTTCAACCGCCATGCCGTCAAACGCAGCCGCGGTAAGTCTTGGAACAGACAGGGTCCCTGCTGGAGCAGGTCCTTTCTTAGAGGTAGAGGCCACGGGTCTTCCGTGAGCATCTCTTGAAGTTCCGGGTACCAAGTCCTTCTTGGCCAATCCGGAGCCACGAGTATAGTCCTTACTCCTCTCCTTCTTATGATTCTCAGTACCTTGGGTATGAGAGGCAGAGGAGGGAACACATACACTGACTGGTACACCCACGGTGTTACCAGAGCGTCCACAGCTATTGCCTGAGGGTCCCTTGACCTGGCGCAATATCTGTCCAGTTTTTTGTTGAGGCGGGACGCCATCATGTCCACCTTTGTTTTTTCCCAACGGTTCACAATCATGTGGAAGACTTCTGGGTGAAGTCCCCACTCCCCCGGGTGGAGGTCGTGTCTGCTGAGGAAGTCTGCTTCCCAGTTGTCCACTCCCGGAATGAACACTGCTGACAGTGCTATCACATGATTTTCCGCCCAGCGAAGAATCCTTGCAACTTCCGTCATTGCCCTCCTGCTTCTTGTGCCGCCCTGTCTGTTTACGTGGGCGACTGCCGTGATGTTGTCCGACTGGATCAACACCGGCTGACCCTGAAGCAGAGGCCTTGCCTGACTTAGGGCATTGTAAATGGCCCTTAGTTCCAGGATATTTATGTGAAGTGACGTTTCCATGCTTGACCACAAGCCCTGGAAGTTTCTTCCCTGTGTGACTGCTCCCCAGCCTCTCAGGCTGGCATCCGTGGTCACCAGGACCCAGTCCTGAATGCCGAATCTGCGGCCCTCTAGAAGATGAGCACTCTGTAACCACCACAGGAGAGACAGGGTTATCCGCTGATGCATTTGAAGATGCGATCCGGACCATTTGTCCAGCAGATCCCACTGAAAAGTTCTTGCGTGGAATCTGCCGAATGGAATCTCTTCGTAAGAAGCCACCATTTTTCCCAGGACCCTTGTGCATTGATGCACTGACACTTGGCCTGGTTTTAGGAGGTTCCTGACTAGGTCGGATAACTCCCTGGCTTTCTCCTCCGGGAGAAACACCTTTTTCTGGACTGTGTCCAGAATCATCCCTAGGAACAGCAGACGTGTCGTCGGAATCAGCTGCGATTTTGGAATATTTAGAATCCACCCGTGCTGTCGTAGTACTACTTGAGATAGTGCTACTCCGACCTCTAACTGTTCTCTGGACCTTGCCCTTATCAGGAGATCGTCCAAGTAAGGGATAATTAAGACGCCTTTTCTTCGAAGAAGAATCATCATTTCGGCCATTACCTTGGTAAAGACCCGGGGTGCCATGGACAATCCAAACGGCAGCGTCTGAAACTGATAGTGACAGTTCTGTACCACAAACCTGAGGTACCCTTGGTGAGAAGGGCAAATTGGGACATGGAGGTAAGCATCCTTGATGTCCAGAGACACCATATAATCCCCTTCTTCCAGGTTCGCTATCACTGCTCTGAGTGACTCCATCTTGAATTTGAACCTTTGTATGTAAGTGTTCAAGGATTTCAGATTTAAAATAGGTCTCACCGAGCCGTCCGGCTTCGGTACCACAAACAGCGTGGAATAATACCCCTTTCCCTGTTGTAGGAGGGGTACCTTGATTATCACCTGCTGGGAATACAGCTTGTGAATGGCTTCCAATACCGCCTCCCTGTCGGAGGGAGACGTTGGTAAAGCAGACTTCAGGAACCGGCGAGGGGGAGACGTCTCGAATTCCAATTTGTACCCCTGAGATACTACCTGCAGGATCCAGGGGTCCACTTGCGAGTGAGCCCACTGCGCGCTGAAATTCTTTAGACGGGCCCCCACCGTGCCTGAGTCCGCTTGTAAGGCCCCAGCGTCATGCTGAGGACTTGGCAGAAGCGGGGGAGGGCTTCTGTTCCTGGGAAGAGGATGCCTGCTGCAGTCTTTTTCCCCTTCCTCTGCCCCGGGGCAGATATGAGTGGCCTTTTGCCCGCTTGCCCTTATGGGGACGAAAGGACTGAGCCTGAAAAGACGGTGTCTTTTTCTGCTGAGAGGTGACCTGGGGTAAAAAGGTAGATTTCCCAGCCGTTGCCGTGGCCACCAGGTCCGATAGACCGACCCCAAATAACTCCTCCCCTTTATACGGCAATACTTCCATATGCCGTTTGGAATCCGCATCACTTGACCACTGTCGCGTCCATAACCCTCTTCTGGCAGAAATGGACAGCGCACTTACTCTTGATGCCAGAGTGCAAATATCCCTCTGTGCATCTCGCATATATAGAAATGCATCCTTTAAATGCTCTATAGTCAATAATATACTGTCCCTGTCCAGGGTATCAATATTTTCAGTCAGGGAATCCGACCAAGCCACCCCAGCACTGCACATCCAGGCTGAGGCGATTGCTGGTCGCAGTATAATACCAGTATGTGTGTATATACTTTTTAGGATATTTTCCAGCTTCCTATCAGCTGGTTCCTTGAGGGCGGCCGTATCAGGAGACTGTAACGCCACTTGTTTTGATAAGCGTGTGAGCGCCTTATCTACCCTAGGGGGTGTTTCCCAACGCGCCCTAACCTCTAACGGGAAAGGGTATAATGCCAATAATTTTTTAGAAATTAGCAGTTTTTTATCGGGGGAAACCCACGCTTCATCACACACCTCATTTAATTCATCTGATTCAGGAAAAACTACGGGTAGTTTTTTCACACCCCACATAATACCCTTTTTTGTGGTACTTGTAGTATCAAAAATGTTCAAAACCTCCTTCATTGCCGTGATCATGTAACGTGTGGCCCTACTGGAAAATACGTTTGTTTCCTCACCGTCGACACTGGAGTCAGTGTCCGTGTCTGGGTCTGTGTCGACCATCTGAGGTAACGGGCGCTTTAGAGCCCCTGACGGTGTTTGAGACGCCTGTACAGGTAATAACTGATTTGCCGGCTGTCTCATGTCGTCAACAGTCTTTTGTAAAGTGCTGACACTATCACGTAATTCCTTCCATAAGACCATCCAGTCAGGTGTCGACTCCCTAGGGGGTGACATCACTATTACAGGCAATTGCTCCGCCTCCATACCATTTTCCTCCTCATACATGTCGACACAACGTACCGACACACAGCACACACACAGGGAATGCTCTGATAGAGGACAGGACCCCACTAGCCCTTTGGGGAGACAGAGGGAGAGTTTGCCAGCACACACCAGAGCGCTATATATATACAGGGATAACCTTATATAAGTGTTTTTCCCTTATATAGCTGCTGTATAGATTTATCTGCCAAATTAGTGCCCCCCCTCTCTTGTTTTACCCTGTTTCTGTAGTGCAGGACTGCAGGGGAGAGTCAGGGAGCTTCCCTCCAACGGAGCTGTGAGGAAAAATGGCGCCAGTGTGCTGAGGAGATAGGCTCCGCCCCCTTATCGGCGGCCTTTCTCCCGCTTTTTTAAAGAAAAATTGGCAGGGGTTAAATGCATCCATATAGCCCAGGAGCTATATGTGATGTATTTTTTGCCATATAAGGTGTTTTTATTGCGTCTCAGGGCGCCCCCCCCCCAGCGCCCTGCACCCTCAGTGACCGGAGTGTGAAGTGTGCTGAGAGCAATGGCGCACAGCTGCGGTGCTGTGCGCTACCTTATTGAAGACAGGACGTCTTCTGCCGCCGATTTTCCGGACCTCTTCAGTCTTCTGGCTCTGTAAGGGGGCCGGCGGCGCGGCTCTGGGACCCATCCATGGCTGGGCCTGTGATCGTCCCTCTGGAGCTAATGTCCAGTAGCCTAAGAAGCCCAATCCACTCTGCACGCAGGTGAGTTCGCTTCTTCTCCCCTTAGTCCCTCGGTGCAGTGAACCTGTTGCCAGCAGGATTCACTGAAAATAAAAAACCTATACTTAAACTTTTACTAAGCAGCTCAGGAGAGCCACCTAGTGAGCACCCTTCTCGTTCGGGCACAAAAATCTAACTGAGGCTTGGAGGAGGGTCATAGGGGGAGGAGCCAGTGCACACCAGGTAGTCCTAAAGCTTTTACTTTTGTGCCCAGTCTCCTGCGGAGCCGCTATTCCCCATGGTCCTTTCGGAGTCCCCAGCATCCACTAGGACGTCAGAGAAATGACAGTTAGGAGCTGGTTGGCTGGTACTTTATCTCCGTGCACTTTATCTCCATCTATGGCTTAGTAAATAGACCCCTAATAGTTCTTCAAACATGCAGATCTCTGCACTCTCTCAGTCTGATTTCAATAGTGGCAGTAGAGAAGCCAATCTTGGCCCATTTTTGTAATCCCAGGATTCAGGATTGAAAAAATCTCAATTCCAGGATTTCCAGGATTCTGTAGAACAGCAGGCTTCAACTGTTGTAGAGTGCAGGCAGGGTCATGCCAGGGCCGAGGGCACTGGCAGGCAGCAGCAGGCAATGGAGACTCCCAGTCAGTCCTCCTCCTCATTCAGGCTTGTACTGGCGCGTTGGTGGACAGGGTCCACTCCAGACCCCACATATTGAGTCAACTCAGCCAGAGCCAGGCTTCCGCTTAGATGCTAGATCCATTGTTCCACACAGCAGATGCCAGACTCCAGTGCGAGGCTGAATAAGGGGCAGACTGCCCAGTGTGGCCCCTGGTATCACACGCAGCTGCACAGCACAGACATAGGGGGCCCAAGGGCAGTGTCACTCTGACCCGACAGAACTAGTTCGCAGTGCTGCCCCGTGGCTGGAGGCACCAATCCCAGGATTAAAATTTTGGTATTTTTCCTGCTACAATTATTGATTTTATTTTATAGTTAAATTATCTGATACGCAGATTAAAATGTATAATCCTTTTTTATTCTAATAGCAGCTTTATACTTTTGTTTTGTATTCTTTCAACAAATAAGCAGCACGTGTATTTATCAGAGAGCATAAAGTGGGAGGAGGGCGCGTCGCTCATTTACCACAAAGCAAAAAATAAATAAAATGAAATAAAAATGCCCATCTGCTTTCGTAAACACAAATTTCACTTGAGCCATTTTACTTAAAGCGAGTTGTTTCACTCACAGTATTACATATAATAATCTGCTCAGTCGAACTATAAATTGGTAAACATTGGTCGTTGGGTCCTTTATGTTAATTTATTCTTCGTAGAATTAAAATGGTAATTCTTTGGACTTTTTTTCTAAGTAAATTTAATGTACTGAAGATATGGTTTATGCAAAACTCTCACCGGGAAAAAAAAAAACAAAACCTATAAAAAAAAAAAAAAAGGGGAAGACAAAACCAAACAAAAAACAACACTTGATTCTACAGCTCCACCCAGCGCCTCACCCGACATACTGCAGCCACACATATGATAAACTAGTACGTAACGCCGCAAGTATTGCTGGGATTGCTGTCACAGGCCAGGAAGTAGTTTATCATTACCGCAGTAGCTTATGACTACCCGCGACCAATGGCGAGCTCTGCGTTCAGGACTACATTTCCCATAAGCGCTTGCTGTGCGACGCGCAGGCGCATTAGCAATATTGTGTCTAAAACGGCTTGTTTAAAGAGAAAGCGATCCGGGCTGTGAGTGTGTGTAATTCTGCTTGTGCGGGGGACGGGGAGGCGAGGAACCATGTCCCGGCAAACCAATCGAGGAACAGAGAGCAAGAAGATGGTGAGTGGAGCTGGCAGGGAAGAGGTTTAGGTATCACACTGCCAGTGCTGGTGAGTCAGGGCCCGGGCTGCTGCTGGTTATAGGGATCGGCTCCCAGTATGTATGTCCCACTGACCAACCGTGGATGGGAGGAAGTGCTGAGCTGTATATAATCCCCTATGGGGAGCAGCAGGCTATATGCACAGTATACACAATCCATAAGAGCTGCTCTCATTCTGGGGGCTTTACCTTATAGCCTAGCCAGTGTTTTGGACAGTGTTCATAAGGTTACCTGGGTCAGATGAGTCCTGTAACTCTTACTTAATGCTTTTTTATTTGACTTCTTTAATGGGATGGCCGTCACAAGCGAGCCATTGAATAGTTGTGGCACTGCTGTCATCGCAACATGCTTTTTGGTGGCATGTATCCGTCACAAGATAACTAATTCGTGGGTAGCTCGCTTGCACTGTGGTCCCAGGAGGTTTACCCAGGCAAAGGAAGTCAGCTGCGGCGGGTGCTACCTAGTGCAGTAGTAGTAGTGATGGTGTCAGCCTAGCATTGTACGGAATAAGCATTTCCATCAAATAGGAAACATCAGTGGTTGGAGTATGGGTCGTTGGGTCAACAGTCATTAGGTCGACACGGGAATTAGGTTGACATGTATGACATGTACTAGGTTGACAGGTGAAAAGGTCAACATGAGTTTCTGGACTGTTTTTGGTGTAGTTTTCTTCGTAAAGTGACGGGGAACCCCAATAAGTGCACTGTGTCCCCTCACATGGCGAGTGAACTTCGGGCAAGGTTACTATTCCCAATCGTAGTCCACGTGGATTGTCAAGTGTGGAAAAATAAATAAAAATAAAAAAGTGAAAAACTCATGTCGACCTTTTTACATGTCAACTTAATGACCATATCGACCTAATGACTGTCAACCTAAGCTGTGTTGACCTAACGACTGTGTCCCAGTGGTTGCCATCTGTCAGTTTTCAATTGCCGTCCTTAAAATAAACCCCATCCAAATATATCAGGATATGAATATAAAGGGGATACGGTCATTAGGTCGACCACACTTAGGTCCTCAGTCATTAGGTCGACCACTATTGGTCGACATGTACTAGGCTGTCTGCAAGATTAAGCTGTCTTTAGTATAAGTTGCATAAAGACATGCAATCCAATTAGTTAAGGCCCATACACACGAGAAGACTTGAACAATTTGTGAAAGATGGACAATGTGGAAGATCCATTTCCCTTGAACTCCCTGACAAACGAGATTGAGTGTACACACTGATAGGCCCTACACACTGGGCGATATCACTCAAAGATATGAACGATCTCGTTCATTAATGAACGAGATACCGTTCATATCTTTGAGTGTGGAGGCACCAGCGATGAACAATGCGCGGCCCCGCGCTCGTTCATCGCTGGTGCCCCGTCGGCTGTGCATGCAGGTCAATATGGACGATCCCGTCCATATTTGCCTGCACTTCTATGGAGCCGGGTGACGGGGGGAGTGAAGAAACTTCATCCCCACCTAACCCCCCTTCCCCCCCTGCCGCCAGGTCGGCCGTATCCGCCGTCGGGCAGCTCGGCGGCGGATTGACAAATGTGTAGGGCCCTTATCTGAATGACGAACGATCTGCTATGCTGGGACTTATGGGATTGAGCTGCATGCATGGACGACTGACAACCCGCTTCCAACGATCACGGATGTGCGCATCGTTCATTGTTTGCTGTGTGCACACTTCCATGATTTAATCGTTCACAACCGTTGTTATCGCTCATATCTTTGGACAATATCTTCTAGTGTGTATGGGCCTTTATTAGAGCTACAGATGTGTCCACTCTGATCATACAAGCTGATCGCAGCAAATGTGACTTGTTTGCCACCAGTGGCGTGTTCCTGTGTGTGCGTGTGCACGCACTCACGATCCATGTGCATGCTGAAATCCCTTTGAAGACTGTGAGAATTTATTGTCTCCTTAAATACGACACATGTGGGGGAACTGACTTTGGTTTTCTTACTAATGAGCTGCGTGACGCTGAGCATGACTTCATAATTTTATGCTATTGTGCTCTGCTTTGTTCTGAATGTTGCACTGTCTTCTGGTCTCCAGCTTGTTGCCAATCTCTTGGTCTCTAACGTTACACCTGTATCACCTAACTACTTTTTTCTTTCTTTCCATCTGCCTACTGCACTCATTCTGTAGTATTGGTATTTGCCATTCATTTCACCTACTGCATCTCTGCATCTCATGGTACGTGTCCGCAAACACTTTATCACGCTACTTTTAATCACATTTATAATTGTTTCATTATTGGGAAATTGATCCGGGTCCCCACAGCAAACGTGTTAAGAGCTCATGTTATTGTTTAGATCAACTTAAGGGGATGTAGTCCATATCTCGACAGTCGGGGTCACGCGGGCCAGAACACTGACGCCAGGATCCCGACTGCCAAGTATTCTGGCAGCGGCGCCTGAACTATTCCCGCTCGTGGGTGTTCACAACACCCATAGAGTGTGAATATAACCTGTGGTGAGCCACCGAGCCCGCAGCATGGCGAGTGCAGTGAGCCCGCAGGGGGCTTTCTAGCGCTTGCCCCACTGCCAGCATTCTGGCAGCTGAGATCCCGGGGTAGGTATTCTGAGCTCTGGTATCCAGGCTGCCGGTATTCCAACACCAACCCAGCATAAGTTTTTCTAGGGGGAAAAAAACAGAAAAGTCAACCAGTTACCATGCTTTTCATATGATAAAATATATAGCCATAATGTAAATATAATTAGACGAGGTTTATTCTGCTTAATATTTTTTTCTATTATTTTAAACCGCATTGTTACAATAGCTATAGACCCTCGTATGGCATAGTTTTTATTATAGCGCTCAGCCTGCAGCACACACGGGTCACTTTACATGGAAAGCATGGCCTAAGCCAGTGTTTTGTTACGTTCAGTATCCTGTAGAGTATCAACTATCCAATCGTGTTCTAGTTGGAGGATTCTTATTTCCCATACAGCCTTTGAAAATGTAAAATGAATTGCACCGGTTGTTCTTTAAAGCCTTCAGAAATGCTTGTATCAGCGAGTGCATGAATAACATATGGATGTGTGAATGCCTACTTAACATACAAAGTCTCTGGCTGAACCCTCATTATTGACAGCGCTTTTTCTGTTTGGAATTGTGCTGCTATACATGGCTGTGTACTGTAATTCCCCATGCTTAGCTTTTCCTTGCATGTAGTGTTTCATCTGATTGAAAGCATTTTTCTTCTCTAATTCTTTGCAACCACCATATGTGCAAGGAAACGACAAACCTACAGGGAATCCAATTAAGTGTACACAGTTGGTGGGGAGTGCAAGTTGCCGCTGCGACGGCGTGTACATGCCAGCAATGGCCTGAGCATGATTCCTCGTGTCCTCTTCTAGTGTCAGTCACGCACATTTTTGCTTGCAGCAGTACTGTAAGTGTGGCATACCGCTTGACTTAAGGGCCCTACACACTGGCCGATTACACTGAGCGATATGAATGATCTTGTTCATTAATGAATTAAATATCGTTCCTATCTTTCAGTGTGTAGGCACCAGCGATGAATGATGCGCAGCCCTGCGCTCGTTCATCGTTGGTGCCGGGCTCGTTTAAACATGCAAGCCAATATGGACAATCTCGTCCATATTAGCATGCAGGCCTATGGGGCCGGGTGACGTCAGGGAGTGAAGAAACTTCACTCCCCCGTCACATAAACCGCCAGGTCGCCCGTGAGCAGTATCGGCCGTCTGGCACCTCGGCAAGTGTGTAGGGCCCATTACTCGCTCCCACCTAATTGGATTCCCCCCTTAGATAGTGATCTGGTCCTTCCCAATGTTAATTGTTTGTTTTGTCTCCTCCAGAATTCTGAGCTTTTCAACTTGACTTATGGGTCCCTCGTTGCGCAGCTGTGCAAGGACTATGAAAATGATGATGATGTCAATAAACAATTGGAGAAAATGTAAGTCCGATAATATGGGTTTAAATGTTGCTGTAACTGTGCTGAGGCTTTAGTGTCTGGTGTAGGGGGAAGTCTGATACCTAAAACTCTATGCTACAGTAAGTACATTTTGCACCTTGGATGATAATAACACATCTCATATGTCAGCCCATTGTTTATATCGTTACCATTTTTTTTTTTTACACGGCATCGCTATACAAAAAGTTTGTTAATGAGAATTTCAGGGAAAAATATTAAATGAAGTAAATTGTGATTATCTGTCATTTTACACAGTTATGTGGTGGTGGACAGGACTATGCTTCTATGGTTGGCAGTGATCACCACTGGTTTTTCCTATCACTTAAATAATTTGATTTGGTCCTGGACCACCAGTCTGTGGCACCCCTGCATGTGCTCCGCGGCACCCAGTTTGGGTGTCTGTATCCTGCCTGCATTTTTTCTTTGGTATTGCTGATTTATGGATGGAGGGGCCATCATCATTATGTTTCCAAGGAGCCACATTGCTACAGTGGTATGGACATGAGACAGAGGGTAGAGAAGGCCCTGCTTGTGAGAGCTTACAGCCTATGATTATATAAATATAAAAGGATTTGCTGAGAATTGGTAGTGAAAGATGCTTGCTACCACTAATGGCATTAAGATTGCTAGCAACTTTTTCACAACTTAATAACCTTCTGTGGTGTGGTATTATGAACAAAGTTAAACTTAAATGCTTATTGAGCCTTTCTGAGCAAAGGATGTGTCATTAGCACCTTATGAAATTCAAAGATGTACAATGAAGTCATGGGGGTATATCCAATTAGCGCCGACAACCGAATGGATCCGACAACCCCTATTCAATCTCATCTCAATTCAACTTTTTCAAGTCGAATTGAGATGAGAGACGGGGGGGGGGGGGGGGGGGGGGGGAGAGGGCGCAGGGAGACCAGCGGGTACAGCAGACGGAGGAGATCAGTGCTACAGTAGCACTGCAGGAGGATGTCATACAGCCTCCTGACCTCACGGCAGTGTCCACCCGGCTCCAGCAAGCATGACCTCACTTGCTAGAGCCGGGTGGAAGCTGCTGTGAGCGGTGCGGCTGTGTGACATCCTGCTGCAGCGCTGTGCTGTAGCGCGGCTCTTCCCCGTCTCCCTGCGGTTTCCCCCCCCCCCTCTCCTCCTCTGGGTCCCACATCTCAGTCCGACATTTTCTTATGTCGGACTGAGATGGTCGAAAAGGGGGCCAAAACCGTTTTCTACACAAGAACGTGGATCGGCTGCTATTCCCCCGATTCACGTGCTTTTCGACAAGTCGAATACCTCAACTTATCGAAAATATTGAATAGGTTGGAACACCTTCCGACCTAAAAAAAAGTCGAAAACTACCGTCTTTTCGACAGACTGCAGCTTTGGATGTCAATTGAATATACCCCATGGTTTCTGTACTGCAGAAACAGTGAGTGTGTAATGGCTGGGGGGAGAGGTGGCACATATTGAGTTCATTGCTCATGTGCAAAATGGCTTCAGGGACATCGTAGCATATTCAGTTACATTACAGACAAATCTGAAGATCCAGTGGATGGATAAGGACATAAAAGTGCCTGATCTCCCCCCATCCTGGGGGTAAACGCATAAAAAAAAAAAAAAAAAAGTCAAACAAGGGTGTGATGAACAGACCATAATACCTTAAACTACAAAAAGCATACAGTATATGATTACCAGATAGTAAGAACCTACACAGAAAACACTTAAAGAGAGGTACACACGGAGAGATCTGTGCTTAATTTCTAAGCAGTCTTACTAGATCTCTCCGTGTGTATGCCCATAGCGATGCGCGGCCCCACGCTATCGCCAGTTCTAGATTGTGCCTGCATGTAGGTCGCTCACTTCACTGATGTGTGAAGGTTTTCTTTATTAAATGTTCTGACGGCTGCTCGATGTAAGACACTCAAGAAATGTCTGAGCAATTATTATGCATCCCTGTCTAACTTCCCAAATAACCTCCCTGCATTCACAGCAGCTCAAGGAGGAAACGCAGACATTTCTTTATTTCTTCAATCTTGTCACCAGCCCAAAGAAATCTCAGAAGAGAAATTTACTGGTGCTATGAAGCAGTTGCTTCTGGGGTCTGACTGTTTTTTTATGCCATGTATTGCAAAAGTTTCTCTGAACCCCCTACTCTTTATGTTCTTAGATCTGTTCAGTTTGCTCATTCAGGGAGAAAAGCTTGAGAATGCTACTACCCAGGACAACATTGGGGTCGATTCAATTCGGCAACAGATGAATAGCGCCGGGAATTATCTCCCGACGCTATTCAATTCAGCTGCTAGTTACCCGCAATTGTCGGGAATTCTTCTCTCACCCCCGGGGGGGTGAGAGAAGAAAACCGACAAAAGTGCTGCCGCGCAGCCAGCGCAAGGCTGATTCTGTCGGGAATCTGCATCGCCGCGGGTAGTTAAGTCGGAGAATGCCCGTTCTCCCGACAAAACTACCTGTTAAGTCAGCGAGAACGGGCATTCGCCGACTTAACTTTAGCTGAATTGAATAGCGTCGGGAGCTAATTCCTGGCGCTATTCATCTGTTGCCGAATTGAATCGACCCCATTTTAGTTGTTTGTAAACTAGATCGAGATACTATGGAACTAGGGCGCTATAGGCCAATCTCGCTTTTGAATGTTAATCTGAAACTTTATGCCAACAGATTAGGTTGGGGTATGGTTTCCATCTATCCAAATCAGCTGGCCTTTATTCCTAATAGGGCAAGCTGCTGTTAATACTGTACGAAGAACATTAAAGATTTCATCTATGTAGCTTGTTGTCAGGCTGGTGGTGGAGCTTGATGCAGAAAATACCTTGTTCTTTTATTCAGCAGACTTTGGTGGGCATATGGATTAGGGCTGACCCCTGCAGGGAATCTTAAAATCATTATATCTTAACCCTTCTGCCTCAGTTCTTTGTAAACCTTTTCAGCTCCACTCCTTTCTATGTTAGATGCTGCACAAGGTAGGGCTGCCCCCCTGTCACCCGTTAAACTCATTACAGAAGATTTGGCCCCTTGCATTCATCTTAACCTGGTCTTCTCTGATATAGCTGTTGTCCCCCCAGAAGCCTAAAATAGCCCTTTTTATTACTATCGCTAAGCAGCACATCACTCTTCCTAATCCATTCAATAAAATACAAGCCTATAGTGCTTCCTTGCACTATAAGATTAAGGGGTATATTCAATTCCTCTCTGAAAGCCCAACAGGTTGAAAAAACTGCACTCTTCGCCGTTTATAGGGCAAATTTTCATTCGCCCTATTCAATCTAAGTGCCGTTTGTTCGACTTGTCGGAAATTCCGACACTGTCAAAAAACAGGTGGATCGGCGAATTCTCCACTGAACCACCTGTTTTGTCGAATTTGCTGGTGTTTTCGCCCATTTTTTTTGCCAACTCGACTTTAAAAAAAAAAATATATATATGTCAGATTGGCATGGGTGAAAACGGGACAAAAGTTAGCGATACCACCCGCAAATTAAGTAATGAGCTGTCGGGTCCTCTCCAGAGAGGATCCAACATGAATTGAATATACCCTTAACTCTGATAAATCTGAGATTTTGGATTTGAACCTACAGATGTGTCCTCTTACAACTTTGCTTCATGTGCTACAAGTTGCGTTACAGATAACTCATAAGTGCAGTGTGATTTTGTAGCGCAGAGCGTCTTTCTGCATCTTTTGCCGCGAAAATGCGTTTTAGACACATTGGGGGCGTTTCAGTTGTTTCAAGCATCTATTTTTCCCATTTAAATGGGTCTGTATAGAGCAGGCATTCACAACCTCTTCTCAAGGCACACTAACACTCCAGGTTTTATTGATATCCATTCTTGAGCACAGGTGACTTCATTAGTACCTCTGTGTTTTTGTTTTAACCATATGTGCTAAAGCCTAGATCAAACTGCACTGTCAGTGTACCTTGGGGACCGAGGTTGGCAATGCGTGGTTTAGACTTCCAAACAATTGTCACAATTAATTTGTGATTGGGCACCCATGCAAGACACTCGGGGCCTAATTCAGACCTAATCGCAGCAACAAAATCTTTCTCTAATGGGCAAAACCATGTGCACTGTAGGTGGGACAGATGTTATTGTTTCTCTGCAGGGTAAATACTGGCTTCTGTATTTCTCTGACGTCCTAGTGGATGCTGGGAACTCCGAAAGGACCATGGGGAATAGCGGCTCCGCAGGAGACTGGGCACAACTAAAGAAAGCTTTTAGGTCACCTGGTGTGCACTGGCTCCTCCCACTATGACCCTCCTCCAAGCCTCAGTTAGATTTTGTGCCCGGCCGAGGTTGGATGCACACTAGGGGCTTTCCTGAGCTTCTAAAAAGAAAGTATATAATTAGGTTTTTTATTTTACAGTGAGACCTGCTGGCAACAGGCTCACTGCAGCGAGGGACTAAGGGGAGAAGAAGCGAACCTACCTGCTTGCAGCTAGCTTGGGCTTCTTAGGCTACTGGACACCATTAGCTCCAGAGGGATCGACCGCATGGAACTGGCCTTGGTGTTCGGTCCCGGAGCCGTGCCGCCGTCCCCCTTACAGAGCCAGAAGCAAGAAGAGGTCCGGAAAATCGGCGGCAGAAGACATCAGTCTTCACCAAGGTAGCGCACAGCACTGCAGCTGTGCGCCATTGCTCCTCATACACACTTCACACTCCGGTCACTGAGGGTGCAGGGCGCTAGGGGGGGGCGCCCTGAGCAGCAATAAAAACACCTTGGCTGGCAAAAATACCACAATATATAGCCCCAGAGGCTATATATGTAATAATTACCCCTGCCAGAATCCATAAAAAAGCGGGAGAAAAGTCCGCGAAAAAGGGGCGGAGCTATCTCCCTCAGCACACTGGCGCCATTTCTCCCTCACAGCTCCGCTGGAAGGAAGCTCCCTGGCTCTCCCCTGCAGTCTACACTACAGAAAAGGGTAAAAAAGAGAGGGGGGGCACTAAATTTAGGCGCAGTATATATAACAGCAGCTATAGGGGACATAATTCAGTTAGTCCCTGCATTATATAGCGCTCTGGTGTGTGCTGGCATACTCTCACTCTGTCTCCCCAAAGGGCTTTTGTGGGTCCTGTCCTCTGTTAGAGCATTCCCTGTGTGTGTGCGGTGTGTCGGTACGGCTGTGTCGACATGTTTGATGAGGATAATGATGTGGAGGCGGAGCAGATGCCTATAGAAGGGATGTCACCCCCTGCGGGGCAGACACCTGAGTGGATGGACTTATGGAAGGAATTGCGTGCACGTGTCGACTCCTTACACAAAAAAATTGACGACATGCCAAATGCGGGACAGCCGGCTTCTCAGCTTGTGCCTGTCCAGGCGTCTCAAAGGCCATCGGGGGCTCTAAAACGCCCGCTACCTCAGATGGCAGACGCGGATGTCGACACGGATACTGACACCAGTGTCGACGACGATGAGTCTAGTCTAATGTCCACTAAGGCCATTCGTTGCATGATTGAAGCAATGAAAGAGGTGTTACAAATTTCTGATATAAACCCAGGTACCACTAAAAAGGGTATTATGTTTGGGGAGAAAAAACTACCCGTAGTTTTTCCCCCATCAGAAGAATTAAATGAAGTGTGTGAAGAAGCGTGGGCTTTCCCTGATAAAAGATTGGTAATCTCTAAGAAGTTACTAATGGCGTTCCCTTTCCCGCCAGAGGATAGGTCACGTTGGGAGACACCCCCTAGGGTGGATAAAGCGCTCACACATTTGTCTAAAAAGGTGGCACTACCGTCTCCGGATACGGCCGCCCTCAAGGAACCTGCTGATAGAAAGCAGGAGGCGATCCTGAAGTCTGTATATACACACTCAGGCATTATACTTAGACCAGCTATTGCGTCAGCATGGATGTGCAGTGCTGCTGCTGCGTGGTCAGATTCCCTGTCAGAAAATATTGACACCCTAGACAGGGACACTATTCTGCTAACCATAGAGCATATAAAAGACTCAGTCTTATACATGAGAGATGCACAGAGGGAGATCTGCCGGCTGGCATCTAAAATAAGTGCATTGTCCATTTCTGCTAGGAGAGGCTTATGGACTCGCCAGTGGACAGGGGATGCAGATTCAAAAAGGCACATGGAAGTTTTGCCTTATAAGGGTGAGGAATTATTTGGGGATGGTCTCTCGGACCTAGTTTCCACAGCAACTGCTGGGAAGTCAGCATTTTTACCCCATGTTCCCTCACCGCCTAAAAAGGCGCCGTTTTATCAGGTACAGTCCTTTCGGACTCAGAAAAACAGGTGTGGAAAAGGCGGGTCCTTTCTGTCCAGAGGCAGAGGTAGGGGAAAAAGGCTGCAACAAACAGCAGGTTCCCAGGAGCAAAAGTCCTCCCCCGCTTCTTCCAAGTCCGCCCCGCTTCTTCCAAGTCCGCCGCATGACGGTGGGGCTCCACAGGCGGAGCCAGGTACGGTGGGGGGCCGCCTCCAAAAATTTCAGCGATCAGTGGGCTCGCTCACAGGTGGATCCCTGGATCCTGCAAATAGTATCTCAAGGGTACAAACTGGAATTCGAGGCGTCTTCACCCCACCGGTTCCTAAAATCTGCCTTGCCGATTACTCCTTCAGACAGGGAGGCTGTGCTAGCGGCAATTCACAAGCTGTATTCCCAGCAGGTGATAATCAAGGTGCCCCTACTTCAACAAGGACGGGGTTACTATTCCACACTGTTTGTGGTACCGAAACCAGATTGTTCGGTGAGACCCATTTTAAATTTGAAATCCTTGAACACATACATAAAAAAATTCAAGTTCAAGATGGAATCGCTCAGGGCGGTTATTGCAAGCCTGGACGAGGGGGATTACATGGTATCCCTGGACATCAAGGATGCTTACCTGCATGTCCCCATTTACTATCCTCACCAGGAGTACCTCAGATTTGTGGTACAGGATTGCCATTACCAATTCCAGACGCTGCCGTTTGGACTCTCCACGGCACCGAGGGTGTTTACCAAGGTAATGGCGGAAATGATGATACTCCTTCGGAAAAAGGGAGTTTTAATTATCCCGTACTTGGACGATCTCCTAATAAAGGCGAGGTCCAAGGAGCAGTTGTTGGTGGGAGTAGCACTATCTCAGGAGGTGCTACACCAGCACGGTTGGATTCTGAATATTCCAAAATCACAGCTGGTTCTGACGACACGTCTACTGTTCCTGGGTATGATTCTGGATACAGTCCAGAAAAAAGTGTTTCTCCCGGAGGACAAAGCCAAGGAGCTGTCATCTCTAGTCAGAGACCTCCTGAAACCAAAACAGGTATCGGTGCATCACTGCACGCGGGTCCTGGGAAAGATGGTGGCTTCTTACGAAGCAATTCCTTTCGGCAGGTTCCATGCCAGAATCTTTCAGTGGGACCTGTTGGACCAATGGTCCGGATCGCATCTTCAGATGCATCGCCTAATAACTCTGTCTCCAAGAACCAGGGTGTCTCTGCTGTGGTGGCTGCAGAGTGCTCATCTTCTAGAGGGCCGCAGATTCGGCATACAGGACTGGGTCCTGGTGACCACGGATGCCAGCCTTCGAGGCTGGGGGGCAGTCACACAGGGAAGAAACTTCCAAGGACTATGGTTGAGTCAGGAGACTTCCCTACACATAAATATTCTGGAACTAAGGGCCATTTACAATGCCCTAAGTCAGGCAAAATCCCTGCTTCTACACCAGCCGGTACTGATCCAGTCAGACAACATCACGGCAGTCGCCCATGTAAATCGACAGGGCGGCACAAGAAGCAGGATGGCAATGGCAGAAGCCACAAGGATTCTCCGATGGGCGGAAAATCACGTACTAGCACTGTCAGCAGTGTTCATTCCGGGAGTGGACAACTGGGAAGCAGACTTTCTCAGCAGGCACGACCTCCACCCGGGAGAGTGGGGACTTCATCCAGAAGTCTTCACGCTGATTGTAAATCGATGGGAACGGCCACAGGTGGACATGATGGCGTCCCGCCTAAACAAAAAACTAGAGAGATATTGCGCCAGGTCAAGGGACCCTCAGGCGATAGCTGTGGACGCTCTAGTGACACCGTGGGTGTACCAGTCGGTTTATGTGTTCCCTCCTCTGCCTCTCATACCAAGGGTACTGAGAATAATAAGAAAACGAGGAGTAAGAACAATACTCGTGGTTCCGGATTGGCCAAGACGAGCGTGGTACCCGGAACTTCAAGAGATGATCTCAGAGGACCCATGGCCTCTGCCGCTCAGACAGGACCTGCTGCAGCAGGGGCCCTGTCTGTTCCAAGACTTACCGCGGCTGCGTTTGACGGCATGGCGGTTGAACGCCGGATCCTGAAGGAAAAGGGCATTCCGGAGGAAGTCATTCCTACGCTGATTAAAGCCAGAAAAGATGTAACTGCAAAGCGTTATCACCGCATATGGCGGAAATATGTTGCTTGGTGTGAGGCCAAAAAGGCCCCAACAGAGGAATTTCAACTAGGTCGATTTCTGCATTTCCTACAAGCAGGAGTGACTATGGGCCTGAAATTAGGCTCCATTAAGGTACAGATCTCGGCTCTGTCGATTTTCTTCCAGAAAGAACTAGCTTTACTACCTGAAGTTCAGACGTTTGTGAAAGGAGTGCTGCATATTCAGCCCCCGTTTGTGCCTCCAGTGGCACCTTG
This sequence comes from Pseudophryne corroboree, assembly GCF_028390025.1. NCBI lineage: Eukaryota > Metazoa > Chordata > Amphibia > Anura > Myobatrachidae > Pseudophryne > Pseudophryne corroboree. Next base: position 571,388,387 of record NC_086445.1, read on the forward strand.
GGATCTCAACGTGGTGTTGAGTTTCTTAAAATCACATTGGTTTGAGCCACTTAAAACCGTGGATCTAAAATATCTCACGTGGAAAGTGGTCATGTTATTGGCCTTGGCTTCAGCCAGGCGTGTGTCAGAATTGGCAGCTTTGTCATGTAAAAGCCCTTATCTGATTTTCCATATGGATAGGGCGGAATTGAGGACTCGTCCCCAGTTTCTCCCTAAGGTGGTATCAGCTTTTCACTTGAACCAACCTATTGTGGTGCCTGCGGCTACTAGGGACTTGGAGGATTCCAAGTTACTGGACGTAGTCGGGGCCTTGAAAATTTATGTTTCCAGGACGGCTGAAGTCAGGAAAACTGACTCGCTATTTATCCTGTATGCACCCAACAAACTGGGTGCTCCTGCTTCTAAGCAGACTATTGCTCGCTGGATTTGTAGCACAATTCAGCTGGCGCATTCTGCGGCTGGACTGCCGCATCCTAAATCAGTAAAAGCCCATTCCACAAGGAAGGTGGGCTCATCTTGGGCGGCTGCCCGAGGGGTCTCGGCTTTACAACTTTGCCGAGCTGCTACTTGGTCAGGGGCAAACACGTTTGCAAAATTCTACAAATTTGATACCCTGGCTGAGGAGGACCTTGAGTTCTCTCATTCTGTGCTGCAGAGTCATCCGCACTCTCCCGCCCGTTTGGGAGCTTTGGTATAATCCCCATGGTCCTTTCGGAGTTCCCAGCATCCACTAGGACGTCAGAGAAAATAAGATTTTACTCACCGGTAAATCTATTTCTCGTAGTCCGTAGTGGATGCTGGGCGCCCATCCCAAGTGCGGATTGTCTGCAATACTTGTACATAGTTATTGTTAACTAAAGGGTTATTGTTGAGCCATCTGTTGAGAGGCTCAGTTGTTTTCATACTGTTAAACTGGGTATAGTATCACGAGTTATACGGTGTGATTGGTGTGGCTGGTATGAGTCTTACCCGGGATTCAAAATCCTTCCTTATTATGTCAGCTCGTCCGGGCACAGTGTCCTAACTGAGGCTTGGAGGAGGGTCATAGTGGGAGGAGCCAGTGCACACCAGGTGACCTAAAAGCTTTCTTTAGTTGTGCCCAGTCTCCTGCGGAGCCGCTATTCCCCATGGTCCTTTCGGAGTTCCCAGCATCCACTACGGACTACGAGAAATAAATTTACCGGTGAGTAAAATCTTATTTTTTACAATGCAATTTAGATTTCATTTTGAACACACCCCACGCAAATCTAACTCTCTCTGCATGTTACATCTGCCTCACCTGCAGTACGCATGGTTTTGCCCATTAGAGAAAAAGTTTGCTGTCGCGATTATGTCTGAATTAGGCCTCTTAGACCACAGGTGTAGACCTAAGGACCAGCTGCATATCACATGGGGGTCTATTTACTAAGCCTTGCAGAGAGCTATAGTGGCGAGAGATAGAACCAACCAGCTCCTAACTGTCATGTTTCAAACATAGGGGTATATGTATTAACTTGGAGAAGGCATAAGGAAGTGATAAACCAGTGATATGGGCAAGATGATAAAGGCACCAGCCAATCGGCTCCAATATGTAAATTAACAGTTAAGATCTGATTGGCTGGTGCCTGTATCACCTTGCACATATCACTGGTTTATCACTTCCTTATGCCTTCTCCATTTTAATACATCCTCCCCATAGCTTGTAACATGGCAGTTAGGAGCTTATTGGCCCGTACGTTATCTCTTTCTAAGAGGTAAATGTATGAAGTGGCACTATGGGGGAGAAGCTGTATGTGTGCACTTTACCGCTTCTACCCTGTGTGTGATGGCTGCGGGGTGTCCACAGTGAAAGGGGCGCTCTATGCGGCCCTGTCCATATCGGTACTGCTATCTAAAAGATAGCAGGCCGATATGCGAGGGAAATGTATGAACTGTCAGCATCGCTGACCGCTCCTACACCTGCAGCTGTCTATTTCGACAGCTGTAGGTGGCGATGCCCATAGGCCACGTCCCTGCCTGTGGCAGGTGTCTGCTCCTAACTGCGCTGGGGATTTCGCTTGAGTAGCGAGATCCCACGCATGCGCAGAGGAGCCGGGCGGGGAGACATAGTGTGTCAGCACTGAGCTGAAGCGCTGTGTGCTCAGGGAGACATCGCAGGAGGGGAGAGCTTTTGCTCCCCTGCTTCGGCAGACAAGATGTTCATACATCTTGTCGATGTCCCTTCCTGCTTCACCTCGGTAATGAGGCGAAGCCGGAAGTGGCATCGGGCCACTATAATACATTTACCTGTAAGACTTGGCACATAGACTCCATGGTCAGCTATATGTCCCATGATCGAGAGTTAATAGCACAAGTTCACTATTTGTCTGCATTTTAGAAGACATGAAATGAAAGCTAATATCCTTTTACCTATACAATTAAACTAGGAATTTATAATAAGAAGAAAAAAATAGTTGATGTTTCAACTGAGTGGAACATTTTACCCCTTTTCATCTCCTTAAAAAAAAAAATCCCTGCTTACTGGGTGGCTGCAAATATCTCCGAAATGAAGCAACTAATTCCGCCAATATTTTTTGCAAATCTATGGACTAAGATTATTAATTTGGTTTATGATGTGCCCTGTTCAGACAATGGCATCGTAGAAATATATAGTAAAAGTTGTCCTTCTGCTAACTAATATATAGATACACCATAAGCACACTATTTGCATGTAAATTGGAACTGAAGTTAATATACATACGCTTTAGGGATTCCCCAATCCCTATGATGTCTCAAATAAAAAATAAAAAAAAAAGTCAACAGAAGTGACTTCAATATGGAAGAAGCCACAGGTAACAGCTAGTACGCTATATGATAAAGAATGAGAGCATAGATTATTATTTTACAGGTGCGATGGTAGAGGATGCATCACATATTTTTGAGGTAGAGATGACATTTTATAAATGAGTGTGGATAGGTAAAAATAAATACAACTTCCATAAGCTTTTGGTTCAGTAGTGGTTTAAGACCCAAAACGTAGAATTAGGTTACTTTTATGGACTAACCAGTAGTTCTCAAACTGTGGGGCAGACGTATTAAGCCTGGAGAAGTGATAAAGCAGTGATACGTGCAAGGTGATAATGTACCAGCCAATCGGCTCCTGTCAATTTACATATTGGAGCTGATTGGCTGGTGCGTTATCACCTTGCACTTATCACTGCTTTATCACTTCTCCAGGCTTAATACATCTGCCCCTGGGGTGCCTCGGGTTGGTGATCCTGACCAATTCAAGTGATTTATGGTCGGTGTAATAGGCAACACCAGTGCTTGTGGCTGCCAATCATAAAATATGTGAACAAATAGAAGTGAATCCTGTCCCTCACCACACAGTTGAACCTAAGGATGACATATAAACATAATTTACTTAATTTAAATATTTTTTTCTGAATTTCTCAATAAGAAACACTTGGCCTAGGGGTACCGTGAAAAAAATTCTGATACTCTAGGGTGCCGTGATTCAAAAAAGTTTAGGAACCACTGGACTAAGTAATTTAAAGTTAAGAGACAAGTGGGCTAAATGGTGCCAATTTGCAGCTGGACAAACAATGTTGCGATGTAAGGGGTGGAGAAACAATTTGTTTTGGGTGCAGGAAACATATTGCCTGATTTTCTATGTAGCACATTAAATTTGGGCAACAATTTTCACACTGTAATTTAGAGTTGCAATTGAATGCACCACCCTCCCAGCTCTAAATCTGCCCGCACAATTCAACTTGGTCAACCTTGACCTACCACCAGAGTGCAAAATGATTTCTACCTTATGGCTGGATATTTTCCTAACCTAATGACCCTTTTTGTGTCACAAAAAGATACACCTGTGCTGTCTAAAGGGGAGGTCGGTATTAAAGTACAACTCTTTAATTTACGGTTGTGGGTATTTTTGGGCCCATCCAAATACTATATTTTCTGGTGAGGTGTCCTCCTAATACACCACTAAAATCACACAACTGCTCTGAGACAAGATGAACAGATCCTTTATACATTTTTTTGCAACATTTCTGTGTCATTTCTGTTCTCTGGTTTCACTCTTGCTCTGTCTACCTCAGGGGATACAACATAGGTGTCCGACTGATTGAAGATTTCTTAGCTCGATCCAATGTGGGGAGATGCCATGATTTTCGAGAAACTGCCGATGTCATAGCTAAGGTAATGAATGATAGAACATTGGCTCTTTTGTCTTAATGGTTGCTGTTAGTTTTGGTATGGCATTTAGACCTAGAACAGTAATATAGTTATACGTCTACTGATCTATTGCTCCTAATTGAAGTTTTATTTTACGTCTGTAGGTCAGGCAACATCCCTGTTATATTTATACCAGCAAATCATTACCAAATTATTAGAAAAACGTTTTCAAACCAGCGCTCCAACACAGCAGTGCTGCACACTCCGCTGAAGTGGTCACCCCCACTTCCAAAGAAACGTTTAAACAATTCACAGAATGCAGATATGCGCACCCCGGGGTATTACGGGATAATTGTTCAAGCGTAGGTTTTGTGAAGAACGTTCAATATTCAGATGTTCAAATCCTTCCCTTTGAATCAGAACAGAGTTCCTCCTTTTTCCTTTAAAGAAACAGAAGTGAGGGAATATATAGTGAAGTACAGTTTTATTGTGGGTGTAAATAACATAAATAAATAAATAATATACAATTCCACCAACTTGTAGTTGGGCAAATATGCGTACCAGAATATGTGGGGTCCCCAACAATGGTTACCCTATAGCATTTGTGAGGTGTTAAACAGATACCTCCTGGGATCTCAGCACTGTTACTCCTCTAGCCGTGGTAATCCTGGGTACTCCCCCTCTTACTGGATCTGTCGCAGTCTGTCCCACAGCACCAACGCGTTTCTGCTCTCAAGGAGCCTTTCTCATGGTGTGTGGTGGAATGAAAACTGGGAAAATTTATACCCAGTGCTGTGGTGTGATTGGCTCAGACTGGACCTTCCATTAAATATAGTTCCCTCAGTGGATTATCTCATCCTGACTATTTCGGTGGATTTACTCTAGATACTTTATAGCCCCTTATGTGGTGAAGACTTAAATACATTTTAATAGTGAGTTTTAAAACTTAAAATTGATCAAAAACGCAGAGATTCGGCGTGCGTTCCACCTCGTGGAACGCACACCCTAGTTCCGGTTCCGCCCGCCTTGCCTCGTAATACATGCCCGGTGCTGTGGTGACTACCGCGATGCATGCGTTCCATGTGCTGGAACGCATGACATTTCCGTTTCTGCCTACGACCCTGGTGGCAGAGATGTAAAAGTTCACTGTTCAAACCTCCGGTTACGGACATATTCCGCTGTGGAACGCAGTGATTAATATGCGTTCCAAGGCTTCCAAATATAGGAAGAACCCTTTAAATATCTCTGTGAAGTGGGCAAAAGAAAAAAAGGGAAGGATGAAGTTGGACAACTATATATACGCATCAAGTTAGATAGTGCAGGGTATTCTTCCTGCACATTTTAGAAATACCTTTTAAAAAAATACATTTTAAAAATATGTATATCTTCTTAAAAAATATCCTTCAAAAAATGCAGTTTAAAAATAAAAAATATAATAAATGGGACAGTACATTTTGGTAACAAGTAATACAGATAAAAATGGTGATCAATAAATACTCAATAAACAATCAATTGATAAATAATAATTAAAAAATGGAATTGATAATCATAAAAACCTTTTCAATTCAAAGTCCAGATTCAGTCCCTTAGGGGATAAAGTTCCCATATTGTAAATCCACCGCATTTCTGTTTGCGCGAGACTCTCTTCCAAATTTCCATTTCTCCAATGATTCTGCACCATTTTGATGCCTATTACTTTCTCTAAAGCATTACAGTTTTTATTATGGGCTGACTTAAAGTGATTTGAAATTGAGTGGTTTTCGAATCAGTTTCAAATCACTTTAAGTCAGCCCATAATAAAAACTGTAATGCTTTAGAGAAAGTAATAGGCATCAAAATGGTGCAGAATCATTGGAGAAATGGAAATTTGGAAGAGAGTCTCGCGCAAACAGAAATGCGGTGGATTTACAATATGGGAACTTTATCCCCTAAGGGACTGAATCTGGACTTTGAATTGAAAAGGTTTTTATGATTATCAATTCCATTTTTTAATTATTATTTATCAATTGATTGTTTATTGAGTATTTATTGATCACCATTTTTATCTGTATTACTTGTTACCAAAATGTACTGTCCCATTTATTATATTTTTTATTTTTAAACTGCATTTTTTGAAGGATATTTTTTAAGAAGATATACATATTTTTAAAATGTATTTTTTTAAAAGGTATTTCTAAAATGTGCAGGAAGAATACCCTGCACTATCTAACTTGATGCGTATATATAGTTGTCCAACTTCATCCTTCCCTTTTTTTCTTTTGCCCACTTCACAGAGATATTTAAAGGGTTCTTCCTATATTTGGAAACCTTGGAACGCATATTAATCACTGCGTTCCACAGCGGAATATGTCCGTAACCGGAAGTTTGAACAGTGAACTTTTACATCTCTGCCACCAGGGTCGTAGGCGGAAACGGAAATGTCATGCATTCCAGCACATGGAACGCATGCATCGCGGTAGTCACCACAGCGCCGGGCATGTATTACGAGGCAAGGCGGGCGGAACCGGAAGTAGGGTGTGCGTTCCACGAGGTGGAACGCACGCCGAATCTCTGCGTTTTTGATCAATTTTAAGTTTTAAAACTCACTATTAAAATGTATTTAAGTCTTCACCACATAAGGGGCTATAAAGTATCTAGAGTAAACCCACCGAAATAGTCAGGATGAGATAATCCACTGAGGGAACTATATTTAATGGAAGGTCCAGTCTGAGCCAATCACACCACAGCACTGGGTATAAATTTTCCCAGTTTTCATTCCACCACACACCTTGAGAAAGGCTCCTTGAGAGCAGAAACGCGTTGGTGCTGTGGGACAGACTGCGACAGATCCAGTAAGAGGGGGAGTATCCAGGATTACCACGGCTAGAGGAGTAACAGTGCTGAGATCCCGGGAGGTATCTGTTTAACACCTCACAAATGCTATAGGGTAACCATTGTTGGGGACCCCACATATTCTGGTACGCATATTTGCCCCACTACAAGTTGGTGGAATTGTATATTATTTATTTATGTTATTTACACCCACAATAAAACTGTACTTCACTATATATTCCCTCACTTCTGTTTCTTTGAGGGAAAAAGGAGGAACTCTGTTCTGATTCAAAGGGAAGGATTTGAACATCTGAATATTGAACGTTCTTCACAAAACCTACACTTGAACAATTATCCCGTAATACCCCGGGGTGCGCATATCTGCATTCTGTGAATTGTTTAAACATTACCAAAATATAACAGTCTTGATAGTAAACTGAATCACTCTAATACCCCTTTTACATTGCCAGCTTTGAACATGGGTTATTGTACATGAGCGCGCATAATCCTTGTTGCTGTGCGGTGTAAAAAGGCCCAGTTGATATAATCCGGGTCAAGCCAGTATTCGAACTCTGGTAGCTTGCAGGGTTGAACACGTGTTCAATCCTGCTAGCTGTGCTGTGTAAACGGGAAGCCGGGTCCACTCTGTGTGGATGGACAGCGCTTGGAGATCATGTGATCTCTAAGTTCCGCCCCCCGTCGCATCACCGATGATGTCACCAACCTGGCAATATGCCCTGAGGTGGGTTTGCAGCTGGGAAGAACCTGTGTCTGCGACCCGCCTCAGGTGGTATAAAAAGTGTATAAGGGGCATATTTATTAACTTTTTTTTTTTTTTTTTTTTTTTTTTTTGTTCACACCCTTTTCACATTATTTTAGTATCACCTGAATGTATTAAAGGGCTTTTGGAGCAGTTTTCCTGAAATACTGCTTCACACATTTTTTTTAATTGTGGTCTTTTTTTTTTTTTTTTGCTTTTCAGTAAGCAAGATCGCATTTCCCATACCTCTAATGGGAAATGCGATCTGATCGAACTTCCTAAGAGAAAAAAAGAAAGAGAAAAAAATACCACAGGGAACCCTGTGATAATTACGCCAGCTTCAGCTCACTACAGATTCGGTTCTTCTGCACAGCTTTCTCTGTCCCTAGGCAGAGAAAGCTGTATGGGGAGCAGTCAGTGTGATCAGCTATGTGTGTCTGATGGACACATAAGTTGATCATTGTGTTTTAAAAAAACAAAAATGTACCTGCCTACCCAGGGACCGGTGATTGGTGCTCATGTGCAGGCTGCCAGTCATCGTGGCTCCCTGCTGCTCCTTTAACTTCCGGTGCACTAAAATGATGCTGCAAAGCGGCAGCTCACTTTACCGCACCGGAGGTCACAGCAGCAGGGACCCCTGAGGACTGGCAGCGCACACCGAAGCACCAATCACCGCTGGTGAGTATGATCAGCGGTCGGGAGGGGGGGGGGCTGCGGAGGGTAGGGGATACCAACGGAGGTGCATTGGCAATGTCAGGCGGCGACACATGCGCAGCACATAATACAAGTATTTTTTATGAACTATACCCCGAAAGTGCTGCGGAGAGACATCGCATGGACAGAGATTTCTCGCAAGCTCTGCCCATGCATGCGATTGATACATCCATGTGATGTCATCCATAATTGCATTGTGAGTTTGGGTGATTATATCACATCCGCATCCTCAGATGCAGATGGTGATAAATCAGCCCCTAAGTAAGTCAAATCAACAGAGTGAAAATAACTCTAGTTATGTACAGTGCATCCGTAAAGTATTCACAGCGCTTCACTTGTTCCACATTTTATTATTTCTATTTTCTGCCAGAAAATTTATTGGGCACAATTGACTTTCCCCTAGATGTTTACCCCACTTCTACCACTTGTCGGGATACAGACAAAATAACATGTATATGTATGTAGCTCTCAATATAAATGAAGAATGTGTGTTATTGATTCTATGGAGAACTGCTGACAAATCAACAAGCATGAAGAGCTGAGATATACCCAAGTGCTCTCCGATGTTCTACTTCCCCCTCCAGTGTGGCATTTATCCATGTTTCCAGTACCAGACTGGTGGCGTCAGTAGTAGCTAACTATGTAATATACACAGGCAGCATTACTATGTGTTTCACAGCTTCTAAATTATCTATATAACGTTTGCTGTAGAATAGTTTTGGTTAGTGTCATACTGCATATTAAACATAAAAATAATAATATTAATTAATTTAAACATTAACACATTTAATTATACCCCTTTCACATCGCACAAATAACCTGGTATCGACCTGTTATATTGCTGGGTCGACACGGGTCACTGTGCAATGTGAAAGGGGCCATGGAGAATTCCCGGGTCACCTGACCCAGTAATTCAACCTGGGTTATAAGAAGGGTTATTCCCAGGTTGAATACCGGGTCAGTGGCAGTGTAAACTGGTTGCCTGGTGGCTAAGACCCGTTCACTATATATGGAGATGCGGCGTGGAGATTATCTAATCTCCCGCTGTCTGCTCCGCCCCCGCTGTCTGCTCCGCCCCACACCGCTATGGCAACCTACCCGGCATATTATCGGGTCGGGAAGCCTACTGATAGGGACCAATGCCGGATACCACCCGGGAAGGACCTGTTTCCAATTCCCAGGTGGGATCCGGCATTGGAGATGTGAAAGGGGTATTATTATTAACAGAAGGATAAGTGATCTGAAATAGCCCTGCTCGGGTAAAAGCGGCCATGTATGGCTCTGACATAGGATAAAAGCAAATTCGCAGTGTGCAGACTATCTATAGTTATGTGCCCCTACTTTGTGTTTGCTTAAATGAGGACTTTTGTCCAAGGCATAGCGTTACTATGCTGCAGTTTGCCAATGGCGCCTATTATCGTGGCTTTGACTGAAGTATTTAATACCGCAACTGTAATATATTACAGCTGGCATTTCAAATCCATCTACCCCAAGTGTTTATAATTAGTGTGTTGTAGGTAAAAATAAAATTAGAATAATATAAATTTCTCTGACGTCCTAGTGGATGCTGGGAACTCCGAAAGGACCATGGGGAATAGCGGGCTCCGAAGGAGGCTGGGCACTCTAGAAAGATTTATGACTACCTGGTGTGCACTGGCTCCTCTCACTATGACCCTCCTCCAAGCCTCAGTTAGATCTTGTGCCCGGCCGAGGTTGGATGCACACTAGGGGCTCTCCTGAGCCTCTAGAAAGAAAGTATAGAATTAGTTTTTTTATTTTCAGTGAGACCTGCTGGCAACAGGCTCACTGCAGCGAGGGACTAAGGGGAGAAGAAGCGAACCTGCCTGCTTGCAGCCAGCTTGGGCTTCTTAGGCTACTGGACACCATTAGCTCCAGAGGGATCGACCGCAGGCCCAGCCTTGGTGTTCGGTCCCGGAGCCGCGCCGCCGTCCCCCTTACAGAGCCAGAAGCAAGAAGAGGTCCGGAAAAGCGGCGGCAGAAGACATCAGTCTTCACCAAGGTAGCGCACAGCACTGCAGCTGTGCGCCATTGCTCCTCATACACACTTCACACTCCGGTCACTGAGGGTGCAGGGCGCTTGGGGGGGGGCGCCCTGAGCAGCAATAAAAACACCTTGGCTGGCAAAAATACCACAATATATAGCCCCAGAGGCTATATATGTGGTAAATACCCCTGCCAGAATCCAGAAAAAAGCGGGAGAATTGGCCGCGGAAAAGGGGCGGAGCTATCTCCCTCAGACACACTGGCGCCATTTTCTCTTCACAGTGCAACTGGAAGAAAGCTCCCCAGGCTCTCCCCTGTAGTTTTCAGGCTCAAAGGGTTAAAAAGAGAGGGGGGGCACTAAATTTAGGCGCAATATTGTATATACAAGCAGCTATGGGGGAAAATTCACTCAGTTATAGTGTTAATCCCCACATTATATAGCGCTCTGGTGTGTGCTGGTATACTCTCTCTCTGTCTCCCCAAAGGGCTTTGTGGGGTCCTGTCCTCAGTCAGAGCATTTCCTCTGTGTGTGCGGTGTGTCGGTACGGCTGTGTCGACATGTTTGAGGAGGAGGCTTATATAGTGACGGAGCAGATGCCGATAAATGTGATGTCGCCCCCTGTGGGGCCGACACCAGAGTGGATGGTTAGGTGAAAGGTATTAACCGACCGTGTCAACTCCTTACATAAAAGGGTGGATGACGTAACAGCTGTGGGACAGCCGGCTTCTCAGCCCGCGCCTGCCCAGGCGTCTCAAAGGCCATCAGGGGCTCAAAAACGCCCGCTCATTCAGATGGCAGACACAGATGTCGACACGGAGTCTGACTCCAGTGTCGACAAGGTTGAGACATATACACAATCCACTAGGAACATCCGTGACTTGATCCCGGCAATAAAAAATGTGTTACACATTTCTGACATTAACCTCTAAAAATGGGTTTTTATGTTTGGGGAGAAAAAGCAGGCAGTGTTTTGTTCCCCCATCAGCTGAATGAATGAAGTGTGTGAAAAGCGTGGGTTCCCCCTGATAAGAAACTGGTAATTTCTAAAAAGTTACTGATGGCGTACCTTTTCCCGCCAGAGGATAAGTTACGCTGGGAGATATCTCCTAGGGTGGATAAGGCGCTCACACGGTTGTCAAAATAGGTGGCACTGCCGTTTTAGGAACGGCCACTTTGAAGGTACCTGTTGATAAAAAGCAGGAGGCTATCCTGAAGTCTGTATTTACACACTCAGGTACTAGACTGCAACCTGCAGAGCGTGCTGCTGCAGCGTGGTCGGTGACCCTGTCAAACATACTAGTTTGCTAACATGAGAACATATTAAAGACGTCGTCTTATATATGAGGGATGCACAGAGGGATATTTTGCCGGCTGGCATCCAAAATGAATGTAATGTCCATTCTGTCAGGAGGGTATTAGAGACCTGTCACTGGACAGGTGATGCTGACTTTAAAAGGCGCATAGAGATTCTGCCTTATAAGGGTGAGGAATTATTTGGGGATGGTCTCTGGGACCTCGTATCCGCAGCAACAGCTGGGAAGAAATATTTTTACCTCAGTTTTCCTCACAGACTAAGAAAGCACTGTATTATCAGGTACAGTCCTTTCGGCTTCAGAAAAGCAAGCGGGTCAAAGGCGCTTCCTTTCTGTACAGAGACAAGGGAAGAGGGAAAAAGCTGCACCAGTCAGCCTGTTCCCAGAATCATAATTCTTCTCTCGCTTCCTCTGAGTCCACAGCATGACGCGGGGGCTCCACAGGTGTAGCCAGGTACGGTGGGGGGCCGTCTCAAAAATTTCAGCGATCAGTGGGCTCGCTCACAGGTGGATCCCTGTTTCATTCAAGTAGTATTTCAGGGGTACAAGCTGGAATTCGAGATGTCTTCCCCCCGCCGTTTCCTCAAATATGCCTTGCCGACAACTCCCTCAGGCAGGGAGGCTGTGCTAGAGGCAATTAATAAGCTGTATTCCCAGCAGGTAATACTTAAGGTGCCCCTACTTCAACAAGGACGGGGTTACTATTCCACACGGTTTGGGGTACCGAAACCGCATGGTTCGGTGTGACCCTTTTTTATATTTAAAATCCTTGAACACATACATAAAAAAATTCAAGTTCAAGATGGAATCGCTCAGGGCGGTTATTGCAAGCCTGGACGAGGGGGATTACATGGTATCCCGGGACATCAAGGATGCTTACCTGCATGTCCCCATTTACTATCCTCGCCAGGAGTACCTCAGATTTGTGGTACAGGATTACCATTACCAAGTCCAGACTCTGCCGTTTGGACTGTACATGGCACCGAGGGTGAAACCAAGGTAATGGCCGGAATGATGATACTCCTTCGAAAAAGGGGAGTTTTTAATTATCCCGTACTTGGACAATCTCCTTATAAGGGCGAGGTCCAAGGAGCAGTTGCTAGTCGGGGTAGCACTATTTTGGAAAGTGCTACAACAGCACGGTTGGATTCTAAACAGTCCAAAGTCACAGCTGGTTCCTACGACACGTCTACTGTTCCTGGGGATGGTTCTGGACACAGACCAGAAATAAGTGTTTCTCCCGGAGGAGAAAGCCAAGGAGCTGTCATCTCTAGTCAGAGACCTCCTGAAGCCAAAACAGTTATCGGTGCATCATTGCACGCGAGTCCTGGGAAAAATGATAGCTTCCTACGAAGCAATCCCATTCGGCAGGTTCCATGCAAGAACTTTTCAGGGGGACCTGTTAGACAAGTGGTCCGGATCACATCTTCAGATGCATCGGCTGATAACCCTGTCTCCAAGGACCAGGGTATCTCTACTGTAGTGGCTGCAGAGTGCCCATCTTCAAGAAGGCCGCAGGTTCGACATACAGGACTAGGTCCTAGTGACCATGGATGCCAGCCTTTGAGGATGGGGGGCAGTCACACAGGGAAGAAACTTCCAGGGACTTTGGTCAAGTCAGATGACTTCCCTACATAAATATTCTGGAACTGAGGGCCATTTACAATGCCCTGAGTCAGGCAAGGCCTCTGCTTCAAAACCAGCCGGTCCTGATCCAATCAGACAACATCACGGCAGTCGCCCATGTAAACCAACAGGGCGGCACAAGAAGCAGGATGGCGATGGCAGAAGCCACAAGGATTCTCCGATGGGCGGAAAATCATGTGTTAGCACTGTCAGCAGTGTTCATTCCCGGAGTGGACAACTGGGAAGCAGATCTTCTCAGCAGACACGACTTCCACCCGAGAGAGTGGGGACTTCATCCAGAAGTCTTCCAAAGGATTGTACACCATTGGGAAAGGCCACAGGTGGACATGAAGGCGTCCCGCCTCAACAAAAAGCTATAAAAGATATTGCGCCAGGTCAAGGGACCTTCAGGCGATAGCTGTGGACGCTCTGGTAGCACCGTGGGTGTACCAGTCGGTTTATGTGTTCCCCCCCTCTGCCTCTCATACCAAAGGTACTGAGAATAATAAGAAGGCGAGGAGTAAGAACGATACTCGTGGTTCCGGATTGGCCAAGAAGAGCCTGGTACCCAGAACTTCAAGAAATTATATCAGAGGACCCATGGCCTCTGCCGCTCAGACAGGACCTGCTGCAGCAGGGGCCCTGTCTGTTCCAAGACTTACCGCGGCTACGTTTTGATGGCATGGCGGTTGAACGCTGGATCCTAAAGGAAAAGGGCATTCCGGAGGAAGTCATTCCTACGCTGATTCAAGCCAGGAAAGATGTAACTGCAAAACATTATCACCGCATATGGCGGAAATATGTTGCTTGGTGTGAGGCCAAAAAAGGCCCCAACAGAGGAATTTCAACTAGGTCGATTTCTGCATTTCCTACAAGCAGGAGTGTCTATGGGCCTAAAGTTAGGCTCCATTAAGATACAGATCTCGGCTCTGTCGATTTTCTTCCAGAAAGAATTAGCTTCAGTACCTGAAGTTCAGACATTGTAAAAGGAGTGCTGCATATTCAGCCCCCGGTTGTGCCTCCAGTGGCACCTTGGGATCTCAACGTGGTGTTGAGTTTCTTAAAATCACATTGGTTTGAACCACTAAAAACCGTGGATCTAAAATACCTCACGCGGAAAGTGGTCATGTTATTGGCCTTGGCTTCGGCCAGCTGTGTATCAGAATTGGCGGCTTTGTTATATAAAAGTCCTTATCTGATTTTCCATATGGATAGGGCAGAATTGAGGACTCGTCCCCAGTTTCTCCCTAAGGTGGTATCAGCGTTTCACTTGAACCAACCTATTGTGGTGCCTGCGGCTACTAGGGACTTGGAGGATTCCAAGTTACTGGACGTAGTCAGGGCCTTGAAAAATTATGTTTCCAGGACGGCTAGAGTCAGGAAAATTGACTCGCTATTTATCCTGTATGCACCCAACAGGCTGGGTGCTCCTGCTTCTAAGCAGACTATCGCTCGCTGGATCTGTGACACGATTCAGCAGGCGCATTCTGCGGCTGGACTGCCGCATCCTAAATCCGTGAAAGCCCATTCCACAGGGAAGGTGGGCTCATCTTGGGCGGCTGCCCGAGGGGTCTCGGCTTTACAACTTTGCCGAGCTGTTACTTGGTCAGGGGCAAACGCGTTTGCAAAATTCTACAAATTTGATACCCTGGCTGAGGAGGACCTTGAGTTCTCTCATTCGGTGCTGCAGAGTCATCCGCACTCTCCCGCCCATTTGGGAGCTTTGGTATAATCCCCATGGTCCTTTCGGAGTTCCCAGCATCCACTAGGACGTCAGAGAAAATAAGATTTTACTCACCGGTAAATCTATTTCTCGTAGTCCGTAGTGGATGCTGGGCGCCCATCCCAAGTGCGGATTGTCTGCAATACTTGTAAATAGTTATTGCTAACTAAAGGGTTATTGTTGAGCCATCTGTTGAGAGGCTCAGTTGTCTTCATACTGTCAAACTGGATATAGTATCACGAGTTGTACGGTGTGGCTGGTATGAGTCTTACCCGGGATTCAAAATCCTTCCTTATTATGTCAGCTCGTCCGGGCACAGTGTCCTAACTGAGGCTTGGAGGAGGGTCATAGTGGGAGGAGCCAGTGCACACCAGGTAGTCATAAATCTTTCTAGAGTGCCCAGCCTCCTTCGGAGCCCGCTATTCCCCATGGTCCTTTCGGAGTTCCCAGCATCCACTACGGACTACGAGAAATAGATTTACCGGTGAGTAAAATCTTATTTTTTCTTTCCTATAAACTGAATAAAACTCATGGTCGTGCGTATATTTAATACTGGTTGAGTATCCCATATCCAAATATTCCAAAATACGGAATATTCCAAAATACGGACTTTTTTGAGTGAGATAGTGAAACCTTTGTTTTTTGATGACTCAATGTACACAAACTTTGTTTAGTACACAAAGTTATTAAAAATATTGTATTAAATGACCTTCAGGCTGTGTGTATAGGGTGTAATATGAAACATAAATGAATTGTGTGAATGTACACACACTTTGTTTAATGCACAAAGTTATAAAAAAATATTGGCTAAAATTGCCTTCAGGTTGTGTGTATAAGGTGTATATGAAACATAAATGCATTCTGTGCTTAGACTTAGGTCCCATCACCATGGTATCTCATTATGGTATGCAATTATTCAAAAATCCGGAAAAATCCGATATCCAAAATACCTCTGGTCCCAAGCATTTTGGAAAAGGGATACTCAACCTGTATATGCAAGGAATATTTTATTTATTAAGATAAAACACTTAATAGCAATACCAATTAATAACATCTACAAAACATCTAAAATGTAAAAAAAAATATATATTTCTTATCACACAGAACATAATTGTATTTACTGTTCCTCATGATTACGATTCTTTTGCTTGTCTTTTAGTTTTAAGTCAATTATATATTGTATACTATCTTTTTCATGTGTTGAATCAGGTGGCGTTTAAAATGTACCTGGGAATCACACCCACAATCACAAATTGGAGTCCAGCAGGGGATGAGTTCTCCCTTATCCTGGAAAACAATCCTCTTGTAGATTTTGTTGAACTGCCGGACAACCACTCCACCCTCATCTACTCCAATCTCCTGTGTGGAGTACTCAGAGGAGCACTAGAAATGGTAAGTGCCACGGCCTCTGTTATAGGTGCTGTTCTTTATGCATTCAGCTGCTGCCGAACCAGAAGGGGGTTCTAGACAGTTACCTCTTAGGCCAGTGACATATATACACCTTAGGGGGTGTAGTACGGCTGACCGGCGGTCTCCTGACCGCCGGTCAGCTTACCGACGCCGGGATCCCGGCAGCGTACCGACGCCGGGATCCCGGCAGGGAGGGGCGAGTGCAGCAAGCCCCTTGCGGGCTCGCTGCGCTCGCCACGCTGCGCTCGCCACGCTGCGGTCGCCACGGGTTCTATTCCCACTCTATGGGTGTCGTGGACACCCACGAGTGGAAATAGTCCCTGTTGGTCGGCATGCCGACCATCGGGATAGTGACCCGTCGGGCTGGTGGAGGAGGTCATGTGACTGTCGGTCAGCTGACCGGCGGTCACATGAATACCACCCCACCTTAGGTACACACGTGCTTTAGAATTGCTATGGGATAGTAAACTCTAGGAATACTGCCTGCTACTGTCATAGATTTTCATGCCTCTCAACATTTGAAACGCCACACACACTGAAGGGGCATGACCTCACAGGATAGGTGTGGTCTCGTGACGTACCCCTGTTTCATCACTCTGGGTCCTTGCCCATTACTCCTGGAAATACTGGGCTGCTCGCACTGTGCTGTGCAGAACAGCGGTGTGTGCCCCTCTTCCCACCATTGGTAGGACGACTTGATAGACCCAGAGAAGCCTGACTGTCTCCAAACAAAGCAGGGCAGTTGGAGGTATGGGTTTTGTCAGTGTAGATACTCTGATCTGACCCTACAGACATTTACAGGTGAGCTTGGCAGTTTTCATGTTTTGTAACGCAAAAAAAATACAAAATGTATATTACGGCCATTTATTATAGCCCATAAACCATACATTATTGGAAAGTAGGAGTGCTAAAGCATTTTACCAAGTGTCTCCGCTATTTTATCAGGCACCTTAGGCCAAAAGTTTCCTGTATTGAGATATATTAAAAACGTATGTGAGACCAATGGACGGGATGCCGGCGGTCACAACACTGACAGCGGCATCCTGATCTTTAACAGGGGCAAGCTAAGTATGCTAACCCCGCTCCCCACCTCCTAGTTTAACCCTTCCTTCTCGCAGCCTAACATTAACCTCCCCCGATAGTGTCTAACACTTCCCGACTTAGGGGTCTATTTACTAACCCTTGGATGGAGATAAAGTCGCTGGAGATAAAGTACCAGCCAACCAGCTCCTGTCATTTTTCAAACACAGCCTGTGAGATGGCAGTTAGGAGCTGATTGGCTGGTACTTTATCTCCACAGACTTTATCTCCATCCAAGGCTTAGTAAATAGACCCCTTAGTGCCTAAACACTTAGTGCCTAAACACCCCTTAGTGCCCCCCCTCCTTCCCGCAGCCTAATCCTAACCTCCCCGCACAGCCTAACCAAAGCCCTCCTAATTAAAATTAATTGAATACCGTCATAAAATATAACATTTGAGCATAAAACAGCATGTCCATATGCTAAAAAAATGTGTTTAATGTATGCGATTTGTACAAGGTGTTATCTAGATATGTATGTCTTGACTTATGTATATGTAATATACACGGTCGAGTCACATTTTAACCACCAGCTAATAGCCGTTCTTCTCTCAGATCAATGGCATGTGGTGCTCTGCAGTGTTCACGTTGATTATTTGCAATGGTGCTATTTGTCCAGTCACGATGCACCTTCACCACAGTTGCACACGAACAGTTTGCAAACTGCGCTGCCTCAGAAATACTGCCACCCTTGGCCTGAAAGCCAATAATACTCTCTTTTTGCAACTCTGATAAATTGCCCCTTTTACCCACCAAGCCAGCACACGACACGTGATATAATTCTTCATGGACCACATGCTGCCAATGTCAAATGTAGGAGGTGGTCATAATAGTGTGTGTATGTGTGTGTGTGTGTAAAATATTATATATAACGTAGTGCCCTCTACGTTTTGGTGGTGCATTCTATGTGATCCCAGATTAACTACATATATGCACTTTTTCTCACAGGTACAGATGGCTGTTGATGTGAAATTTGCTCAGGACACACTGAAGGGCGACAGTGTAACAGAAATCCGAATGAAGTTTATCCGAAGGATTGAGGACAACTTACCTGCAGGAGAGGAGTGACCGAGGGACTTGTGACTATACTGACCATGTTGCAGCTTGACTGAAGGCATCATTTGTAGTCCACATACTCATGGAAGGTTGTCTTTCAGTTTAAGGTTTTACCAGAAAGTCTTGGACCAACTCACTTAATTTTTACAAAATGCCATTTTCTCATTTGTTTTTCTATTACAGTTCAATGTGAAATTTTCCATCACTTAGAGTGCAAGAAATGTATTCCCACCGGTATATGTTTTCCCTACAGATTGCTGCAGAGGTGATATACTATTTATGGCTAATAAATTAGCCTTCTTGAATTGAAACCTATATAATATTATAAATTATTACCCAATTGTTTAAGCAGTCATGCCAGTTTTTCTTATTAATGTAACTGAACCAGCCTGTCTCCTACACTCCCAGTAGCTTTTTGTTATGTCATTGTAAAAACAAAGGAAAGCATGGGCAGCGCATCACATTGTGTTTCTAGAGACCTACCCTCTCATGCAAGACGGAGCCTGTGGTCACTTCTTACCTGCGTGTATCTCAGGACCCATCTGGAAGCTAAGATTACCCAAATCTGCTCTGGTACCAATAAGCAAATTTAATCAAAACAGCGGAACCATTAGTGACCTGACAACATGGTATGTCAGTGTGATTACTTATTGATTTGACACATGAACATTGTTAGAAAACTATTCATCCTTTCTTGTCCTGCAGACTTGAAACACAAAGCTAATCTTGGCATGGGATATAAACTGGTTTGTAATATTCAAGCTTGTTAAAGTGACAAGTACATGGTTGTACTGCTGATTTATAGAATTAAAACATGTTCTTATTCTTCTGTTTTGTCGGCTTCAGTTACATAAATTGTGTAGTACATTTAAAATAAATACATTTAAGACTGTTTGTAACAGGTTACCACCTTTCCATCTGTTTTATAGGGTGTAGTATGGTATGCCGGCGGCCGGGCTCCCGGCGACCAGCATACCGGCGCCGGGAGCCCGACCGCCGGCATTCCGACAGCGTGGCGAGCACAAATGAGCCCCTTGCGGGCTCGCTGCACTCGCCACGCTGCGGGCACGGTGGCGCGCTACGCGCGCCACGCTATTTTATTCTCCCTCCAGGGGGTCGTGGACCCCCACAAGGGAGAAACAGTGTCGGTATGCCGGCTGTCGGGATTCCGGCGCCGGTATACTGTGTGCCGGGATCCCGACAGTCGGTATACTGAAGACCACCCGTTTTATATTGCTCCAAATGTCATACAGTATGGCTTAAACACAGATTCCAAGATTGTATATATGTCTAAATAGTTGATGTATTATTACATATTCATATTAAATTGGTAGTTAAGCATAGTTACCCTTCCTTGAAAAGAACACAAAGTACAAGTATATATAAACCAGACAAATAGTGCTAAAGCAGTCCTGATGCTGCGGCAGCAATGTACTGGACTTGGTATTGATGTTTCTTTTTCATCCACTAGGGGTCACTGGAGTACTCTTGGGATATGGACGGCTTCCGCAGGAAACAGGGCACTGAATATTTAAATTTAGAACTCTCCACCCCTCCATATCCCAGAGTACCTCAGTGTTTTTTCTGTGCTCATGCACTAACAGATGCTTGTGTGGGGATCCACACTTTTCTTTGAATATTTTTTGATTTTGTTTTTAATTTTTACCTTTTTTATTACTACTTAAACACATCCCTTCCCAGTTTCTACTAAAAACATGGGTCCGGGATAGTGCCGCTGCACGAAGCAGCGCATGGCGTGTCGGTCCTCACAAAGAGCACCCTCACAGCCACACGCAGCTCACTGCCTGCTGCAAGAGCTGGACGGAGCTTACAGGAAGAAGCCCCGTCGCAGCCCTCCGTACAGGAGACAAGGTATGCTGGGGGGGAAACGGGGCGGTCAGCGCGCGCTGCCGCCCCGCTGTGTGGGGTCCGTGTTATAACGCCGCCCGCACCCGCCGCTGATACAGCCCGCCCGCCCCAGCCGCTCCGTCCGCCCGCCCCAGCCGCTCCGTCCGCCTGGCCCAGCCGCTCCGTCAGCGCTGTACGTCCATCAAAGTACCAGCGCTAAGAGAGGGAGAACCGCCGCAGCTCAGCTAGCGCTGCCGGAAGCCGCTACGCGCCGCTCCGGCCAGCCGAACTCCGCTGTCTGCATAATGTTCACTCGGCCGCTATCTTCATAAGCGTCCCCCGCGTCCCTGCAATGACAAGGTCAGCTTCCTGGCAACGCTCCCCGCTGAGACACAGCGCTACAGGGAGCACAGGGTGAGGGGGGGGGACAAGTCTGATTACAGTGCTGCTGCAAGGGAGAAAAACTTATATGGGAAGAATAGCCTGTATGACAGGCTGCCATATGCACCATAGGTTGTATTAATAGACTATTGAGCCTATATTAAACTGCAGTCAGGAGGCATGTATTGTAACCTGTCCTGTGATTATCAGTGTAAGCATGGCATGGGGGCCATTTTAACCATGCTTCCTGTTTCTTCCTGTTTGTAATTCCAGAACGTTCCTGTCCTACATCTCTACTCCACCGGAGGCGCAGGGGTGTTAGTGGGAATTTTTGGTTCAGGTTTCATATAGGCTGGCCATGTGAACTGCACTTCGGATATATATATATATATATATATATATATATATATATATATATATATATATATATATGAGACCAGTGAGTGCCATCTTTGGATATATATATGCCCTACCAAGAGGAGGTAATCGAGCAAAAATTTTGCTTAAGCGGGAATGTAGATGGATATTTATGTTGAAAACATTGGCCCCAAAAGGGTTAAACGACACTTTGGGGTTACAATGTTATTTATAAAGATGTAGTAACAACCATATGTACTAACGTGTATCACCTAAACGATTAATGAGCAACGGGTTCATGTTTCAGTGAACAGATCGCCATAGTATAAGGGACAAAAGCAGCTAACTAAAAGTACCATGAGCGGGTAGTGCTGCATTAATTATATCTTTAGATAATCAAGTTTAACAGGTATTACAATAGAGTGCAATGTAGTCATGACACACAGTTGGTAAAGAATATGCTCAGCTTTTAATATAATTATGATTTTAAATGTTTGTAATAAAAAATCCTTCTTTGCACTGTCAGGTTGCTAGGCAACAGAACATGAGTGAAGCTTCGGCTCGGCGCCGCCTGGTGACGTCGGGATCCAGTGACGTCAGTTTCCTGCGCGCGGACCCGGCTGCACCGAGCGGCGTGGAGCAGGTGAGTGAGTTTAGCAATTTGTGTACATGTTTGGTAGGGTATAAATGTTTGTAATTTTGTATGTCACAATGTGTATGATTGTCCCTGACGACGGGCGAGAGCCCGAAACGTAACGTAGGAATAAAGGACACTATGGAAAATTGAAAAAAAGCCTGGAGAGTGCCGCCCTTTCTTTTGCAAGATATATATATATATATATATATATATATATATATATATATATATTCACATAACACACCTTAAGTAACAATTTTACTGAGTCGTGCAAGTGTCTGTCTTTGTCTATTGTGTTGTCTGTCTGCATAATGAGTAAGGCACCAGCAAAGACTAAAAATAGGTTTTACTGCAATGTCTGTACACAAATCTACCACATGTTCAGTATGTTTTGTAGGTTTCCACTCCGGAAGCCGCTTTCATTCCCAGATCCTATGTTGAGCAAGAATTGTCCGCCGCTCGTCACGAGCGGCAAGATCGGAGTCTCGGGTGAGACCGCCAGATCTAACGGAGGAGTCTCAGCCTTTGCAAAGGTCCAACTTCACTTTGGGTACAAGGGATAAATTTAATTTGTCTTATAATTTACCCGTTTCTGCTTTGTTGCAGTCTAACAATTCTATGCCAGACCTCACGGCGCTAAATAAGGGTGAGGAGGGCAAATTAGACCAGCAGTCAGATAGTGCAGCTTTTGACAGCCCATGATAATCTCATCAGGCCAGTGCGTCAGTCTCTGAAGTTTACAGAGACTAAGTAGCATCTGACATATAATAAAGTCGTATTTACTAAACGACAGAGATCTCCAATGGGGTTCTTCTTTAGGAATATCTTAATAAGATGTTAGTAGAAACACGAAAGAACCGCATAACCGGTTCTTTACCTCACAGATTTAAGTCTACTTACCCATTTCCACACAGTGACATCTACATTGGAAAATCCACCATTGGTGGATTCGTCTGTGTCAAACCTTATAAAGACCCTTCAGATTTGGGTCACTAAGGCGCTATTTGTATGGATAACGGAAATCAAGTCTGCTCTACATGACGATCACGTTATACTATCAGCTCACTTCTCGCTTTTCATCGTCGCTAGTTACAGCATGACAAGTACTCTGGCTGCGTTCTTGGCAAGCCGAGTCAGAGGTCCAAAGCATACGGTGGCCAGAAGTTGTTTGGTCCTAAATTGGACAAATGCTTTTCTCCGTCCAAGGGGGGGGGGGGGGGTGGAGGAAGAAGAAGAAGAAGAAGAAGAAGAGGAGGAGTCTAGTTTCCTGCCATTGCCTCCACTGGTACCGAGTCGGAAATACTCTGGCCCGGCGTTCAGATCCTTTAGACTTCAGTCCTTTCAAGGCTGTGGTAGAGAAACAGTCACGCCTTGTAACGTCAGGGCGCTACGGTCACCGACAAGCCAGTGGCTTGACGGGCTCCCAGGTCATCTCGGAGTTCCAATAGTGGGAGCGCGCCTTCAGACGTTACATTTGCCGGGATTCCAGACATCCACTGATGTATGTATCCGCAATTTAGTTTTAAAAGAAAGCTGTCTCCCGCCACTGCGTTTTTTTTCAAGACAGACCTGCCTCTGTCGGACGACAAGAAGGAGGTTCGGCAAATTGCCATTCAGTCTCTGCTGGATTCAGCAGTTTTAATTCCAGGCCTGGTACACCAACAAGGGCAGGGTTATTATTCCAGTTTGTTTGGGGTACCGAAGCCGGATGGCTCCGTCAGAGTCTCAATCAGTAAGTCACTTACTACAGATTAAAGATGGAATCTCTGAGGTCAGTAATTGCAGATTTAGAGCCACAAGAATGCATGATTGCGCTAGATCTCAAGGATGCGTACTTACACATTCCGATTTAGTCACCTCATCAGAGGTTCTTGCATTTTGCAATGCGCCATTACCAGGTTCAGGCTCTACCGTTTGGCCTCTCGTCAGCGCCTCGGGTATTCACCAAAGTGATGTCTGTGATGATAGCTCATCTCAGATCCCTGGGAGTGACAATCGTTCCGTACTTAGACGATCTGCTCATAAAAGCTCCGTCTCAACAGATGCTCCTCCAACAGGCGCTGCAAACGTACAATGTAATGGTTCACCACGGTTGGAGTGTCAACTTCAAGAAATCACATCCAATTCCGTCTCAACGACTTCAATTCCTAGGTATGATTCTCGATACGGTAAATCAAAGAATTTACCACAACAGAAAGTACAGATTATTCGCCATCTGGTACAATTAGTGCTCAAGCCACGCACAGTCTCGGTACATTTGTGTATTCGCCTATTAGGAACAATGGTGGCGGCTTTCGAAGCGCTTCAGTTCGGAAGATTTCACTCACGTCCATTTCAACTGGATGTGCTCGCACAGTGGTCGGCCTCGCATCTGCAGATTCACCACAGGGTGAGGTTGTCACCAAAGGCAAGGGTGTCTCTACTCTGGTGGCTCAAGGTACACCATTTAACCGCAGGCGGCGGCTGGAATTGGATAATTCTAACGACGGACGCGAGTCTCAGAGGTTGGGGAGCTGTAGTTCAAAATTGTCAGCTCCAGGGTCTCTGGGCGGATCACAACAGATTGCTGTCTATAAATGTCCTGGAACTCCGCGCAATTTACAATGCACTACGACAAGCAGTACACATGCTTCGCTCTCAGACTGTCCAGGTGCAGTCAGACAACGCGACGGCAGTCGCATACACAAACAAGGAGGAACGAGAAGCCGCATGGCAATGCGGGAAGTAGCTCGAATCCTCAATTGGCCAGAATACCACCAGGTGATATTGTCGGCAGTGTTCATTCCGGGAGTGGACAACTGGGAGGCGGATTATCTCAGCCGTCGGGCTTTTCATCCAGGAGAATGGGCATTAAATCCAGAAGTGTTTCACATGTTGGTCCAGAGGTGGGGTTACCCTCAGGTGGACCTGATGGCATCTCGCCACAATCACCAAACGCCCCAGTATGTGTCCAGAACGAGAGATCCAAAGGCAGTGGCGGTGGATGCTCTCACAATCGCGTGGCCGTACAGCCTCGTGTATCTGTTTCCACCGTTTCCGCTGCTCCCTTGGTTGCGAACACGGATCCAAAGAGAGTCCGTCACAGTCATACTAGTGGCGCCTCATTGGTCTCGGAGAGCTTGGTTCTCGGATCTCCGCGGACTACTCGCAGGCGATCCTTAGCCGCTCCCACTACGTCCGGACTTGTTACAACAGGGTCCGGTCCTTTACCCCGATTTTAGCGCGGCTGCGTTTGACGGGGTGGATGTTGAGACCGCCCTCTTAAGAACAGAGGGCATTCCAGAATTGGTTATACCAACCATGTTATGAGCTAGGAAGCCGGTTACGGCAGCTCATTATTACAGAATTTGGCGTGCCTATTTAGGTTGGTGTGAAACTCTGAAGTTTCCGACATCATCTTTCAAGTTATCCCATCTTTTGTTATTCTACAAACGGGGTTAAATGGAGGACTGCGTTTATCTACACTAAAGGTGCAGGTATCTGCTTTGTCAATTTACTTTCAAAGACGATTGGCTCTATTGCCGTCTGTACACACCTTTCTGCAAGGTGTCCTCAGAGTACAGCCTCCATTCTTTCCACCTACAGCGCCATGGGACTTGAATCTGATTTTAGATTTCTTACAGTCTTCATATTTTGAACCCTTACAACAAGTGGATATTAAGTTTCTCACTTGGGAAACAATTTCTCTCCTAGCCTTAGCTTCGGCAAGGCGTTTTTCAGGTTTGGGTGCCTTGTCAGGCAAGCCACCGTATTTGGGGTTTCATGATGACCGAGCGGAACTTCGGCCGAATCCCGTTTTCTTACCAAAGGGTAGTGTCATCTTTTCACATCAATCAACCAATAGTAGTTCCTGTGTTAACCGGACATTCTGGAACTCTGGATGTGGTACGCGCATTCCGCGTTTATGTATTCCGATCGTCTACAGTTCGTAAAACGGATACGTTGTTTGTTCTCTATGATGCTGACAACATAGGTTGGCCAGCTTCTAAGCAGACCTTATCCGGATGGATAAAACTGACTATACGTCAGGCTTACCTTCATGCTAGGTTTCAGCCGCATACATCAGTAACAGCTCATTCCACATGTTCTGTGGGAGCTTCATGGGCATCTGGTCGTGGAGCTTCTACGACGCAGCTTTGCCGTGCGGCTACATGGTCATCAGTGCACACGTTTGTGCGATGTTACAAGTTTGATACGTTTGCGACATCAGCATCTAGATTTGGCTGCATAGTGTTACAGGTGCCAAACAGCTCTCCCGCCCACAAGGGAAACTTTGGTACGTCCCAAGAGTACTCCAGTGACCCCTAGTGGATGAAAAAGAAAATAGGATTTTGGTACTTACCAGGTAAATCCTTTTCTTTGAATCCATAGGGGGCACTGGATGCCCACCCGGAGCAGTTTTACCTGGTTTGTGGTAAGCTCAGGGGATATTATGGTAACACATTTTCACCGACTGGTTCAAATTATAAAGTTCTATCTGGTATGGTGACAACTGTTTAGTTGTCAGTAACGTTATTTGTCAACTTTGTTGTTGTCCGTTATGTTATATGTAATTCTCCATTGTCAACCTCTCTATAGTTCCTGTTCGGCTCAGTAAAAAATACTGAGGTACTCTGGGATATGGAGGGGTGGAGAGTTCTAAATTTAAATATTCAGTGCCCTGTTTCCTGCGGAAGCCGTCCATATCCCAAGAGTACTCCAGTGCCCCCTATGGATTCAAAGAAAAGGATTTACCTGGTAAGTACCAAAATCCTATTTCTCTGACGTCCTAGTGGATGTTGGGAACTCCGTAAGGACCATGGGGAATAGCGGCTCCGCAGGAGACTGGGCACAACTAAAAGAAAGCTTTTAGACTACCTGGTGTGCACTGGCTCCTCCCACTATGACCCTCCTCCAAGCCTCAGTTAGATTTCTGTGCCCAGCCGAGCTGGATGCACACTAGGGGCTCTCCTGAGCACCTAGAAAGAAAGTTTATTTTAGGTTTTTTATTTTACAGTGAGACCTGCTGGCAACAGGCTCACTGCATCGAGGAACTAAGGGGAGAAGAAGCGAACCTACCTGCTTGCAGCTAGCTTGGGCTTCTTAGGCTACTGGACACCATTAGCTCCAGAGGGATCGACCGCATGAAACCTTGGTGTTCGTTCCCGGAGCCGCGCCGCCGTCCCCCTTACAGAGCCAGAAGCAAGAAGAGGTCCGGAAAATTGGCGGCAGAAGACATCAGTCTTCACCAAGGTAGCGCACAGCACTGCAGCTGTGCGCCATTGCTCCTCATACACACTTCACACTCCGGTCACTGAGGGTGCAGGGCGCTGGGGGGGGGGCGCCCTGAGCAGCAATAAAAACACCTTGGCTGGCAAATATATCACAATATATAGCCCCAGAGGCTATATATGTGATAAATACCCCTGCCAGAAGCCATAAAAAAGCAGGAGAAAAGTCAGCGAAAAGGGGGCGGAGCTATCTCCCTCAGCACACTGGCGCCATTTTCTCTTCACAGTGCAGCTGGAAGACAGCTCCCCAGGCTCTCCCCTGTAGTTTGCAGGCTCAAAGGGTTAAAAAGAGAGGGGGGGGGCACTAAATTTAGGCGCAATATTGTATATACAAGCAGCTATTGGGAAAAATTCACTCAATATAGTGTTAATCCCTAAATTATATAGCGCTCTGGTGTGTGCTGGCATACTCTCTCTCTGTCTCCCCAAAGGGCTGTGTGGGGTCCTGTCCTCAGTCAGAGCATTCCCTGTGTGTGTGCGGTGTGTCGGTACGGCTGTGTCGACACGTTTGATGAGGAGGCTTATGTGGTGGCAGAGCAGATGCCGATAAATGTGATGTCGCCCCCTGTGGGGCCCAAACCAGAGTGGATGGATAGGTGGAAGGTATAAACCGACAGTGTCAACTCCTTACATAAAAGGCTGGATGACGTAACAGCTGTGGGACAGCCGGCTTCTCAGCCGCGCCTGCCCAGGCGTCTCAAAGGCCATCAGGGGCTCAAAAACGCCCGCTCCCTCAGATGGCAGACACAGATGTCGACACAGAGTCTGACTCCAGTGTCGACGAGGTTGAGACATATACACAATCCACTAGGAACATCCGTTACATGATCCCGGTAATAAAAAATGTGTTACACATTTCTGACATTAACCCAAGTACCACTAAAAAAGGGTTTTATGTGTGGGGAGAAAAAGCAGGCAGTGTTTTGTTCCCCCATCAAATGAGTGAATGAAGTGTGTAAAGAAGCGTGGGTTCCCCCGATAAGAAACTGGTAATTTCTAAAAAGTTACTGATGGCGTACCCTTTCCCGCCAGAGGATAAGTTACGCTGGGAGATATCCCCTAGGGTGGATAAGGCGCTCACACGTTTGTCAAAAAAGGTGGCACTGCCGTCTTAGGATACGGCCACTTTGAAGGTACCTGCTGATAAAAAGCAGGAGGCTATCCTGAAGTCTGTATTTACACACTCAGGTACTAGACTGAGACCTGCAGATAGTGCTGCTGCAGTGTGGTCTGTGACCCTGTCAAACAGGGATACTATTTTGCGAACATAAGAGCATATTAAAGACGTCGTCTTATATATGAGGGATGCACAGAGGGATATTTTGCCGGCTGGCATCCAAAATTAATGCAATGTGCATTCTGTCAGGAGGGTATTAGAGACCCGACACTGGACAGGTGATGCTGACTTTAAAAGGCACATAGAGCCTTATAAGGGTGAGGAATTGTTTGGGGATGGTCTCTGGGACCTCGTATCCACAGCAACAGCTGGGAAGAAAATTTTTTACCTCAGGTTTCCTCACAGCCTAAGAAAGCACTGTATTATCAGGTACAGTCCTTTCGGCTTCAGAAAAGCAAGCGGGTCAAAGGCGCTTCCTTTCTGCACAGAGACGAGGGAAGAGGGAAAAAGCTGCACCAGTCAGCCAGTTCCCAGAATCAAAATTCTTCCCCCGCTTCCTCTGAGTCCACCGCATGACGCGGGGGCTCCACAGGCGTAGCCAGTTACGGTGGGGGGCTGCCTCAAAAATTTCAGCGATCAGTGGGCTCGCTCACAGGTGGATCTCTGGATCCTTCAAGTAGTATCTCAGGGGTACAAGCTGGAATTCGAGGCGTGTCCCCCCCGCCGTTTCCTCAAATCTGCCTTGCCGACAACTCCCTCAGGCAGGGAGGCTGTGCTAGAGGCAATTCACAAGCTGTATTCCCAGCAGGTGATAGTCAAGGTGCCCCTACTTCAACAAGGACGGGGTTACTATTCCACACTGTTTGTGGTACCGAAACCGGACGGTTCGGTGAGACCCATGTTAAATTTGAAATCCTTGAACACATACATAAAAAAATTCAAGTTCAAGATGGAATCGCTCAGGGCGGTTATTGCAAGCCTGGAGGAGGGGGATTGCATGGTATCCCTGAACATCAAGGTTGCTTACCTACATGTCCCCATTTACCATCCTCACCAGGAGTACCTCAGATTTGTGGTACAGGATTGCCATTACAAATTCCAAACACTGCCGTTTGGACTGTCCACGGCACCGAGGGTCTTTACCAAGGTAATGGCAGAAATGATGATACTCCCTCGAAAAAAGGGAGTTTTAATTATCCCGTACTTGGACGATCTCCTTATAAAGGCGAGGTCCAAGGAGCAGTTGTTGGTCGGAGTAGCACTATCTCGGGAAGTGCTACAACAGCACGGATGGATTCTATACATTCCAAAGTCACAGCTGGTTCCTACCACACGCCTACTGTTCCTGGGGATGGTTCTGGACACAGAACAGAAAAAAGTATTTCTCCCGCAGGAGAAAGCCAAGGAGCTGTCATCTCTAGTCAGAGACCTCCTGAAACCAAAACCGGTATCGGTGCATCACTGCACACGAGTCCTGGGAAAAATGATAGCTTCTTACGAAGCAGAATTCCATTCGGCAGGTTCCATGCAAGAACCTTTCAGTGGGACCTCTTGGACAAGTGGTCGGGATCGCATCTTCAGATGCATCGGCTGATAACCCTGGTCCTTGGAGACAGGGTTATCTCTACTGTGGTGGCTGCAGAGTGCTCATCTTCAAGAGGGCCGCAGATTCGGCATACAGGACTGGGTCCTGGTAACCACGGATGCCAGCCTTCGAGGCTGGGGGGCAGTCACACAGGGAAGAAATTTCCAAGGACTTTGGTCAAGTCAGGAGTCGTCCCTACACATAAATATTCTGGAACTGAGGGCCATTTACAATGCCCTAAGTCTGGCAAGGCCTCTGCTTGAAAACCAGCCGGTACTGATCCAATCGGACAACATCACGGCAGTCGCCCATGTAAACCGACAGGGCAGCACAAGAAGCAGGATGGCGATGGCAGAAGCCACAAGGATTCTCCGATGGGTGGAAAATCACGTCTTAGCACTGTCAGCAGTGTTCATTCCGGGAGTTGTCAGCTGGGAAGCAGACTTCCTCAGCAGACACGACCTACACCCGGGAGAGTGGGGACTTCATCCAGAAGTCTTCCAACTGTTGGTAAACTGTTGGGAAAGACCACAGGTGGACATGATGGCGTCCCGCATAAACAAAAAACTAGATATTGCGCCAGGTCAAGGGACCCTCAGGCGATAGCTGTGGACGCTCTAGTGACACCGTGGGTGTACCAGTCGGTTTATGTATTCCCTCCTCTGCTTCTCATACCAAAGGTACTGAGAATAATAAGAAGACGAGGAGTAAGAACGATACTCGTGGTTCCGGATGGGCCAAGAAGAGCTTGGTACCCAGAACTTCAAGAAATGATATCAGAGGACCCATGGTCTCTACCACTCAGACAGGATCTGCTACAGCAGGGGCCCTGTCTGTTCCAAGACTTACCGCCGCTGCGTTTGACGGCATGGCGGTTGAATTCCGGATCCTAAAGGAAAAGGGCATTCCGGAGGAAGTCATTCCTACGCTGATAAAAGCCAGGAAAGAAGTAACCGCAAACCATTATCACCGTATTTGGCGAAAATATGTTGCGTGGTGTGAGGCCAGGAAGGCCCCAACAGAGGAATTTCAGCTGGGTCGTTTTCTGCACTTCCTACAGTCAGGAGTGACTATGGGCCTAAACTTGGGTTCCATTAAGGTCCAGATTTCGGCTCTGTCGATTTTCTTCCAGAAAGAACTGGCTTCACTGCCTGGACAGACATTTGTAAAGGGAGTGCTACATATTCAGCCCCCTTTTGTGCCTCCTGTGGCACCTTGGGATCTCAACGTGGTGTTGAGTTTCCTAAAATCACATTGGTTGAGCCACTTAAAACTGTGGATTTGAAATATCTCACGTGGAAAGTGGTCATGTTATTGGCCTTGGCTTCGGCCAGGCGTGTGTCAGAATTGGCGGCTTTGTCATGTAAAAGCCCTTATCTGATTTTCCATATGGATAGGGCAGAATTGAGGACTCGTCCCCAGTTTCTCCCTAAGGTGGTATCAGCTTTTCACTTGAACCAACCTATTGTAGTGCCTGCGGCTACTAGGGACTTGGAAGATTCCAAGTTACTGGACGTAGTCAGGGCCTTAAAAATGTATATTTCCAGGACGGCTGGAGTCAGGAAAATTGACTCTCTTTTTATCCTGTAGGCACCCAACAAAATAGGTGCTCCTGCTTCTAAGCAGACTATTGCTTGCTGAATTTGTAGCACAATTCAGCTGGAGCATTCTGCGGCTGGATTGCCGCATCCTAAATCAGTAAAAGCCCATTCCACGAGGAAAGGGGCTCATCTTGGGCGGCTGCCCGAGGGGTCTCGGCTTTACAACTTTACCGAGCTGCAACTTGGTCAGGGGCAAACACGTTTGCAAAATTCTATAAATTTGATACCCTGGCTGAGGAGGACCTTGAGTTATCTCATTCGGTGCTGCAGAGTCATCCGCACTCTCCCGCCCGTTTGGCAGCTTTGGTATAATCCCCATGGTCCTTACGGAGTTCCCAGCATCCACTAGGACGTCAGAGAAAATAAGATTTTACTCACCGGTAAATCTATTTCTCGTAGTCCGTAGTGGATGCTGGGCGCCCATCCCAAGTGCGGATTGTCTGTAATACTTGTATGTAGTTATTGCCTAACTAAGGGTTATTGTTGAGCCATCTGTTGAGAGGCTCAGTTATATTTCATACTGTTAACTGGGTATAGTATCACAAGTTATACGGTGTGATTGGTGTGGCTGGTATGAGTCTTAACCGGGATTCAAAATCCTTCCTTATTGTGTCAGCTCTTCCGGGCACAGTATCCTAACTGAGGCTTGGAGGAGGGTCATAGTGGGAGGAGCCAGTGCACACCAGGTAGTCTAAAAGCTTTCTTTTAGTTGTGCCCAGTCTCCTGCGGAGCCGCTATTCCCCATGGTCCTTACGGAGTTCCCAGCATCCACTACGGACTACGAGAAATAGATTTACCGGTGAGTAAAATCTTATTTTTTTTAAGACACCATGGGGCAGATGTATTAACCTGGAGAAGGCATAAGGAAGTGATAAACCAGTGATATGTGCAAGGTGATAAAGGCAGCAGCCAATCAGATCCTAACTGTTAATTTACATATTGGAGCTGATTGGCTGGTGCCTTTATCACCTTGCACATATCACTGGTTTATCACTTCCTTATGCCTTCTCCAGGTTAATACATCTGCACCCATGTACTTAATAAAGCGGCAGGCATCAGTTAGTGCAGGGGCGGCCCAACTGCAGCAACCTTCTGCAAAAGACTGCCCCCCCCTTCCCCTCAAAGGGATTGTTCTGGACACCTAATTCCGTGTGCCCAGCAATAACGTTGCTGGGACGCATTGCAGTGCAACGCCTATGTAAACGCTTTTGTTCTGCAGATTGGCCCATTGATGTCACTGCCAAGCCGATCCTCTTTCTATCTGCACGTTCCGTAACCTTGTAGGTGCAGTAGCGCAGACGTGGAGTGACTTTGAGTTGCAGCAGGTGGATGCAAAATAAGAGGACAACACAGAGTACAGGACATTCGCTATTTAACAGACCAGGCAGGCATATACCCCTTGTGGGCATCCTGGGCAGGCATGTAGCTGATGCTGAGTGGGACATACATTGCATGTTTTCACACTTCATTTCCTTCTGAACAAGTATGGGCTATACTGAGTCATATGAATTTTTAATGCATCTTTACTCACAGTTGAAGACTTGTAACTGGGCATCTCAAGTTGAAGTTCAGTGAGGGTGTGCCAATACAACTTTGGGCTATGAGGAGTTGAACATAATTTTAAGCTCATCTTCTGTGTGGAATGTAATGCGAAAAACTAGTCGCATTATGCTTGCTGCGCCTTGTCGAAGTGTGGTCTATTCAGTCACAGTGTAATGAATTGAGTATCGGTCGGGTGCTATACTGGTGTTCATCCACCAGGTGTCTTTTTTGAAAACTGCCATTGCGCATGTGTGAAGTCTCCATTGTAAGGTCAAACGATGCTTGTAGTTTAAGAACTGTTTTTTTTAAGATTCTCTACATTAATTAGAAATGTGAACACAGAAAAAGATTGTCTCAGCGTCTCCAATGCACACAAAGAAAACCACAGTTCAAAGTTCTATACAGCTCTCTAAAAGAAATAAAATCATTACAATCAGCTATAGAGTTGGGACACACAGCAGGGACGTGCATTGAGCTAAATGGCTCAGGAGGCACTGCCTAGCACCAGATCCAGATTTACATGCAATATATGAGCCAAAGGGTACATCTGGGCATTATACACAGGTTCAGCAGTATAAACTCCTGGAACTTTGGTGAGTTTTGATCAGAGCTGTCATAGACTTTATACTCCAGGGTTTTGGCTATAAAAATGTTTAGAATAATGCAAAGAAGATATTTCAGAGTCAAAACTC
This sequence comes from Pseudophryne corroboree, assembly GCF_028390025.1. Lineage (NCBI taxonomy): Eukaryota > Metazoa > Chordata > Amphibia > Anura > Myobatrachidae > Pseudophryne > Pseudophryne corroboree. The sequence goes on from NC_086445.1 coordinate 571,422,053, forward strand.
TGGCACAAATGTTAGTATGACAGAAAAGACTCTGCCTCACCCAACCAAACGTCACTGACACACAGCAAGGGGAGTGTGCCTGCAATCGGGTGTCACCCGCCGAGGGGTGACACAAAAATGGCGGTTCCTGCTCGGTGACAGGAGCTGAGTGCTGCACTCTCACATTATGTGCAGCACTCTGCTCCTGTCGCTGTGTAGCAGCCAGCACTCCGCGGGAGGCAGCCCGCATCTGCCGAACACCCAAGTGACGAAAAACGGGGGTCGGATGCCACGCCCACTTCCTGGGAAGCCACACCCCCTTTTCTGCCAGCACCTCACCGGGTGTCCACAACGTAAGTGACGCTTCTGCTGAAACTTTCCCAAAACAAGCTCTGTTGTGGTTCATATACAGACTCAGACATGCACACATCTATACAGCCAAAATTAGAAAAAAAGATGCTACTTTTTACACAGATATGCAGTACAAGTATGGCTTTTCAAATTACGAAACGCATATCTTTGAGACTGAGTTTACTGTTCTTCTTCCCGGGCCTCCCCACTGCTTTAATAGGCAGCCTCCCTCAGCCCCAATCCACCCCTGTGAGACTTGTGATTTCATGGGCTGGGTCTGGGTGTACTGCTTAGTAAATAACAGCATGAGCCATTCATTTACATACAGAAGTGTACCAGCCGTGTTGTGTTTTACTAAGCAGTACACCCAGTCCGTGAAATCACAAGTATTGCTCATCAGTGCACTGTTGCAGGGACAAACGCTCAAGGCTGTAGACATACATCTCAGGACCAGCTGCTTCTCCCATGGGCAGCTTTACATGGCTTGCTCACAAGTTATGCTGCTTTCACATTGCAAACCCTGCTTTTGAAACGGTTCTTTAAACGGGTCTGAGCAGTTAAACCCCCTTCACATCGCATGTTGTAACTGGTATTTCTTTTTCATCCACTAGGGGTCACTGGAATACTCTTGGGATATGGACGGGCTTCCGTAGGAACAGCACTGAATATTTAAATTTAGTAACACTCCACCCCTCCATATCCCCGAGCACATCTCAGTGTTTTTTCTGTGCTGAACGTGGCAACACCTGAATAACTGAAGTCACGGTTTTTTGAAGAAACTTTTATTTTTTATTTTTATTTTTTCTACTATTTGGACACATCCCTTTCCCCCTTCCAAAAGGCAGGGTCAGGGATAGTGCAGCTGCTGATAGCAGCACGGGCGTGTCGGGCCTCTCTGAAAGAGCTCCCTCACAGCCCACACATCCTCCTGCACAGGCTGGCCGGCGCTTGTTTAAGAAGCCCCGTCGGAGCCTCCGCACGTCTGCAGGAGTAAGGTATGTGAAACGGGGCGGTCAGCTCCCGCTGCCGCCCCGACGTGGGGGTACATAGTGCTTGGTGACGCCGCTGATCTCCCCTCTCAGGCGCCGCACGTTCGGCCACAGACCTCCGTGCAGGCACCGCGGCTCTCCCCTCTCAGGCGCCCGCACGTTCGGCCACAGACCTCCGTGCAGGCACCGCGGCTCTCCCCGCTCAGGCGCCCGCACGTTCGGCCACAGACCTCCGTGCGGGCACCTCTGATCGACTCTCACAGGCCGCCGGCCGCCGCAGCGCTAGCTTGATTAGCTGACGCTATTATACAGGAGCCCACCGCTGGGAAACACGAGGCACACAGCGCTCTACGATACCCGCTGGGGGCCCACACGCTGCGCTGCCGCTGTACTAAGTTAAAAGAGCAGGCAGCCATTACAGGGGGGACAAATAATAATGAAGCAGAGAAATACTGCAGCAGCAGATAAGAGGCTGCAGGGATTGTTACAGTATAATCAGTGAATGTAACCAGCACTAGGATTATATGTATAAGTTAGCAGGGCAGCCATTTTTAACCATGCTTCCTGTGTCTTCCTGCTGTGATTCCAGAACGTTCCAGTACTACATCTCTACTCCACCGGAGGCGCAGGGGTGTTAGTGGGAATTTGGGATCACATTTCATAGTACTGGCCACGTGTACTGCACTGGGCCAGATATATATACAGAGACACCTTATTGCTATTTTACTGAGTCGTGCAGGTGTCTGTTTTTTGTGTATTGTATTGTCTGTCGCCATAATGAGTAAGGCACCAGCAAAAACTAAAAAGCATATTTGCAAAGTATGTGGCAGTGTGTTACCGGATGCATCTACCACATGTAAAGTATGTTTTGTGGATTCCGTTCAGAATACCATTTCTGCTCCGGTTTTACAACCAATTTCCTCACCGGACCCTCCGTGGGGTATGTTAGTAAATGTACTGGAGAGATTTCAGACAGAAATGACCGCGGCTCGTCTGGAGCGAGAAACGTTAAGATCTGAGTCTAGGGTGAGACCGCCAGAACTACCGGAGGCGTCTCAGCCTTGCGTAAGGTCCAAATCCATTTTGGGCAAACGGGATAATTTTCATATGTCTTATGATTTTCCAGTGTCTGCTATGTTGCATTCTGACGATTCCATGCCAGACCTCACGGAACACGATGAGGGTGAGGAAGGCGAAGTGGAGTCAGATAACGAGGATGTTAACAGTTCCGGCATTGATGATCTCATCAGAGCGGTACGGCAGTCTCTAAGGTTTCCTGAAGCTGAGCAGCCTCTCACCAATGATCAGGTCGTATTTACTAAACGACGGAAGACGCCAGTAAGTTTTCCTGTGTCGGATTCGCTAAATCAGATGTTAGTAGAAACACGACAGAATCCAGATAAACGGTTTTCTATACCTCGCAGATTTAAGTCTAGTTATCCGTTTCCAGACTCTGTAACGTGTACATGGGAGAATCCACCAATAGTTGATTCTTCAGTGTCAAAGCTTACCAAGAAATTAACCATACCAGTGCCAGCAGCTACTACGCTTAAAGATCCTTCAGATCGCAAGATAGAAACTATGCTAAAAACCATGCATGTAGCAGCAGGTGTGATGCTAAGACCTGGATTGGTTGGCATTTGGGTAACTAAGGCGCTCATAATATGGCTTACAGAACTCAAATCTGCTTTACAGGACGAAAACCTGATAGTTCTGGTAAATCAAATGATTGAGGCTGTAGAGTATCTCTGTACAGCGTCTACTGACGTCTGTCAGCTCACTTCTCGTATTTCATCTTCGCTAGTTACGGCACGAAGAGCACTCTACCTGCGTACTTATCAAGCGGAGGCAGAGGTCAAACGAAGTATAGAGGCGTTGCCTTACGATGGCAAGAAGTTGTTTGGTCCAGAATTGGACGCATGGATTAAGGAGGCTACGGGAGGTAAGTCTGTTTTCTTACCATTGCCTCCACCTGCGCCAAGAAGAAGGTACGCTGGACCTTCGTTCAAATCCTTTAGACCTCAGCCCTTTCGAGGACGTGGCAGAGGATCAGCCACGCCTGCTAGACGTGGTCGAGGACGTGGTTTCCATCAAACCAACACAACTCGCCAAGACGCTAAGGTTACCGACAAGCCAGTGGCATGACGGGTTACCAGCCCATCTCGGTTCTCCAATTGTGGGAGCACGCCTTCAGACGTTCCATGGGGCGTGGTTCCACACATCCGCGGAGGGCTGGATTCGCAATTTAGTGTTAAAAGGTTACAAAATAGAGTTCGACTGTCTGCCGCCTCTGCGGTTTTTCAAGACAGGATTGCCTCTGTCGGACGACAAGAGGAGAGTTTTGCAAATTGCCATTCAGTCCTTACTGGATTCGGCAGTGTTGATTCCGGTCCCTGTACACCAACAGGGTCAGGGTTATTATTCAAGCCTGTTTGTGGTCCCGAAGCCGGATGGCTCAGTCAGACCAATATTGAACTTAAAGGGCCTCAATCAGTACGTAACTTACTACAGATTCAAAATGGAGTCTCTACGTTCGGTGATTGCGGGGTTAGAGACCAAGGAGTTTATGATTGCCTTAGACCTCAAGGATGCGTACTTACACATTCCAATTTGGCAGCCTCATCAGAAATTCTTACGGTTTGCAATACGCCAGAACCATTACCAGTTTCAGGCTCTGCCGTTTGGCCTGTCATCAGCGCCTCGGGTATTCACCAAAGTAATGTCTGTGATGATAGCTCACCTCAGATCCCTGGGAGTGACAATAGTTCCGTATTTAGACGATCTGCTCATCAAAGCTCCGTCTCAACAGATACTTACCCAACATGCGCTGCTAACATACAATGTACTGGTTCACCACGGTTGGATTGTAAATTTCAAGAAATCACATCTAATTCCGTCTCAACGCCTTCAGTTCCTAGGTATGATTCTCGATACGGTCAATCAAAGGATTTACCTACCACAACAGAAAGTACAAATGCTACGCCATCTAGTACAATTAGTGCTCAAGCCACGCACAGTGTCGGTACACTTGTGCATTCGCCTGTTAGGCACAATGGTGGCAGCTTTCGAGGCGCTTCAGTTCGGAAGATTTCACTCTCGTCCATTTCAGCTGAACGTGCTTGCCCAGTGGTCGGGCTCGCATCTGCAGATTCACCACAGGGTGAGGTTGTCACCAATAGCAAGAGTATCTCTGCTATGGTGGCTCAAGGAACACAATTTAACCGCAGGAAGACGGTTCGGAGTTTGCAATTGGATAATTCTAACTACGGACGCCAGTCTCAGAGGTTGGGGAGCGGTAATTCAAAATTGTCAGCTCCAGGGTCTCTGGGCGGATCACGAGAAATTGCTGTCTATAAATGTTCTAGAACTCCGCGCAATTTTCAATGCGCTACGACAAGCAGTGCACATGATTCGCTCTCAGCCTGTCCAAGTGCAGTCGGACAATGCGACAGCGGTCGCATACATCAACAAACAAGGAGGAATGAGAAGCCGCATGGCAATGCGGGAAGTAGCTCGAATCCTCAATTGGGCGGAATGCCACCAGGTGATATTGTCGGCCGTGTTCATTCCGGGAGTGGACAACTGGGAAGCGGGTTATCTCAGTCGTCGGGATTTTCACCCAGGCGAATGGTCATTAAATCCAGAAGTGTTTCACATGTTGGTTCAGCGATGGGGTTATCCTCAGGTGGACCTGATGGCATCTCGACACAATCATCAAACGCCCCAGTATGTGTCCAGAACAAGAGATCCAAAGGCAGTCGCGGTGGATGCTCTCACTGTCGCGTGGCCGTACAGTCTTGTGTATCTGTTTCCACCGTTTCCGCTGCTCCCTCTGGTGCTAAAACGGATCAAAAGAGAGTCGCTCACAGTCATACTAGTGGCGCCTCATTGGCCTCGGAGAGCTTGGTTCTCGGATCTTCGAGGATTACTCGCAGACGATCCGTGGCCGCTCCCAATACGTCCAGACCTGTTACAACAGGGTCCGTTTCTTTACCCCGATTTAGCGCGGCTGCGTTTGACGGGGTGGCTGTTGAGACCGCCCTCTTAAGAAGAGAGGGCATTCCAGATTCAGTTATACCAACCATGTTACGAGCTAGGAAGCCGGTTACGGCAGCTCATTATTACAGAATATGGCGTGCATATATAGGTTGGTGTGAAGCTCGGCAATTTCCGACATCAGCTTTCAAAGTATGCCGCCTGTTGTTGTTTCTACAAACAGGGTTAGATGGAGGATTGCGTTTATCTACACTAAAGGTGCAGGTATCTGCTTTGTCAATTTACTTTCAAAGACGAGTGGCTCTATTGCCGTCTATACGCACTTTTCTCCAAGGTGTACTCAGGGTACAGCCTCCATTCATTCCACCTACAGCGCCATGGGACTTGAATCTGGTTTTGGAGTTCTTACAGTCTTCATATTTTGAACCCTTACAACAAGTGGATATAAAGTTTCTCACTTGGAAAACAATTTTTCTCTTAGCCTTAGCTTCGGCAAGGCGTGTTTCGGATTTGGGTGCCTTGTCATGCAAGCCACCGTATTTGGTGTTTCATGATGACAGAGCGGAACTTCGGACGAATCCCGCCTTCTTACCAAAGGTAGTGTCATCTTTTCACATCAATCAACCAATAGTAGTTCCTGTGTTGACAGCACATTCTGGAACTCTGGATGTGGTTCGCGCATTACGCGTTTATGTATCCCGAACGTCTTCAGTTCGTAAGACGGATACGTTATTTGTTCTTTATGATGCTGCCAAGATTGGTTGGCCAGCATCTAAACAAACTTTATCCAGATGGATAAAACTGACCATACGTCAGGCTTACCTTCATGCTAGGTTACAACCGCCTACGTCAGTAACCGCTCATTCCACACGTTCTGTGGGAACTTCATGGGCAGCTGGTCGTGGGGCTTCTGCGACGCAGCTTTGCCGGGCGGCTACATGGTCTTCAGTGCACACGTTTGTGCGCTTTTACAAGTTTGATACTTTTGCGGCATCAGCATCTAGCTTTGGCCGCCTAGTGTTACAAGTGCCAAACAGCTCTCCCGCCCACGGGGGAAGCTTTGGTACGTCCCAAGAGTACTCCAGTGACCCCTAGTGGATGAAAAAGAAAATAGGATTTTGGTACTTACCAGGTAAATCCTTTTCTTTGAATCCATAGGGGGCACTGGACGCCCACCCAGAGCAGTTTTACCTACTTGTGGTTAGTTCTGAGGATCTTATGGTAACACACTTTCACCGACTGGTTCAAGTTACAAGTGCTGGTTAGGGTGTCAACTGTTTAGTTGTCAGTAACGTTATGTGTTAACAACGTTCGTGTCAGTTATGTTATATGTAATACTCCATTATCAACCTCTCTTAATTCCTGTTCGGCTCAGTAAAAAACACTGAGATGTGCTCGGGGATATGGAGGGGTGGAGTGTTACTAAATTTAAATATTCAGTGCTGTTCCTACGGAAGCCCGTCCATATCCCAAGAGTACTCCAGTGCCCCCTATGGATTCAAAGAAAAGGATTTACCTGGTAAGTACCAAAATCCTATTATTACCGTTTCATTACCGTTTTGGTACCTTTCACACTGAACCCGTTTCTCCCATAGAAAACAGTGGTTGTCATTTTAAATGGACTTTTCTGGCCCACACATTATTAATTAATTATTAATAATTTGGCTAGTCGTACGATGGAACCCAGCAGCTTCAAGCATCTTTACCATGTTTTTGTAGATTACTGCATCCTTCACTGTCCCAGTGATTTGTCTAGCAATTTCTTCATCCCCTCTCATCCTAAGCAGCTCCCTAACCTCCTCATCACTCCAATTTGCCATTTTAAACTGTATTCTGTATAAAAAAAAATGCTTCTTCACTCTCATGTGTTTCCTCCAGTTTATTTCCTGCTTCTGCCTGGTGACATCACGCATGGAGACAGCCTATCACCTTCTGTGGTTTGGAAATACCATTTCAGAGCCTTTCACATTGCACAATGAAATGGGTCTGAACCGTGTAGGACCCTGCTTTTTAACCGTTTTAAAATACCAGTAATCTGTAACCAGTAAATTCAAAGTGGCCCTTTCACACCGCAGCTAGAACCGTTTTGGAAGGCTTAAAAAAAATGGCAATTTACCGGGTTATAGCTGCAGTGTGAAAGGGGTATTAGTAGCCCCAAGCATCTTTTTGTGTTAATCCCTGAAGGGGAAAACTGCAAATAGTGACAAAGAGAAGAGCCAATTGCACAGGAATATGATTATACAGGTTGAGTATCCCATATCCAAATATTCCGAAATACGGAATATTCCGAAATACGGACTTTTTTGAGTGAGAGTGAGATAGTGAAACTTTTGTTTTTTGATGGCTCAATGTACACAAACTGTGTTTAATACACAAAGCTATTAAAAATATCGTATTAAATGACCTTCAGGCTGTGTGTATGAGGTGTATATGAAACATAAATGAATTGTGTGAATGTACACACACTTTGTTTAATGCTCAAAGTTATAAAAAATATTGGCTAAAATTACCTTCAGGCTGTGTGTATAAGGTGTGTATGAAACATAAATGCATTCTGTGCTTAGATTTAGGTCCCATCGCCATGATATCTCATTATGGTATGCAATTATTCCAAACTACGGAAAAATCCGATATCCAAAATACCTCTGGTCCCAAGCATTTTGGATAAGGGATACTCAACCTGTAGCTGAATAATTGAAGGAAAGAGAGGCCCCCAATTTAAATCCTCTGTTCACTTAAACAAGTGTTATGAGACTGGGGTGTGCTATCACATTACAATAAATTGGGTACAATTAATGAGAAGAAAAATATTGTCGTAGTGCTTAAGATTTAACCTTTTATTAAGTATATACAGGTTGAGTATCCCATATCCAAATATCCGAAATACGGAATATTCCGAAATACGGACTTTTTTGAGCGAGAGTGAGAGTGAAACTTTTGTTTTCTGATGGCTCAATGTACACAAACTTTGTTTAATACACACAGTTATTAAAAAATATTGTATTAAATGACCTTCAGACTGTGTATATACGGTGTATATGAAACATAAATGAATTTGGTGACTGTACACACACTTTGTTTAATGCACAAAGTTATAAAAAATATTGGCTAAAATTACCTTCAGCCTGTGTGTATAAGGTGCATATAAAACATAAATGCATTCTGTGCTTAGATTTAGGTCCCATCACCATGATATCTCATTATGGTATGCAATTATTCCAAAATACGGAAAAATCCGATATCCAAAATACCTCTGGTCCCAAGCATTTTGAATAAGGGATACTCAACCTGGTATTAAAATGTCTTTAAAACTGCAAAATATACAGAGAGAGAAGAATAGTGGTATAAAATCTCACTGTGTGTGGGAATACCATTGCATGATGTTAAGTATCTAAGTAATTTTATGTAATAAAAACATTTTTTTATACAGTATGCACCTGCTGTGTTTTCCTAAACTATTCAGAACTCCGTATTCAGTACCGTGTACAGTGTAACACTTACATGTGTGGTCATTCAATTTGGTAATTATGTAACAACATTGGGGGTAATTCTGAGTTGATCGCAGCAGGAACTTTTTTAGCAGTTGGGCAAAACCATGTGCACTGCAGGGGAGGCAGATATAACATGTGCAGAGAGAGTTAGATTTGGGTGGGTTATTTTGTTTCTGTGCAGGGTAAATACTGGCTGCTTTATTTTTACACTGCAAATTAGATTGCAGATTGTACACACCACACCCAAATCTAACTCTCTCTGCACATGTTAAATCTGCCTACCCTGCAGTGCACATGGGCCCTCATTCCGAGTTGATCGGTCGCAAGGCGAATTTAGCAGAGTTACACACGCTAAGCCGCCGCCTACTGGGAGTGAATCTTAGCTTCTTAAAATTGCGACCGATGTATTCGCAATATTGCGATTACTAACTACTTAGCAGTTTCTGAGTAGCTCCAGACTTACTCTGCCTGTGCGATCATTTCAGTGCTTGTCGTTCCTGGTTGACGTCACAAACACACCCAGCGTTCGCCCAGGCACTCCCACCGTTTCCCCGGCCACTCCTGCGTTTTTTCCGGAAACGGTAGCGTTTTCAGCCACACGCCCCTGAAACGCCGTGTTTCCGCCCAGTAACACCCATTTCCTGTCAATCACATTACGATCGCCGGAGCGAAGAAAAAGCCGTGAGTAAAAATACTTTCTTCATAGTAAAGTTACTTGGCGCAGTCGCAGTGCGAACTTTGCGCATGCGTACTAAGCGGATTTTCACTGCGATGCGATGAAAAAGAACGAGCGAACAACTCGGAATGAGGGCCATGGTTTTGCCCAACTGCTAACAAAGTTACTGCTGCGATCAACTCGGAATCACCCCCATTGTGTAGTAACTCTTAAATATTCAGAACGTGTACAGTGTATAACTTTTTAGTAAGAAATGAAGTACATTCCAATCGCTGTACAGTGTTACAATTAATAATGTCAGGACCTCCCACCTGATATCCCTGCAACTTAACTGCGGCCCCTTCCCCTCTCTTTCAGTAGTGAATACTGAGCAAAAATAATTAAGATAATCTGCTATTACATTGTCTCCCTCAACAAGATTCCCAGTCTCTGTCTTTAGTCTTATTATTCCGCCTTTCTCTGGCTGGGTCCACAGGATAACATTGGGATATGCCGGAGCGACAGCGGAAATGGCACCAAACGGTCACGAGCTTTCTGGCCTCCCAGGATGCATCGAGGCTTCACCATATTATCCCGCCCACTGACTCAGTCAAATCAGTTATTTTCTTACGTCCTAGAGGATGCTGGGGACTCCGTAAGGACCATGGGGTATAGATGGGCTCCGCAGGAGACATGGGCACTATAAAGAACTTTTAGTATGGGTGTGCACTGGCTCCTCCCTCTATGCCCCTCCTCCAGAGCTCAGTTAGATCCTGTGCCCAGAGGAGATTGGGTGCACTACAGGGGAGCTCTCCTGAGTTTCTCTGAAAAATAATTTTGTTAGGTTTTTTATTTTCAGGGAGTACTGCTGGCAACAGGCTCCCTGCAGCGTGGGACTGAGGAGAGAGAAGCAGACCTACTTAAGTGATAGGCTCTGCTTCTTAGGCTACTTGTCACCATTAGCTCCAGAGGGAGTCGGAACGCAGGTCTCCCCACGCCGTTCGTCCCAGAGCCGCGCCGCCGTCCTCCTCACAGAGCCGGAAGGTAGAAGCCGGGTGAGTATAAGACGAAAAGAAGACTTCAAGGCTGCAGAAGACTTCAGATCTTCACTGAGTTACCGCTGCGCGCCATTGCTCCCACACACTACACACACTGGCAGGCACTGATGGGTGCAGGGCGCAGGGGGGGCGCCCTGGGCAGCAATATAAACCTCTGGAATGGCATTATATTGATATAGGCTGCGGAGACCGTTAATATATAAATCCCCCGCCATTTTTTATACAATTGAGCGGGACCGAAGCCTGCCGCTGGAGGGGACGGAGCTTGGTCACACAGCACTAACCAGCGCCATTTTCTCCACAGAGCACTGCAGAGAAGCTGACTCCCCGGATTCTCCCCTGCTGAACACAGGGCTGGGGAGGGGGGGGGGGGGGATTTGTAGGCGCAGTGAGTGTATTACACGATTATTATATATATAAAAGCGCTATATCTGGGAATTTGTTTCCAGTGTCAGTTGGCGCTGTGTGTGTGTTGGCATACTCTCTCTCTGTCTCTAAGGGCCCTGTTGGGGAACTGTCCCCTTATAAATATATCCCTGTGTGTGTGGGGGTGTCGGTACACGTGTCGGCATGTCTGAAGCGGAAGGCTCGTCCAAGGAGGAGGTGGAGCAGATGATTGGGGTGTCTCCGTCGGCAACGCCGACTCATGATTGGTTGGACATGTGGAATATTTTAAATGCGAATGTGACTTTTATTACATAAGAGAATGGACAAAGCAGAGTCCAGGGAAAAAGCAGGGAGTCAATCCACGGATTGGATTGGGTCACAGGGCCCTTCAGGGTCTCAAAAATGTCCCCTATCCCAAATAGCGGACACTGATACCGAGACGGATTCTGACTCCAGTGTCGACTACGATGATGTAGGGTTACAACCAAAGGTGGCCAAAAGTATTCATTATATGATTATGGCAATAAAAGATGTTTTGCATATCACTGATGACCCCTCTGTCCCTGACACGAGGGTGCGCATGTATAAGGAAAAGAAACCTGAGGTAACCTTTCCCCCATCTCATGAACTGAACGAATTGTTTGAAAAAGCTTGGGAGACTCCAGACAAAAAACTGCAGATTCCCAAGAGGATTCTTATGGCGTATCCTTTCCCTGCACAGGACAGGGTACGATGGGAATCCTCGCCCAGGGTGGACAAGGCTTTAACGCATCTGTCCAAGAAGGTGGCGCTACCGTCTCCATACACGGCAGCCCTCAAGGATCCTGCTGATCGCAGACAGGAAACTGCCTTAAAATCTATTTATACGCATACGGGTGCTTTGCTCAGGCCGGCGATAGCATCGGCATGGGTTTGTGCGCAGTTGCAGTGTAGACAGATACCTTATCAGCTGACATTGATACCCTACCATTTTTTAGACCTTAGGTCACATTAAAGACGCAGTCTTATATATGAGAGACGCTCAAAGAGACGTTGGGCTGCTTGGTTCCAGAGCCAACGCCATGGCTATTTCTGCGAGACGAGCTCTGTGGACCCGCCAATGGACGGGTGATGCCGACTCAAAGAAGCATATGGAGGTTTTACCTTACAAGCGTGAAGTTTTGTTTGGGGATGGTCTCTCGGACCTGGTTTCCACAGCTACCGCGGGTAAATCTACTTTTTTTACCTTTTTGTTCCCCCACAGCAAAAGAAAACTCCACAGTATCAGATGCAGTCTTTTCGCTCGCATAAACCCAGAAGAGGTCGGGGCTCCTCTTTCCTCGCCAGAGGTAAGGGTAGAGGAAAGAGAACACCTGCTTCGGCTAGTTCCCAGGAGCAGAAGTCCTCCCTGGCTTCTGCTAAATCCACCGCATGACGCTGGGGCTCCACTGAGGGATTCCGCACCGGTGGGGGCACGTCTTCGACTCTTCAGCCAGGTCTGGGTTCTTTCAGACGTGGATCCTTGGGCAATGGAGATTGTATCCCAAGGCTACAAACTGGAATTCGAAGAGGTGCCCCCTCGCCGATTTTTCAAGTCGGCCTTGCCAGCTTCTCCCCCGGAGAGGGAAGTAGTATTGGCTGCAATTCAAAAGCTGTGTCAACAGCAAGTGATTGTCAAGGTTCCCCTGGTCCAACAGGGGAAAGGGTACTATTCAACCCTGTTCGTGGTCCCGAAGCCGGATGGTTCGGTCAGACCCATTTTAAATCTAAAATCCCTAAAAAAAAGTTCAAATTCAAGATGGAATCGCTCCAGGGCAGTGATCTCCAGCCTGGAAAGGGGGGATTTTATGGTATCACTGGACGTGAAGGATGCCTACCTTCATGTCCCCATATATCCTCCTCATCAGGAGTACCTGAGATTCGCTGTACAGGACTGTCATTACCAGTTTCAGACGCTGCCGTTTGGGGTTTCCACGGCACCGAGGATTTTCACCAAGGTGATGGCGGAGATGATGGTGCTCCTGCGCAGGCAGGGAGTCACAATTATCCCGTACTTGGACGATCTCCTGATAAAAGCGAGATCAAGAGATCAATTGCTGAAGAGCGTGTCGCTCTCCCTGAGAGTGCTACAACAGCACGGTTGGATTTTCAATCTGCCAAAGTCACAATTGGTTCCAACGACTCGACTATCATTCCTAGGCATGATTCTGGACACTGAACAGAAGAAGGTTTTTCTCCCAATGGAAAAAGCCCAGGACCTCCAGAACATGGAGAGAGACCTGCTAAAACCAAAAAGAGTGTCTGTTCATCAATGCACTCGAGTTCTGGGGGAAATGGTGGCAGCCTACGAGGCCATCCCCTTCGGCAGGTTCCATGCGAGGACATTTCAGTGGGACCTTCTGGACAAGTGGTCAGGGTCCCATCTACAAATACATAAGAAGATAAGCCTGTCCCCCAGGGCCAGGGTGTCTCTCCTGTGGTGGCTGCAGAGTGCTCACCTTCTAGAGGGTCGCAGGTTCGGCATTTAGGACTGGGTTCTGTTAACCACGGATGCGAGCCTCCGAGGATGAGGAGCAGTCACACAGGGAAGAAATTTTCAGGGACTATGGTCAAGCCAGGAGGCTTGTCTACACATCAACGTGCTGGAATTGAGAGCCATATACAACGGCCTACGACAAGCGGAGAATCTTCTTCGCGACCTACCAGTGCTGATTCAATCAGACAACGTCACAGCCGTGGCTCATGTAAACCGACAAGGCGGGACAAGGAGCAGAGTGGCAATGGCGGAAGCCACCAGGATTCTTCGCTGGGCGGAAAATCACGTAAGCGTTCTGTCAGCGGTCTTCATACCGGGAGTGGACAACTGGGAAGCAGACTTCCTCAGCAGACACGATCTCCATCCAGGAGAGTGGGGACTTTATCAAGAAGTCTTTGCAGAGATAACAAGTCATTGGGGTCTTCCTCAAATAGACATGATGGCGTCACGCCTCAACAAAAAGCTTCGGAGGTATTGTGCCAGGTCAAGGGACCCTCAGGCAGTAGCGGTAGACGCCCTAGTAACACCTTGGGTGTTTCAGTCGGTCTATGTGTTCCCTCCTCTGCCTCTCATCTCAAAAATATTGAGAATCATAAGACGAAACAGAGTACAGACAATACTCGTTGTTCCAGATTGGCCTCGAAGGGCCTGGTATTCAGATTTGCAGGAAATGATCACAGAAGATCCGTGGCCTCTTCCTCTCAGGGAGGACCTGTTGCAGCAGGGGCCCTGCGTATTCCAAGACTTACCGCGGCTACATTTGACGGCATGGCGGTTGAACACCGAATCCTAGCTGAGAAAGGTATTCCGGAGGAAGTAATCCCTACTCTGATAAAGGCTAGGAAGGAGGTGACGGCGAAACATTATCACCGTATTTGGAGGAAGTATGTATCTTGGTGTGAAGCCAAGAATGTTCCTACGGAAGATTTCCATCTGGGCCATTTTCTCCACTTTCTACAGACAGGAGTGGATATGGGCCTGAAGTTAGGGCCGAAATCAGTACCTTAATGGAGCCTATCTATATTCTTTCAGAAGGAATTGGCTTCTCTCACAGAAGTACAGACTTTTGTGAAGGGAGTGCTGCACATCCAGCCTCCTTTTGTGCCCCCTGTGGCACCTTGGGACCTGAACGTGGTATTAAGGTTCCTAAAATCTCACTGGTTTGAACCTCTTCAAACGGTGGAATTAAAATTTCTCACTTGGAAGGTTATGTTATGTTAATGTTATGTTAATGTTATGGGCCTTGGCATCTGCAAGGCAGGTGTCCGAATTGGCGGCCTTGTCTCACAAGAGTCCCTATTTGATTTTCCATGTGGACAGAGCAGAGTTGAGGACTCATCCTCAATTTTTGCCTAAGGTGGTTTCTTCATTTCATATGAACCAACCTATTGTGGTGCCTGTGGCTACGGGTGACTTGGAGGACTCTGGATGTAGTCAGGGCCTTAAAAATGTATGTAGCCAGGACAGCTAGGGTTAGGAAAACAGAGGCTCTGTTTGTCCTGTATGCAGCCAACAAGGTTGGCGCTCCTGCTTCTAAGCAGACTATTGCTCGCTGGATCTGTACCACGATTCAGCAGGCTCATTCTACGGCTGAATTGCCGTTACCAAATTCGGTAAAGGCCATTCCACTAGGAAGGTGGGCTCTTCCTGGGCGGCTGCCCGAGGCGTCTCGGCATTACAGCTTTGCCGAGTGGCTACTTGGTCGGGTTCAAACACTTTTGCAAAATTCTATAAGTTTGATACCCTGGCTGATGAGGACCTCGCGTTTGCTCAATCGGTGCTGCAGAGTCATCCGCACTCTCCCGCCCGGTTTGGAGCTTTGGTATAATCCCCATGGTCCTTACGGAGTCCCCAGCATCCTCTAGGACGTAAGAGAAAATAAGATTTTAAACCTACCGGTAAATCTTTTTTTCCTAGTCCGTAGAGGATGCTGGGCGCCCGTCCCAGTGCGGACTAAATCTGCAAGACTTGTATATAGTTGTTGTTTACATAAGGGTTATGTTACAGTTGGGATCAGTCTTTGACTGATACTGTTTTTGTTCATACTGTTAAGTGGTTGCGTATATTCCAGGTTATACGGTGTGGTTGGTGTGGGCTGGTATGAATCTTGCCCTTAGAATAACGAAATCCTTTCCTCATATTGTCCATCTCCTCTGGGCACAGTTTCTCTAACTGAGGTCTGGAGGAGGGGCATAGAGGGAGGGGCCAGTGCACACCCATACTAAAAGTTCTTTATAGTGCCCATGTCTCCTGCGGAGCCCATCTATACCCAATGGTCCTTACGGAGTCCCCAGCATCCTCTACGGACTAGGAGAAAAAGATTTACCGGTAGGTTTAAAATCTTATTTTTTGTTTGGTGCGGCAGGAGCCGGACCATGGTCACTGGGCTGCTGGTAATAGCAGCCTGAAGCTTTTATTTAATTTTTATAGTCTTAGTATGTTTTTTTTTTTAGTGACTTTTCTTAACAGCGTCTTAAACGCATATTAGAAAGAGTCGCTCCAACAACTCCCCACCGGGTCGCAACAATGCTTACCTTCGTGGTATAGTGCTGTCTCGACGGGCGTCTGTGTCGGATGATTCTAGCAGGTCCAGCAGACGTAACCAGGCTGTGGCCGGAGCATGGGGAGAAGGTAAGTCAATGGACTTCCTCTTACTAGGGGTTCTGGACACAGCTACACTGTATTGTTGGAGACTACAAACAGTGTGTTGATGCGCCGACCACTCTTAGGTGCGACAGCGCTATGCTTTAGGGATCATAGGCGCCAGGACTAGGTTGAGGCCGCGATCCTTAGAGTTTAAGTCAGGGGTGTCCAACCTTTCACCTGCCCTGGGCCACATTTAGAAGATGAAAATTTGGTTTGGGCCGCACATAAAATCAAATAACAGTAACGATACCTGATCATCCAAAAAAAACATAGAAAACATAGTTAACATATTAAACTTACTTGGAAATGAAGTTAGTGAGATGTTTGACATTGTTTCTCAGCCACCAATGCATCCCCCCCCACACGCACACTGTAGTCCTCTTCCTCTCCTCCTCCTCTCCCTCCCCCCCCCCCTCCACACTGTGCTTCTTCAAGGGCCCACAAATTTCTCCCGCTGGGCTGAGCTCCGTGCTGCTGTCACGTGTGCCACTATGCAGTAGAGGAGGGCTACACTGTGACTGACAGCGGACCCCAAACCCCCCCCCCCCCCCCCTCCCGGACACATTGTACTGCAGTGGCACCTGACTTCATCCTCGTTACCCCCTCCCCCCGAACCAATCTGTACTGTGGAGTTTAGACACCGCCGGCCTCATATTACTGCTGCAGCGCTGGACATCAAGTCCATCCCTGCTCCCTAGAAACCCCCCGGACACTGTATTGCGGCGTGGCGCTGGACTTCAGACCAGACCCTCCCTTCCCCCGACACTGTACAGCGGTTCAGACCTCCTCTCTCCACCCCACCCCCCCCGGGACACTGTACAGCGGTTCAGACCTCCTCTCTCCACCCCACCCCCCCCGGGACACTGTACAGCGGCGCGGGCCGTGGCCACGGTCTTCAGAACCCCATTCCCCCCCCCCCCCGGACACTGTACAGCGGCGCGGCCACGGACTTCAGACACCCCCCTTCCCCGGCTCACTTACGAGTTCTTGTAGAACCAATTTCTCCGCTGGGCTCCTCTACTCTCGCGCTGCTCAGTCACGTGTGCCGCTATGCAGCGGAGGAGGGCTACACTGTGACTGACAGCGGAGAGGGCGTGAGCTGGTGCTGGTCCCAGCGGCAGCAATCCAATCAGGATGTGCTGACAACCTGCTGGGGCTGGCTCAGCTTCACATGTGGTGTCCGTACTCTGCAAAAAAATAATAATGGATGGGGCGGGTGAAGCGCGCTGGCGTCACCGTTGTGATGTGCCCCGGCCGCAAGCGCCGGCAGTGTAACTTGAAACTTTAGAATTTCTTAAAAAATTAAAAATTGCACTGGGCCGCATTACTAGCCGACCTGGGCCGCATGCGGCCCGCGGGCCGCAGGTTGGACAAGCCTGGTTTAAGTCAACAGGGGGAATTAGACGCTCTCCTGGCCGCCCCTCCCCCAAGTTCATGACCAGTTTCCGCGCGTCTCCCGTCCATGAACTGAATGACCTCACTTCCGTCTCAGACGCTACCACGAGGGTACTCTGTCGCAGCTTAGACGCTGCGCTTGTGTACACTAGAGTTGCCGGGCCGAGTCGCAGGCCTTAGCGTCTGCATACACATGGCATTCACTGAGCGTACATGTCCGTTAGTGAGCGTCCGTGTCTTTTCATCAGTTATCAGAACGGCAGTGTACACCAGTAGCGTCTGAATCCACTCAGCGTCTTGCGAGCGTATTGATGGATATGGAAGTGTGGTGAGTCTCCCTGTATCCCGCTCTATGGAGGAAGGGTTATACAGTACTAAAATTCTCTCTACTTGTTAGTGTGAATTGTTAATTTTGGTACATATTGCATATAAGGCCTGTATATTACTGTTGTTTCTGCATGTTATGTTTGAAAAAAACAGTTAAAAACAGAAATACAATTTTCCTACTTACTTGAAAGTTATTATGATGGTGATTGTATTCTCATATGACAATGTCTGATGTTTTAACATGTGACTGACTGCTAGTATGTGTGCTGACATTTATATGTTGTCAGTTCTGTTCTGAACCTCACTTCAGGTGCACGGTTGTGGTCAGATTGATCTCACTTCTATATATTTATATATAGGTGATTTTCAGTCACAAATTGTGTAGTCATTAAAACAGATTAATACCATGTCTGTGAGCGGCAAAAGTGACGAGGAGAATTTATCAGGCACTCCTACATCCTTAACATGTTTATCTTGTAAAACAGGGTTAATTGGTGTAGGCCAGTTGGTCACTTATGAGGGGTTATGTGCGAACTGTTTTGCTTTTCAGCAAAGTCAAAAACAGGAATTGGTTCAACAACCAGCAGAGCCACCATGGAGTATGTTTGCACAGACTTTGTCTTCAATAGCGGACAGATTTACTCCGGCAGCGCCACCCCAGGGAATAGGTTACACTATTAACCCATACATGCAGCTCCCTTCCTATGGTTTGGTTCCAGTAGCTTCTACAAGTAACCAAGGTACAGGTAAGACTAAGACAGATACGTCTATGTTGCAGACTACTCAAGATGATACAACAGATGATGATACAGTATATTCAAATACTCCGATTATCAATCGCAGAGTTTCAGCTCAGAGGAGATAGCTGAATAAGTTGATACAATGAAGGCTACTCTCTCTTTGGAGGAAACAGCCAAAACAGTGTCAAAATCTAAAGCACCTGTGTTTAAACGAACAAAAACAGTTAAGACTGAATTCCCAGCGTCAGAGGATCTGACGGAAATGATGGAAGAATCCTGGGCGAAGCCCAGTAAAAATATAAGATTCCGAAAAAATGGGATTCTTATTATCCATTTCCAGCTGCGGATTGTTCAAAAAGAGAAGTTCCTCCTAAAGTAGATGCGCATGTACTGCGACTTGTGCATAAATCTGCTTTGCCATTGTCGTCTACCTCTTTAAATGATGTCACAGACAGAAGGGTAGATAGCTTCTTGAAAAATATATTTTCTCTCCCAGGAGCAGTGGTAAGGCCTGCTATGGCCTCAGCCTGGATGGCAATGGTAGAATGGATGGAGGAACTAGAGAATGGCCTCTCCTCTCTTAATAGGGAGCAGGAGTATCATCTGGGCCGTTTAAGACAAGCTGCCCAATATTTGGAAGAAGCAGCAATTGATATGGGTACGATTGCTTCTAAAGCATCAGCCTTGACAGTAGCCGCTCGTAGAGCAGTTTGGCTACGCACTTGGAAAGCAGATGCTGAATCCAAGAAAGAATTGGAAGCATTGCCTTTCATTGGAAATATATTGTTTGGGAAACAATTGTCAGATATTCTAGAATTGGAAGCTGAATCCAAAAAGGTTAGATTTCCGGCTAGTTATAACCCTAAGACTAGGGCTTCAAAGTTTCGGCCATTTCGATTGCAAGGCAAAGCAAAGGCTAAAGTGGAGTCTAAGCAACCCCAGTTCAATAGATCGACCAGGGGTAGGAAGCAATGGGCTAGTAGAAAGCCAGCTTCCAAGCCTGAACAGAAACCATCAGCCTGCAGAGACGGGCCTCCGCCTGGAGGATTCCAGGGTTGGGGGCCGACTCCTTCATTTTGCACACATATGGCATCAGTCGACGACAGATGCTTGGGTGCGGAAGGTGGTATCTCGCGGGTATGGGTTCCCATTCAGGAGGCAGCCTCCTCAAAGATTTTTTTGCACCAGCCCATCTCGTATAGAGTCGAAGGCCAATGCCCTGCAAGAAGCAATTCAGAAATTGCTTCAGTCGGGTGTGATTGTCCCAGTACCTCCATCACAAAGGGGACAGGGTTTTTACTCCAATCTATTTTTGATTCTGAAGCCAAATGGGTCATTCTGATCAATTCTCAATCTCAAAATGTTAAACAAATACATTTGGATTCCAAGGTTCCACATGGAGACATTACGCTTCATAGTGTTGGCTATGGAACCAGGAGCTTACATGGTATCTCTGGATATACAGGATGCTTACCTACATGTTCCTATAGCACGGTCTCATCAATGTTACCTCAGGTTTGCCATCTTCCAGCAACATTTTCAGTTCCAAGCCTTGCCCTTCGGGCTAGCAACAGCACCCAGGGTGTTTACCAAAATTATGGTTGTTATGGCAGCTTATCTCCGCAAGCAGGGGATAAGAATATTTCCATACCTCGACGACCTGTTAATCCTAGCACATTTGCAGGAGTTACTTTTGAGCCATCTTCAACAGACAGTAGCTTGTCTACGGAGACACGGGTGGCTCATAAACTGGGAAAAGTCGTCTCTGAATCCGTCACAGCGGATGGTTCATCTTGGGGCCATATTGGATTCAGGGCTACAGAGAGTTTTCTTACCAGAGAAAAAGATAGTCAAGGTGCAGGTCATGACTCAGGAAGCGTTGCACACTCAGACAATGTCAGTCCATGCAGCAATGTGACTGTTGGGTCTGATGGTGTCAACCTTCGATATGGTGTAATATGCGCAATTCCACTCTAGACCACTACAGCACCTTATTCTGTCCAAATGGTACGGAAATCATCAGACAATAAAAAAGCAGATGATAAAGTTTCCAGTAAACGTAAAAAGGTTTTTAGCGTTGTGGCTACAGACAGACCATTTAAACAAGGGGAGACCCTTTTGGATAAAGTAATGGCAAGTCTTGACAACAGATGCCAGTCTTCAAGGCTGGGGAGCGGTACTCGAAAGCCTTTGGTTCCAGGGAAAATGGACCATAAGGGAAAGTCGCCTGCCAATAAATCTGTTTGAAATAAGGGCCATTTATATGGCTCTAGTTCAGGCAAAGGACAGTCTGCAAGGAAGACCAGTCCAGATCCGCTCAGACAATGCAACAGCAGTAGCGTACCTCAATCATCAGGGAGGAACTCACAGCAAAAGATTGATGGAGGAAGTAACTCCCATACTAAGGTGGGCAAAACTCCATCTTCCAGCATTGTCAGCAGTGTTTGTTCCAGGTGTACTGAACTGGGAAGCGGATTTTCTCAGTCGACACACCATTCAGGAAACCGAATGGGCATTACACCCAGAAGTGTTTCAAATGATAGTGAACAGATGGGGTCTACCAGAGATAGACCTCATGGCGTCTCGAACTAAACAACAAAGTTCCAAGGTACGGATCAAGAACAAAGGATCCCGGAGCGGTCCTTGTAGATGCACTGTCAGTAAATTGGAAATTTCATCTGGCATATCTGTTCCCTCCAATCTCTCTGTTACCCATAGTAGTGAGGAAAATAAAGCAAGCAAAAGGAGCCATAATCCTAATAGCTGCTCCAGCTTGGCCGAGAAGGCATTGCTACACAGATCTACTAAGGATGTCCATGGAAGCACCAATTCTGCTCCCTCAACGTCCAGATCTGCTAATGCAGGGTCCTTGTTGTCACAGCCATCTGGATCGTCTGTCTTTGACGGCGTGGTTGTTGAAACCTCTATCCTAGAAGCTAGAGGATTTTCAAAGCAAGTAATTCAGACTATGCTTAGAGCAAGAAAACCTTCCTCAGCTCGTATTTATCATCGAATATGGCAAGCCTATATTCATTGGTGTAGTGAAAAAAGTTTGAATCCAAGATCTTTTAAAGTATCCAGGATTTTGGATTTCCTTCAAGCAGGATTTGGATAAGGGTTTGAAAGTAGCTTCCTTGAGAGTTCAAGTATCAGCATTAACTGTATGGTTTCAGCAAAAGATTGCTGATTTACAGGATGTGCGTACTTTTTTTCAGGGAGTTGTACACATTCAACCTCCATTTGTTCCTCCTGCAGCTCCCTGGGATTTAAGTCTAGTTCTTAAATTTCTTCAGGGACCTCTGTTTGAACCACTTAAGAGAGCAGATCTTAAATGGTTAACGGCTAAAGTACTCTTTCTACTGGCAATGGCCTCAGCTAGAAGAGTATCAGATTTAGTAACACTGTCCTGTCGTGTAAGTCTCCTTTCCTAAGTTTTTTTCCAGATAACCAGATCTAGTTCTGAGAACTGCTTTATCTTCCGAAGGTGGTTTCAAAGTTTCACCTTAACGAAGAGATTGTAGTCCCAGCTTTTCAGGTATCGGGACTTTCTGCGGGAGAAGCGTCGCTGGACGTAGTCCGAGCATTAAGAATCTACATAGATCGTACTAGTGCCATCAGAAAAACAGACTCTCTCTTCATCTTCTATGGATTTCATAGAAGAGGATGGCCTGCTAGTAAACAGATGCTGGCAAGATGGCTCTGAATGGTAATATCAGAAGCTTATTCTCGTGCAGATCTCCCTACTCCGGCTAATGTCTCTGCTCACTCTACACGTAAGGTAGGTCCTTCATGGGCAGCACAACATGGTGCTTCGGCAGAACAGATTTGTAAGGCAGCCACATGGTCTTCCATAAACACATTCATCAGACATTATGCCTTGGATACTTTTGCCTCTCATGACGCAGAATTCTGGCGAAAGGTTCTCCTGTGTAATCAGGAGCGTCCCCACCACTAAAACTGGCTTTGGGAATCCCAATGTTATCCTGCGGATAACCTGTGGATCCAGCCAGAGAAATAGACGTTATGGTAAGAACTTACCGTTGATAACGTGATTTGTCTTATGTCCACAGGTATACTATCCACAGGGGTCCCACCCTGATGCACCTTATTTGAGGATCTTTACAATCACTAAACCTCTTCCCTCTTGTATGGAAGGGTGTGCATGTGTGTTCTTATCGCCTGAATAGGTTTCTACCTGATGCTCCTGCCTAATTGCTGTGGAAAGAACTGATTTGACTGAGTCAGTGGGCGGGATTATATGGTGAAGCCCCGATGCATCCTGGGAGGCCAGAAAGCTCGTGACCGTTTAGTGCCATTTCCGCTGTCGCTCCGACATATCCCAATGTTATCCTGTGAATACCTGTGGACATAAGAGAAATCAACGGTAAGTTCTTACCATAACGTCTATTTTGTTTTGCTCCTTTCGCTTAAATACCTAAAAAAAAATATAAGTTTTGCCTCATTTACCCACTGACTTGGCCATTGTTTCCTCAGTTTGTGCCTTTGCACATCTGATTACATTCTTAGGGGTAAATTTACTAAGTTCCCAAATACATCTGAGTTTGCATTTTCATCCAAAAATGCAATTCGGTGATTTACTAAAAAGCAATTATAGGAGTGTTAGTGCTATTCGTATTCACTTTCACTGTCGACACGAATCAATACATCTTCGATCAAACACAGCTGGATATTTAAATGTACCTCATAAAACGGGAATTTACCAAGAATTCATATTCTTCAATATCTGCTGACAATAGCCAAACACGGCCGCAAAAGCAAAGAATTTGTATATAAATGGAACTTTCAGATAGAAGTGCTTTTGGCTGGCATGTTTGGAGAAGCATGCATCGGGCTCCACTAGTCAAGAAAATAATGCCAGAGCCGGGTGACACATTTATATAGGTCCCTGCAGCTGTGGCATTACCTCCCAACTAGTCAGCTCTGTCCGGGCTTCCCTGGAGGAGTGGGACCCACCCTAATAAAGCTTCCCACCTCCTCCAGGCACCCAAGGGCCAGGGATGAAGCCCGAGGCTGTCCCCTGCACCCCAGTGCGGTGGGTGCCGGGCTGATAGCCATTAAGTGTAAAAATAAATAATATTGTTCGCTTACGTCCTAGAGGACGCTGGGGTCCATATTAGTACCATGGGTATAGACGGGTCCACTAGGAGCCATTGGTACTTTAAGAGTTTGAGAGTGTGGGCTGGCTCCTCCCTCTATGCCCCTCCTACCAGACTCAGTTTAGAAAATGTGCCTGGAGGAGCCAGTCACAGCTAGGGGAGCTCTACAGAGCTCCTCTGGTAAAAAAAAATGTTAGAGTTTATTATTTTACAGGTAGGCTGCTGGCAACAGCCTCCGTGCTTCGTGGGACTAAGGGGGAGGGGAGTAGTGTCCGCCCTGTGGGGTCTGAGCCACTATCTCCGCTGACAGGACACTGAGCTCCTGAGGGGATCGAACGTTCCCCGCCACAGGGAATCGCTCACCCCAGCAGCATGCTGCCACCCCCATACAGAGCCAGAAGATCTGTGGCGAGTTAGCCACTGGCCCCCCTAGCAAGCGGAGGGCTGGTGTGAAGATGGCGGCAACAGGGTATGGAGTGCAGTACTAACTGTGCTCCGGGGCTCAGCGGTACATAGTGCGGCGCTGTGAGGGGCGCCCTGAGCCAGCGCCTACACCCTACACTGGCCTCCAAGTCAGGGTCTTAGGATCGCTGCCAGCACAATTCTTCAGGCCAGTATAATCTCCAGAAGAGCGGGAAAACAGCACCATGAAGGGGATGGAGCTTCTCAGAGCAGACCCAGCAGCATTCAGCGCCATTTTCCTGCCTGCAGAAGCGCTGTCAGTGAGAGCTGTCCCTCCAATTCAACTCCAGGTATCTCTTACGGTACCACAGGGTTGTAGAAGGGTGGGGGGAGGCTGTATAAAGACTGTGTAATCTATTAAGGTACACAGTCAGCACTGGTTTGGGTCTCCCTATACCTTAAAAGCACTGTGTGGGGGCGTGGCTTGGCACAGCATGGAGTAGGCAGCAGGCTGCTGTAGCTCCCTATTCATCCTTGAACCCATCCTTAACCCCGGTGTTTTTGGAATTCACACTCATCTGCTGCTGTGTGAACCTCTCCTGCACCCCCTGAGACGTCTGGCACCGCTGTGCGCCTTGTACCTGCAGAGATTTGGACATTGTGGAGGGACGTGCCCGGCCCGCTTGCAGCACCTTCTGCCCTGCTTGTGACCTCTCCCTGCACAAGGTACTCTCCTCTCCCCTCTATGTGGTGCTGGGGCACATGCTCCATTATTAACTGCTGCTGGCAATTACAGAGGCCCGCTGCTTCCCACCCAGTGTGCTGCAGTATATATGTTTGTGCCTGGGCCCTGCATTGGGCTGGATGCCTGAGTCTCTCTCAACATATTTGGATTACAATTCTGATGTGCTGCACTGCCTTCTATGAATACTGACTGTACCCTGTTTATCTTGGATCCTGTTTGATCACACTCAGAGGTGCATTTTGTGTTTCTTAATTCTCTGAAGCAGCTACTGTACTCCAAGCTTCACTATATAAGACTTTGCCACTCTCTTTGTGCTTATTTACTCTTATTTTCCTGAAGCGATTATTCCTCCTGCAGTGGTATGGGAAAAACCTGCAATGCTGCTGCCACTGTTGCGCGCTTGGAAAGATTTGCTAGAAATCCACGCGGGCCGACACCCTCGCGTACCCAGGCTACACCGCCTCCCTCACCGCAGCACGCTTCGGAGGAACCCTCTGTTACTGATGTTATGCAATCCACACAGCAAATTCTGCAAGCCATCAATACGTCTGAGACGAGGGTGATGGACAAGATCGGCCAGGTTCAGGCTGATATCTCAATTATTCGTCATGACATGCAAAGGCTGCATGAGCGTGTGGGGGGTGTAGAGCAACGTGTCTCTGACATTGAAGATGTGACTGCACCACTCAAGGATAGTGTCGCTGACCTTTCATCCCAGATGGCTGCTATTAAAACCAAGTTGTCGGATATGGAGGGCCGCTTACGAAGAAATAACGTACGCTTTGTGGGGCTGCCTGAGCGAGCTGAGGGTACACATCCAGAAACATTCTTGGAGGACTGGCTACTCAGTGTGTTTAAAAAAGATGATTTTAGTGCGCAATTCGCGGTGGAGCGCGCACATCGTTTACCCTTTCAGGCCCCCCCTCCCGGTGCCCCAGCGCGCACCTTTATTGCCCGCATGCTCCACTTCAAGGATCGGTATGCCATTCTCCGCCTGGCCAGGTTGCACGGTCCGTTGCAGTTTGATAACCACTCTGTGTCTGTTTTCTCTGACTTTGCTATGGACGTACAGAAATCCAGGTCCCAATTTCTTCAGGTCAAACGAAAGCTGAGGGACAGGCAGATTCAGTATTCGATGCTGTTCCCTGCCAGACTGCAGGTGATATATGAGGGCTCTACCCATTTCTTCAACTCTCCAAAAGAGGCCGAGGCATGGCTGGAGCAGAGAGCCCGTGCACCTCGCTGAATGGAGCTCCTATTGTACCGCCAGTTTATTCTGTGTTTTTTTTCTCTCTCAGGTTTTTTTTATTTGTGAGAGTTCATATGGTTGACTATTGCATGTGAAGGTTTATTTGTATGTCTTTTTACCGGGGGCCACTCTCCTTTACAGGGAGCCCTTGCTGTGATATAGTAGTTGGGGGTGTCTACTCCTAACTGTTCCCTTTTTGCGACCTTTACTATTTAGGGTTTTTTTTTAGTTTAGGTAACGGGAAGTTTTGTTGGGGATATAGGTATATCTAGGTTCCTGATGGATGTACAGGGTGGGGGGTGGTTGGGTTGTTGCTGTTTTATTGGTTTTTTTTGCTTAATTATTGGTATTTTTTGTTATGGTCAAGTACTGCTGGTGATTTAAGGCTGCAATGTATCTTCAAAGTCATAGTGGATGTGTTCTGGCGTCCTTGTTTCTCGACTGCTCCGAACTTTTTCTCTTCCTCTCTTTTGCTTATTTGTACACCTGCTGCTCTGATCTACATGTGCTCTGATGAGGTATTCTCTGTCATTGTGTCATTTTTCTCCTTTTCTCTTCTTTTCTCCTGTTTTCCAGTCTGTCTTTCAATGTTGGTAGCATCTCAGGGGCTTCACCTACTCGGCTTGAACGTGAGGGGACTTAACAATAAAATAAAGAGAGCATTTGTACTGTCGCAAGCTAAAAAATATAAGGCGGATATTATTTGCTTTTAGGAGACTCATTTGGTTGGTGGTACGACGATGGCCCTGAAAAAACCATGGGTGGGATGGCTGTTTCATTCTACCTTTTCACAAAATGCCAGGGTGGTGTCTGTACTTATCAGAAAATCTGTAAATTTTCATTTAGATCATAGTCAGGTGAATCAGTATGGTCGCTTTGTTTTTCTTAGAGCCTTCGTTAACTCCACCCTTCTACATATTCTTGCAGTATATGTTCCCCCCTTACAATAATGATGTTTTGCGACAAGCTATGTCGTTTGTTGCATTGTCACCATCTACTCCCACCATCTGTATTGGTGACTATAATAATGTAATGGACTTATCTTTAGATAGGTGGAGAGAGAGCCCCCATACTGATCTATCATCTCCTTCTCCTACCCCCTTCTCTAATTTAACTACTGAATTGGGATTAATTGATATTTGGAGGGTCCGGTTTCCCCATGAGAGCCAATATTCTTGCTATTTGGCTACTTTTAATACATTCTCCCGTATTGACCTGGCCCTCATATCACCGGATTTGACCCCTAAGGTAACTCAGATTAAATACCCAGAGGGATTTCCGACCATTCACCTGTCTTGTTGGTCTTAGATCCTTTGTCTCCCCATGGGGTTTTGTTTTGGAAACTTAACCCATTCTGGCTGTCCTTAATGGGTTGATGGAGCTGATTTGCTTGCTGACTGGTGAGACTTCAAGGATTTTAACGCCTCCTGCCCTACCCCTACTGTTAAGCATGATGCATTTAAAGCCTCTATCCGTGGCTCCCTTATTAAAAGGGTGACTGCTATTAAGAGTCGGGGGCAGTGGTGGTGTCCCTGGATGCTGCCAAGGCCTTTGACTCGGTAGAATGGGGGTACCTGTGGGAAGAGCTTCATAAATTTGCATTCGGTCCCAAATTTGTTCGGTGGGTCCAGTTGCTCTATTCTTCCCCGGCTGCTCGTGTTTCAGTCAATGGTCATGTGTCACGACCCTTTTCACTGGAGAGGGGTACGAGGCAGGGCTGCCCACTCTCTCCGGCCCTATTTGCCCTTGCCATTGAACCGCTAGCTAGTTGCATACGTATGACCCCGGACATTGTAGGCATTAAGGTTGGGAGCCATGTTGATACTATCGCACTATATGCTGACGATATGCTTTTATTTCTTAATGATTCTGAGAATTCGTTACTCACTATGTTGCAGTTAGTTAATCATTTTGGAACTTATTCTAGTTTACAGATAAATTGGAACAAGTCCAATATCTACCCCATATCTGGTGTTCTCCCTGATGTGACGGACTCCTCTTGCCCGCTGCAGTGGACCCTCCAGTTTAAATATTTGGGGATTTGGATCTCTCCTTGTCCGCAGGACTATGTTGCGTTAAATGTGGAGCCTGTGACACATAATTTTAAAAAGAAGGCTCACCTGTGGAAGAAGCTTCCTCTCACTGTGATGGGCCGTATTAATGTATTTAAAATGTCTATCCAACCCAGGTATCTGTATGTGCTGCAACATTCTCCTGTGTACATACCTAAAAAAGTTTTTTCCTCTATTGACAGCGTATTGAACTCTTTTGTTTGGGGAGGTGGGGCGCCTAGGGTGGCTATGAAGGCCCTGGTTAAGTCCAAGTTAGATGGAGGTCTTGGCCTCTCTAATTTGAGACTATACTATTTGGCCTCTCAGCTGGTTTACCTTTCTTGTTGGCTCCTGGATACAGGTGGGGACACATTGTTGGGGTTCTATGCCGAGTGGGTGGAGTCTCCTCTCTCTCTACTTCATTTTTTGCTATCTGGCTCTTCTCTCTCTGGTCATCGCCCTATTCTTATACAGGCTCTTCTGGTTTGGCGATTGGCGCACACCTTTTTTGACTGGCAAGACATTGATACTGATACACCCCTGTGGTTTAATTCCTCTTATAGGGATCTACTGCCCCTATCCTCGGATACTTTATGGCGGCGGATGGAAGTTATAACATTTGCTCAGCTTTATGATAATGGTATTCTTAAATCATTTGAGCGGCTACATGGCGACTATGCTGTTGCTAATACTGCTTTTTTTCACTACCTGCAGCTGCGTCATGCACTGCAGGCACAGCTGGGTATGGCCCCCTTAACTATATTGGTGTCTCCAGTTAGGAAACTGCTCCTTTCGTTGGGGTCCAGGGGACACATATCTCTGATTTATGCAGCATTGAATGTGCAGGTTAATTCTCATCTGTTTGACCCCTTGAAACTTAAATGGGAAGGTAATATTGGCGATCTCTCCAAAGAACAATTGATACAGATTTTGGGATCCATTCGTAATACTACCCCGTGTGTTCGGTATCAGCAGGTATATTTTTATACCTTACATAGAACATATCGTACCCCAGTAATGTTGTATAGTGCACATCTTCACTCTGATACCTGCTGTCCGAAGTGCAATGGGGAGGGTGCTGACTTTTGGCACCTATTATGGTGATGCCCAAGGTTGGCACCATTTTGGGCTGCAGTTTGAAATTATATTGGGGGTAATTCCAAGTTGATCGCAGCAGGAAATTTTTTAGCAGTTGGGCAAAACCATGTGCACTGCAGGGAGGCAGATATAACATGTGCAGAGAGAGTTAGAATTTGGTGGGTTATTTTGTTTCTGTGCAGGGTAAATACTGGCTGCTTTATTTTTACACTGCAATTTAGATTGCAGATTGAACTCACCACACCCAAATCTAACTCTCTCTGCACATGTTATATCTGCCTCCCCTGCAGCGCACATGGTTTTGCCCAACTGCTAAAAAATTTCCTGCTGCGATCAACTTGGAATTACCCCCATTGTCCCTACAGAACCATCATTGCCAGTAATGAACTCTAGATTGTGTCTGTTCGGGTTAGACCTTGAAGAGATGCATTCTCTGGTCAAATATCGTTATGTACTATGCTTAACCACTCTGGCAAATAGCCAGAAAATGGTTTTCCCCTGAATTACCCATTATATCTCATTGGCTGGCTCTGGTCAACGAGGTTTCTGGCCGTGAACGAGCAATGTTTAGATCTAGTGACATGCTGGTTAAATACTCTAATAAATGGGATAGATGGAATACGTCAGCCCTTGGAGTGGGTGGGACGTGATGGAAAGGGGAAGGTATCCTGTGTAATGTATACTGTAGCTAATACAGAATGTTATATTATGCCTGTTTGCTCTGGGGCGGTGCAGGAAGCATGGAGGCTTTAGAAATGACTCCTTATTGTTGTATTGACTATATATGTATGTGATATGTTGCCTGCTACATTACATATCTTGTTTAACAGATATACTGTAAATCCAATGTCATTGATGTTTTTGATACACTATTTTTGTACTTGACCTGTTTGTTGAGCTAGGTTTAGCTGCTGTATGTTTTTTTGTTTGTATATGTAAAACACTATCAATAAAAAATTACTGAATAAAAAAAAAAAAAACACTGTGTGTGGGTCGGCTCCAATCTCTGTGTCTCTCTTGCCATTCTTGGGGGGTAAAACTCTGTCTGTCCTCCCCTGTGTGTGTGTGGAGTGTCTGTGGTCTCCATTAAGCTATGTCCAGGGACTCTGTGTCATATGCTGCAGAGGATATGTCCTCTCAGGATGATTCCATTCCATGTAATCAGGATTGCACTATCTCAGCGCAGATACCAGCAAGAGAGCCGGAATAGTTATCCTCTATTAAAACTATGATTTCTCAGATTTCTACTAGGGTTGCACAGAATGAATCTGCAACTCAGGTTTTACAGAACTCTATGGCAGTTTGGCCCGGTTCTGATACCTCAGGACCCCCTACTGTATGTTCCCACAAACGTGCTCTTGCCCAGATTATGCAAGATGACACAGATACCGATTCTGACATGGCAGACGGTGAGCGGGATGTGCTGCGGGGGGCGGCATCTCTTGCAAAAGGGGTGCAGTTGATGATAGAGGCTATTGGAGATGTGTTGAATATTGCAGATACAACACCTGAACAGGTTGAGGAGGCTTACTTCACTGACCATAAGAAAGCCTCGCTAACCTTCCCTGCGTCTAAAGAATTAAATGCTATATTTGAGAAAACATGGGAAAACCCGGAGTAAAAATTCCAGATCCCTAGGAGGGTTCTGGTTGCTTTCCCCTTCCCTGAGGAGGATCGGAAAAAATGGGAAAACCCGCCCATAGTTGACACGTCTGTATCCAGACTCTCAAAAAAGGCGGTTTTACCTGTTCCAGGATCTACCGCTTAAACGAGCCAGCTGATCGCAAAATCGACACTCAAATGCATATACACGGCTTCAGGGGCGATATTACGTCCTACTATTGCCTGTGCATGGATTTCCAAAGATATAGTAAAGTGGTTAGGCACGTTACTTGAGGATTTGGATACAATGGATAAAAGTGATGTTGAATTGTTTTTACGTAACATTCAGGATTCTGCAGGATTTATGGTGGAATCCATGAAAGACCTGGGTTCCATGGCTGCAGGGATATCTTCCATGTCTGTCTCAGCTCGTAGGGGACTTTGGCTGCGCCAGTGGTCTGCCGACGCGGAATCCAGGGGAGGTATGGAGACCCTACCCTACACTGGTCAGGCTCTCTTTGGGGAAGCGTTCGATGTGTGAATTTCCATGGCTACAACGGGTAAGTCTACCTTTCTTCCCTCAGCTGCACCTGCTATGAAAAAAGCCTTTCCTTCAGCTGCATCTCAGTCGTTTCGGACTGCCAAAGCAAGAAAGGCCAAGCCGTCTAACACCTTCTTTAGAGGAGGTTGGCCAAAATCCAAGAAACCTGCTGCGGCGGGTTCCCAGGAACAGAAACCTACTTCGGGTACGCCAAAGTCCTCAGCATGACGGTGGACCGTGCGGCCTGGAGGTGGGACCGGTGGGGGCGAGCCTCAGGCATTTCAGTCACGTCTGGGTGTTCCCGGGTACAGGCTGTCGGCTGCGACGAGCTGCGGTGGTGGAAGGAGCGAGGCCATGCTGCATTTGGCAGCATGGCCCTCGTAAGCAACATCGCATGTCATAACTGCATGTGACACCACGCGGGAGCAAGCATCACATGCAATATTGTGTGTACACATTACATAATATCGTATGCGATCATACGATATCAGCCGTATTGCATAATGGGGGTAATGGTGTGTACACACGGTGATCCTTGCTATGTTCGATTTTGACTATGCGATTTCCCTTGAACTCCCCCCAGAGCCCAGATAGCACAGATAGTACAGATTTTAACTATCTGTGTTTAAGATTTTGTCTATGTACGATTTTGACTAAGTGCCAATTTTGACTATACTTTGTACCAGATAGTACACTAGATAGTTAAGATTGACTTGCCTGCACAGTCTATCTAGCCTTGCAATACCGACCCCACGGGAGCGAGCATCGGGATCGAATCTGTATCGCAAGCTGCCTAACACCTTGAGATATGCACTAACTTTTCATAAGATTTTGACTATATAGTCAAAATCTTACAGATTTATCTCACCGTGTGTACACACCTTTAGTCAGACCTGACCGCAGCAGCAAATTTGTTAGCAGTTGGGCAAAAAAAAGTAGTGCACTGCAGGTGTGGCAGATATAACGGGGGTCATTCCGAGTTGTTCGCTCGTTGACGATATTCGCAACGGTGCGATTAAGGCGAAAATGCGCATGCGCATGGTACGCAGTACGCATGCGCTAAGTATTTTAGCTCAAAACTTAGTAGATTTACTCACGTCCCAACAAAGAATTTCCATCGTTGAAGTGATCGGAGTGTGATTGACAGGAAGTTGGTGTTTCTGGGCGGAAACTGGCCGTTTTCTGGGAGTGTGCGGAAAAACGCAGGCGTGCCAGGATAAAACGCGGGAGTGTCTGGAGAAACGGGGGAGTGGCTGGCCGAACGCAGGGTGTGTTTGTGACGTCAAACCAGGAACGAAACGGACTGAGCTGATTGCAATCTGTGAGTAGGTCTGGAGCTACTCAGAAACTGCTAAGAAATTTCTATTCGCAATTCTGCTAATCTTTCGTTCGCTATTCTGCTAAGCTAAGATACACTCCCAGAGGGCGGCGGCCTAGCGTGTGCAATGCTGCTAAAATCTGCTAGCGAGCGCATAACTCGGAATGACCCCCAACATTTGCAGAGAGAGTTAGATGTGGGTGGGTTATTTGTTTCTGTGCAGGGTAAATACTGGCTGCTTTATTTTTACACTGCCATTTAGATTTCAGTTTGAACACACCCCACCCAAATCTAACTCTCTCTGTACGTGTTATATCTGCCCACCCTGCAGTGAACATGGGGGTCATTCCGAGTTGATCATAGCTGTGATCAGGCACTCAGACATGCGGGGGGACGCCCGCATGTCAGTGCCGCCTTCCCCCCCCCCCCCCCCCCCCCCAGAAATGCAAAGGCATCGCACAGCGGTGTGTTACACCCGGTCAGCGGCGTGTTACACCCTCTTCGCTGACCCGGGCCGCAGCGGTTGCATGTGACATCACGCAGCCACCGCGGCCCGCCGCTCCAATGGTCCGCCCACACCTGCGTTGGCTGGACCACGCCACCGAAATGGCGGCTTAACACTGCCGTCCATCCCCCTCCCGCCCAGCGACCGCCTCTGCCTCAGAGGCAAATGCTAGGCAACGATGGCTGGCATGCGCCGGCGCACTGCGGCGCCGGTGCATGCGCAGTTCCGACCCGATCGCTGTGCTGCGATAAACTTCAGTGAGCGATCGGGCGGAATGACCCTCATGGGGCCTAATTCAGAGTTGATCGCAGCAGCAAATTTGTTAGCAGTTGGGCAAAACCATGTGCACTGCAGGGGGGCAGATATAACATGTGCAGAGAGAGTTAGATTTGGGTGGGGTGTGTTTAAACAAATCTAAATTGCAGTGTAAAAAAAGCAGCCATTATTTACCCTGCACAGAAAAAATATAACCCACCCAACTCTAACTCTCTCTGCACATGTTATATCAGCCCCCCCTGCAGTGCACATGGTTTTGCCCAACTGCTAACAAATTTTCTGCTACGATCAGGTCGGAATTACCCCCAATGTGTACACAGCCTTATGCCTTTGCTATTGTATGGGATGAGTAAGCACTGTATCTGTCTTTATACTGAACCATACTGCTTGATGATCACTGGATCCCTAGTTTTCACCCACTTTTACGTCAGCTATTCTGTCTCCATTTGTAAGTATTAAGTCTAATATTGCATCTTTCCGAGTGGGCTCCCCTCACCAGTTGGTGGAGGGATGCTCCCTGCAAGGAATTCAAAATGTCCCTACTTCTAGTGGAAGTAGCAACAGACACCTCCCAGTTTACATCAGGAAGATTATAAAGTCTCCCATAATTATTACCTCTCCTTTTAATGCCATTTTAGTGATGTCCTGCACTAGGTTCTTGTCCAGTTCCTCTGCCTGGTGGCCTGTATATCACCCCAGTACAAAGAATCAACTTCTCCCCTGTTTCTGTGGTCACCCAAAGGGCCTTAGTTTATTCTTCGATTGGAGGTGAAAGGGGATACATTATTCTTATTTAAAGCAAAAAAAATAAAATAACCAAAAACATGCTGGTTATGTGTAGGGGTTAAGGGCCTAATTCAGACCTGATCGCAAAAGCCGACTTTTTCTCTAATGGGCAAAAAACCATGCTGCACTGCAGGAGGGGCAGATATAACATGTGCAGAGAGAGTTAGATTTGGGTGAGGTGTGTTCAAACTGAAATCTAAATTGCAGTACAGTATAAAAATAAAGCAGACAGTATTTACCATGTACAGAAACAAAATAACCCACCCAAATCTAACTCTCTCTGCAAATGTTATATCTGTCACACCTGCAGTGCACATGGTTTTGCCCATTAGAGAAAGATTTTGCTTTTGCGATCAGGGGGTATATTTACTAAGCTCCCGATTTTGACCGATTTGATGTTTTTTCATCAAAGTGTCATCTCGGGAATTTACTAAACTGAAATCTCGGCAGTGATGAGGGCATTCGTATTTTTTGGGAAGTCAAAGAAAAAAAATACAAATGAATACACCATCGGTCAAATGCGCCTGTTATTTTATATATTTTATGCAGTCAGCGGTTGACCGCGAGTAACCTCAACCGCTGACCGCAAAGTTCCCACCATTGGATACAATGGAGCGCCTATGCGCTACATTGTATCTTCAGTGCGCAGCCTGACTGACAGCTCAGGAGCGCACAGCCAATCAGGAGAGTGCCATGACGTGGTGCTCCCTGATTGGCTGAAGGGACCCTCTTTGACAGGAGTCACAGGGGGTCCCGGCAGTCAGGGAAAGGGGTCCCATGTGTAAACATGGGACCCCTTTCAGTGCGTGGATCGGGTTTTTTGGTTTGTTTTTTTGCCAAGTACGTGGATTACAAAGAGGACGGAGCTACACTGGATTGTGTGAGTATAATTTTATTAACAGGTACCCCGTGGATTCTACGTGGAGAAGTGGACCGAGCCACGTGTGAACATAGGTAAGTATGTGTGTATGTAGGTGTGCATGTATGTAATAAAGTTTTACTGTCACGGTGTGTGTGTTCTGTTTTTTTGGGGGTATTTTTTCTGTAGTAGAACTACAGGTACCAGCGGGCCCATTTTTCCACCGCATGCTGGTACTTGTGGTTCTCCAAGTACCAGCTTGTGGGGGAGGCTTGCTGGGACTTGTAGTACTACTACAAAAAAAATATTCTTTTTTTACACTATGGCTATCAGCCCCCCATCCGCCACCCTTGGATGGGGGGGACAGCCTCGGGCTTCACCCCTGGCCCTTGGGTGGCTGGAGGGGGGGACCCCTTGATTTAAGGGGTTCCCACTCCTCCAGGGTACCCCGGCCAGGGGTGACTTGTTAGTGATTTAATGCCAGGGCCGCAGGGACCAAGATAAAAGTGTCCCCCGGCTGTGGCATTATCTCTCTGACTAGGGGAGCCCGGTACTGGTTAAAAAAATACGGGGGACCCCTACGCTTTTTGTCCCCCGTATTTTTTGCACCAGGACCAGGCGCAGAGCCCGGTGCTGGTTGTTAAAATATGGGGGAACCCCTGTAAATTTTTTCCCCATATTTTTACAACCAGGACCGGCTCAAAGAGCCCGAGGCTGGTTATGCTTAGGAGGGGGGACCCCACGCAAATTTTTTCTTGATTTTTAATACTTTCATTTTTTTTTTAAAGGTGCACAATGAAGCCCTGCACGGATCTCACAGATCCGGCCGAGATTCATTGTGTTAATTTCGGCAGTGTTTTACTATTCACTCCCGTAAAACACTGCCCGAAAATACGAATGACATCGACATCGGAAAAAACGAAAATGCAGAATACGACAGCATAGTAAATGAGGCGTACAAAATTCAAAAAGTTGCAAATTCACACATTCGATGTCATTCATGTTTGAACTTTAACCTAATTCAGAAAAATACGAATTTTAGTAAATATACCCCCAGGTCTGAATTAGGCCCTATATTCTGATTCACATTGCCAGCAGGTTGACAAACAGGATAGCTTGCAAAAAATGAACAGCTCTGAGCTTCTGAATGTTTTGCCGTTTTACTTTGTGTTTTTTCATACAGATACCAAAGTTAATGCATAACAGTGTTTTATTAACAGGTTTCTAGTGTTTCTGAATGTAATATGAATTTGCTGACATCTTGTGGCCTAAAAGAAGCAGACAGAAAGCATGGAAAGTATATATTAAAGGCCAAATATATTTGTACTTTAGGTGCAGACTGAGAGCCCACTGAGAGATTATCGCCACACTGTGAATGTGCCATGACGGTCTAGTGAAACTGGTCACAGACAGTATTTATTTGCAAAGTGATTGACTGTCAGGGACTGTTTGTGGGAGGTAACAGGGAGTGGTGGCAAAAAGAATGTTGCCAATGTTCTCAGGCCAAGTTTGAGGCTGTGATGATAATCTCATACACGGGTGTAATGTCTCCGGTGTTTTACTTCCTGCAGCCAAGCTATGCGACCCGACAGCATTTCAATACAAATCCAGGCGGCAGCAGGATTGTTGCAGAAATGCAGCGTACATGTTGTATTTACAGATACAAGTGCATTTCTGTACATCTCTGAATTTGGCCCTGCGTCAATAGAATTAGGAAAGATGGGCACTATCGAGCAAACTTGTTTTCTTCAGCTCTTTACTTAAGTCTCTTATAGACATCAACAGTGGAGTATTTATAATGGGTGCAGTGTGTGCAGTGCACACGGGCTCCCCGAGATCCAGGGAGGGCCACACCACATACCCTGCCCCCATTTTTTCAATAATCTTTTTTAAAGGAATCGTCAGGAAAACGGCACAATGGCCATTTTCTAAGCATTTTGGAGTAATGGTGGTGGCGGCATGTGCACTAGACTCTGGGACAGCTCGAGGAAAGGGGAGGGAAGGGAAGGTTTATGATTAAACCATAATGAAAACAAATAAATTAGGTTGCAGCATGTGCCTCTCATATGTACATTGAGGTGACTATATCAACATGAAAAGGGAGCAACAGAGCAGATGTGGAAAGATTTTAAAATATGGGGCAATAAAAAGCAGCCAGGGAAAGGGTAGCAGAGATGGAGACATAACAGCATACAGGGAATGGAGGGCTCCTGGGACACACTGACACAGACACCACTTACTGACACATACTTTCTGACACAGACACTTCTTACTGACAGACACCCCTTACTGACACAGATACCACTTACCTACACAGACACCGCTTACTGACACAGATACCACTTACCTACACAGACACCCCTTACTGACACAAACACATACTGAAAGCACACCCCTTACTGACAGATACCAGTTACCGACACAGACACCCCTTGCACAGATTCCCCTTACTGACACAAACAAACTGATACAGACACACATACTGGCACACCTTAATGCCACAAACACTTACTGACACACACACTTACAGTACTGACACAGACACCACTTACTGACACAAACACATCTACACAGACACCTCTTACTGATAGACACCGCTTCAGAGCCGGACTAAAGAGTTGGGGGGGGGGCAGGACGTCAGTACCCCGGGCCCCCCAGTCTTAAGGGGCTCTCCGGTCCAGAGTTGCTCTGCCCAGCTCTGGTGCTTCTGTCTCCACTCTCCAGCCTCTGCCATCAGCAGCAGCAGAGGCAGGATATTGTCTGGATCAGTCCCTGTCCTACCCGAGAAGAGGCGGGAGGGAGCTGCATGCGGGACATCACACGGCCAGCGGTATGAGACATACTGCTCTCCTCCCCAGCAGCATGGAACCTTCCCTCTCGGCATCCTGGAGTCTTCTCTCCCCACTGCAGCGTGGGGGCAGAGGGGTGAGCAGTGGGTGTAGCCATGGGTGGTTGCTGGCGGAAGGGGGAGGACCCCCCTGTCTTAGGTGCCCTGGTACCCCCGAGGGCTTAATCCCTGCACCACTTACTGACACATACCGCTTACTGGCACGGACACCTCTTACTGACACAAACACACTGATACAGACATACTTACTGACACAAACACACGGATTCTGACATCAGATAAGAACTACCTGGCCCATCTAGTCTGCCCATGCACACAGTTGCACACAAGGGTTATTTTTTTTTATTGGGAGCCAATTAACTAACCAGTATATTTTGGATTGTGGGAGGAAACTGGAGTACCCAGAGGAAATTGAACCCGTGACTTCATTACATCATCCGTACTGCTGTACAGCCAACAGGGTTGGCATTGGATATTACTAATGTGTCTTAGCACAATGATTAAAAATAGGTTAATCAAGACGGCGCTGAGCCTAATAAGTTGCAGCTACAGAATTCTTTTTAATTACTACCTGGTTCCACAGTATACAAGTTAAATTATAGAATATGAATTCCCTTTAGCACATACCTTATGCAACTCCCATAAAGTAATACATTTGTTCATTGGGCTGTAGCCAATTATTTGGAAACCCCCCTTGCGTTTGCCATTTGAGAAGCCTACACATACACTGATTAGTTCAGCTGTGTCTGTGATTGTGAGAGATGGATAATATCAGTGTGGAGCTTTACGGAGAAGAAGCTAGAGAGATCGCCACTGATGAGTGCCCTTTCCAGCCCTGTGCAATAGGTCGGACTCAATTTCTTAGCAGGCAATTTGTGGAATCCAGCAGATAAGTATATGCGCTGGGTCCAGGGCCCCCTTAGCTTCTGGGCTCCATAGCAATGGCATCTCAGGCACCCACTATAGCTTTGTGATGAGGGACCTTCTTGTGTCATAGCCATCCGTCCCCAGAAAGGGGGTGGGGCTTCATCTGAGAAGGGTGTAGCCTCTGCTGTGTGGGTATAGCCTCACATCACCTCTCCTGTTTTTATCATTGTGGGAGCGTGCAGCGTGCCCAGCGCTCCCCAAGCAGCTGGGCATCCCCCAGGCTCACTACA
Source organism: Pseudophryne corroboree (assembly GCF_028390025.1). NCBI lineage: Eukaryota > Metazoa > Chordata > Amphibia > Anura > Myobatrachidae > Pseudophryne > Pseudophryne corroboree. Next base: position 571,461,136 of record NC_086445.1, read on the forward strand.
ATGCCCTGTTTAGATGCCATGTACATGGCATCTATCCAGAGATCACCAGCTGCTTTGCTGTGCAGAGCAGCCGTAATCACAGGCTCCCCAACCTGCACCGCTGCCCATGGGACACTGCGGCCCGTAGTAGATACAGTGTCCGAATAGTGGGACTGTCCCGCTGAAAAAGGGACAGTTGGGAGGTAAGATGCACATGAGGTGAAGTAAGGTAAACCCACCTACAAGTTACAATAACTGGTTGGTAAAGTACTGCTTCTAAAACATTGTAATTGTTTTATGAAACCTCATTGGTGCGCTAAGAGTTAACAGTACGCATATAATGAAATTATTTGTAACTATCTTTTCATGAATAAACTCATCATTGTATTCTTGCACTACATATATTCTACATAAGAAGCATTATTCAAGTGTCTTTAGATACAGTATAATTCTATTTACAGTATATCTGCTTGTCAAGGTTGTGCTGGATTCCAGTGCAGAATATATTCTTTTTCCCATTGTGCATTGTATTTGACCAACAATGGTAACTCTACCATGCCTTATATTTGTTGACATATGAGTGTACATGTATTAATATGCATCGCGAACACTGCATACCTCACAAATGTTTCAGGTTGTTCAGATTTTCACAGGACAGTTCCGATGGGCCCCAAAATGCGTTGTGGTATACAGTAGTATAGTAATTTAAACTTGCTGCAAATTTCTTGGATACAAGATTCAAAAGAAAGATAAAGAATGATCTGGAAAAGTTCCTGTTGGCGCCTCGAGAATAATTACCAGAATCTACATGATGATCTAAACCCTGTAGCCAAAGGACAGGTGGAACATCATAATTAGTCCTAGGCTAATGTAAGCAAAGGCGTCCCTAGGCATAGGCAGTACAGGGGCACCTAAGCAGGCTGGACATCTAAATTCTAATTAGCAATTTGGGGCTGTAGCTTTATTGCACTGGTGGCGGGCGGTGCAATAAAGCTTTGACATGCACAGCAGAGGCGCTATGGCAAAAGGCAGCCAGAAGACAGCAGCGGGTGGCCAAAAGACATTAAAGAAGGTAAGTTTGGAGCATAGAGAGTCACTTGTGTGGGCTGGGGCTGGAGTCTGCAGGATTCATTCATGTCGCTTGAGATATTTTATATATATATATATATATATATATATACAAACAGAAAATTCAGCACTCACCATAGCAAGCTCACTTATCCTCACAACATCAATAAATAAATGATGGGGGTTTAGTTAGTGAATTGGCCAATGCACGGAAGCCTGCAAACCGATTGCCAAAGTACCCCACCTTCATGCAGGTCCTACACTAATTAACTGCATGAAGGTGGGGTACCTTGGCGAGTGGTTTGCAGGCCTCCGTGCATTGGCCAATTCATTAACTAAACCCCCATCATTTATTTATTGATGTAGTGAAGATAAGTGAGCTTGCTATGGTGAGTGCTGAATTTTCTGTTTGTAAATATTTAAGTAGGTGGCCATGGGCTACATGTACCCCACCCTATGAATGGTGACTGCAGACATTGCACCCCGCTACTGGGGTGGCGAGTGTTGTGGTTTTATATTTGTGTGTATATATATATATATATATATATATGATCCATAAAAATATCCGTCACTCTGACAGTTGTAAACAGCGTGCCCCAGTGCTCTGTTTCAAGCTTATGTATATCCCATATATATATTAGGGTGCACTATTTTAACAATGTTCTAGAGCTGGGGCTGGAGAGACAATTGTGTTGACTGGCGAGACAAAAGGGGTGATGGGGAGCACAACACAATGGGGGAAGGGGAGCACAGCACTTTGAGGCCACGCCTTTCTATAAGATCACACCCATTCCCCAAGGCTGTCGCACAAACGTTCCCACATGGGGGGTACTAGACAAAATCTTGCCTAGGGCACCAAATTGGTCAGGACTGGCTCTGAATGTAAGAACAAAGCGTTTATCTCTGCCACTGGTATATAGACCCAAACTGAGTTGCCACTATAGGAAGTAGTGATGACATCCAGGGTAATGGTGTCAATTGGACCTTGAATTTACGAACCCTATACATGTTGTGGGCTCTAATTCAGGGTCATTCCATGTCTAATATGTACATTTCCGCTACAGTTTTACATCGATTTGTTTAAAAACTTTAACTTCCATGAACTGAAAATAGATCTGGAACTAGTATTGGCTTAGTACAACTACTGATCATCTCACAATCTGACAATACCAATTTAATGCTTTCTGGTTTTTCATATACTGTATGTTATATCCATCTTAAAAAAGGGAGGAATGCTAGTGCAGGCAGGTTTGCTATTTAGTGGGTGAAAAGTCACACTGTGCAAAGGTTAGATGCATTGCCTCAGAGCACCTGGGTCATGGGTTCGATTCCATACAGGGTGCATTCTGTGTGTTATCCCCCCTGTTGTCAAGACTTTCTCTTACAAATATTCCAGTTTCCACCACACAATAAATAAGCAAATTGGGAATCTGGGAAAATAAATTCACCACACACCCATACAGAAAAAGCTCTGAAATATTTGTGTGATATGCAATAATAACTGTTAATAAATGATATACATGTTTCAGCAGGGTTGATCATGCATGTAACCAAGCCTGTTATTTGTGGATTTGTCTTGAGACTGTATTATGCAATCAGCATGCTGTTCATTTTAGGAGCATTTAAACAAGGTTGGTTGTGCTTCCTTTGGTTATGATTTGTGACATGGATAGCCAAGGAAGCAAAAGTTGAAAAAAAAACATGAACTCCCCAACCAAAAAATGTGTCAACCACATTTTTGCCACACCTGCCTATCACATCGAGTTTATACAATCCTCAATATCTTTCTAGGTCACTTAGCTATACAATAGAGAAAATGTGATCTAAATTCCTCCAGTAGTTTTTGTGTGACGTAAGAACGAACGGACAGACAAACATGCAGACAGAAATTCTGAATTATTTTTTATTTTTTCGTATATATACGTGATACAATCCAGAATAAAGCTGCACTGCTACTTAATAGGGAATGACTATTTAAAGTGGCATGAACAATAGCTAACTACTAGCGGAAATAAAGAAACTAGCGTCATTAATTGTACTTACTCTACCTGTAGATCAAGTCTACTACTGTCATCTTTACATCTTGCACATAAGCAACATATAAACAAGGCAAATTATTAACAAAATCCATTTATTGTTGAGTTTTGCAAGTAATCTCAATATATTTGGCTATCAGCCAAAGTTTCATGATTTTAGACTGTCAGCTAACATTTGTGTTGATTATGTACATAAGTAGATTGTCTTCAAAAAGCGTGTCTTACATCAGGACTTCTTGACTGCAATTTTTTGTACTGTGTCTACCAGAGACTTGATAGGACTCATGTAGTAAATTTTTGGTATAAATACTCACACAGACACAACCACACACCAAGATTTAGTTAATCAATATTTCTTGCATGCAACATTAAGAAAGCGTCCCCATTTATGCTAAGACATATAATACAGTATGTCCATTATTATAACTACTATTACTGTAGAGTAATGGCCACTTAGTCCAATTACAACATTTTCTACAGAAAACGTCCATTTCTGGACACTTGGCATTGAGCCATTAAATTTATTATCACCATGAACCTGGGATAAATCCCCAGAATTATTGAGCCTTGACCCCTCAGGCAAACTATGTCTAATGGTGTCACACCTATATCTTTTTAACTGACAATTATTAAAAGTTAAATTTGAATTTCTATACGTAAAAGAGTGCACCCCAAAAAGAGCCTTCTTTGGTGAGATTTACTCTTAGTCTTCCCAACCATTTGCTATTATCTGATGCAGCCATCTGCAGCATCTGTCTAATAGAACTGCGATGGTTCGCCATCCTCTCAGGGAATGTGCGAGTCATCATAATGACATATCGCTAGACCACATGATTATATCAATGGCTTTTCCCTGCGCATTGTCCACCGATGGTGCTTTAGGGATTAACGTGCAGGTTCATCTCGCTAACTGAATCGGCCTGGTGCAGTAAATAGCGGCAGTTGAATATGCCCCACAGTGTTTTTGGTGTATGCTCTTGGGGGGTAATTCAGACTTGACCGTAGCAGCAAATTTGTTAGCAGTTGGGCAAAACCATGTAGCACTGCAAGAAAGGGGGGGGGGGGGGGACACACACATAACATTTGGAGAGAGTTAGGTTTTGGTGGGTTATTTTGTTTCCGTGCAGGGTCAATACTGGCTGCTTTATTTTTACACTGCAATTTAGATTTCAGTTTGAACACACCCCACCCAAATCTAACTCTCTCTGCACATGTTATATCTGCCCCCGTGCAGTGCACATGGTTTTGCCCAACTGCTAACAAATTTGCTGCTACGATAAGGTCTGAATTACCCCCAATGTGCGGTGCTGTGGTACCTTTGTTGCTCCTTATAAATGAATGAAGAAGATGATGATAAAAATAAAACAAATAGATTCTAATGTGATTGTGCTTCTTTAAACAAACAATTCTTTATTTCATTACAGTTAGGTCATTACAATGAAAAATAACCACATGTCACAGTCACTGTATTGTCTTACAGAGTCAAAGAGAGTGGAAGATTCCATGAGGCACATAGCTAAGAGCTAAGGTGTGGAAGAAGAAAAAAGTTGTAAATGTCAGTGGAATTCAGGACCTTTCATTATAAGGGTCCAGTGTTGTATTAAAGAACTCTCCTTTCTTTCTTTTTTTTCTTTCTTTCTTTCTTACTTTCTGTGGTTCGGGCTGCTGGGAGCTCTCACATATCCATAAAGATTTCCTGCAAGCAATGAATGTGAAGAGACTTACAAAGTCATGATTCAGTTCACCAAATCCAGACTGGGTGAGATACCGGAGAAATTGTTTTACCTGTTACCTTTGAAAGAAATTGCATTTGCCAAACTAATACAATATACTCATTAGTCATCCCATGCAGATTGTTAGCCAAATAAGAGATTTTAATGTGCAATAAATAATAAATGACAAATGCAGAATTCTATGCGTCCAATTTACAGTAGATGTGAGCTAAAATAACTTCCTTCTATAACCTAAAACTTCTAATATAATCATGCACTTGCAATATAATAATAATAATAATAACATATCAAAATGGCACATAAATGATACAGATATAATATAAATCATGTTTTGGAAAAAAACAGTCAGACCGAACTCGAAGTTAGTTTAATTCTGAAAGGTATAATATAACATTGATGTACAATACCTGAGTTTTCTAGTTTCTTCAATTCTCATTCTGATGTTTTTGTTCAGAAATGTTCTTTTCCTGCAGGCCTGTGTAAATGTTTCTTTAATGTCCCCAAATGGGTGTAAATGTTTGCCAAGTAGTATCCTCTTATATGTATACCAAAGAACACCTTTTTAGTACTTTAGACTTATACGCCTGTTTTTATCAGTGAGCTGCTTCTGCCACTTGTACATATGGCACCAATGTATCTCTGTTCTTACCTAGGACAGTTCCAAATTGTTTATCTCATAATGCTTCTTTGTACAAAAGTCAGAGTCCCACTGCATCTACAGTATATTAATGACATTACTGAGAATAGACTGTTTTCATAGTTTGGCACCAACAAAGGAAAGATGGGATGTAATTATATTGCATTGGGAAAATGTCAGGTCACATGGCTGTCTGATTTTTTTATTTATAAAATAGGGAAACTTAATAGGGATAATGCATCCCTATGGTAAATGGCTAATTTATACAGTGCTTATAGCAGTAGTGTGCTGAATGTCAGGCCCAGTGTTGGGGTAGGGGGGTCAGTACAAAAGGTGCATTCCTCTCAAACCCCAAGATTCAGAAGGACTGCAGTTTCTAAATGTGATTTAAAAAAACGATCGATCCGCCAGTCCAGAGCGAGCCACTGCACAGATAGTTACATAAATACTGTGGATGTCGGGGTCGGAGAAGGGTTCAAGGTGGGGCCACCAGAGATATCAGTATCCAGTATACCAGGTCCCAAGATTTCTGTTTTTGGCCCAGCTGAGTATACAGGGCAACAGACACCAGTGTTGCTTAGAAAGGCAATCTTTAAAGGCCCTTCATTTCTCTGAGGTTCCCCATGGGGTTATCAACAGTATTTGTTCTTGTAATATAATTGAATGGACAACTACCTCTCCTTCCTGTCCTGTTTTTTCTATGTTTATTAGTTTGGATTTAGAACAAATATGGCATAATTGTGTACTTTGTGAAACACTAAACAACAAAAAAATGCTAAAGGAATGCTTAGCAGCAAGTTGCAAAGTTCAAAAGAGGTTAAGCCATAGCTCAAATGTAATTCAGGGGATTCTTTGCAAAACGTGGGCCAGGAGGAACAACGTTTCTCTTATTGCACCACATGCAACCACTAAGAGGTCTTTCTCTGGAACAAAATATTTACATTTCAGGCAGCTGAGGTTCCATACATTTGAGTAGGTGCGGGCAATCAGTGGTTATGGATCAATGGGTCGATAGTCAGAAGGTCAAAAATGTCTAGGTTAACACCAAATGGTCGACATGGAAATGGTCAACACATGAAAAGGTTGACATGGCTTTTAATGGGTTTTTTTTTGTGTCAAATTTTTCCTTCCAGCATGTAGACCCCCAATTAGCACACCGCATCCACTCGGGAAAGGTGCCGCAGGTTACTATTCCCAGTTGTACTCCACGTGGATGGTAAAGTATGAAACAGATCTGAAAATGAAAAAAATTAAGAAAAAAACTTAAGTCTGGTCTACCTTTTCATGTGTCCTCCATTTGGTGTCGACCTATCGCTTGTTGACCTTTTCACTGTTGACCTATCATCCAGACACTATTATTTTAGCTAGGGGCCCATTAAACAAGTTTTAGCAAATTGTCAAGGACTGCTCATAAAATATTTTTATAGCTTTAGTAAATAAAAAAATAGGCAGATACGGAGCTATTTAAGCCAAAATTTGTTGGAAATGTAAAAATATTGTTAGTGGCATTAGTGGCATATCAATAGTAGCACACTACAATGCAGCAGGGATTAGAAGAATGTTGTTTCTTGCTGCTAACCCTACATTATTGAAGTCCCTCCTTTCCTGTGTGTCTGGTCTTACCTCCCACCTTTGCTGTGTCTCTGGTCTTCCATCCTCATACAAGCTCTGTGGATCGCAGAGGACAGGCTGGAACAATAATGGATACCGCTGGATATGGATACTCAGGGCCGGATTAAGCCTTGGGGAGGTCCGGGGCACATAAGCCATGAGGGCCCGTGGATTGTACATACCTCCCAACATGACTCATTCCAGGAGGGACAAAATGCTCTCTACCTGGACTTCCCTCTTAATATATGATTGGCGTCACCTGTGTTGAACTAGTTAATTGATAAGAAAGGTATTTTTCAACACAGGTGATTGCAATCAAAAATTAAGTGGGAAGACCAGTTGGAGAGCAATGTATCCCTCCTTGAATTTGTCGTGTTGGAGGTATGGATTGTGTGTATTAAATTTAAACCAATGGTGTATATTAGATTTAAACTAATAGTTTAATAATGCCTGGGTACTGTTTATAGCTCCACCTAATGGAGAGACTATTTTATAAAGTGTTACTGTAGTGGAACAAAGACAACTTAACCTTAAAATACACATAGAAAAATAAAATGTATAATTTATCTTGCAAGAATGCAATAGCAACAGCAGCCTCTGTGCTACTTACACACTGGGACAGGACTCAGAAGGACTATCTGTGTGTGTCTCTCTCTCTAGACCCAAATGCTCTCATTAGATAACAGGTTACACTGGACCCAGACAACCAGGCAGGAAGAAGGAGAAGCTGGCATCCCTGGGTTACTAACAGCTCTCTCCCTCCTCCTACCATTCCTCTGGTCAGAAAGCTCTGTTGGTATCTCATGAAGCCGGATACTCCTGTGTCTCTGCATACTGTGATGCTCACATTTTGGCTGCCTGATTCTGCTGCTGCACAACAGGGAGAGCTAATGATGTCAGTATGCTCTAGCCAGGGGTCCCATGACAGAGGGGGGCAGATGAACAGAATGCCCTACGTACCTCCCTTAATATGGCTATGCTGAAGCTGTCTGCTGGCAGCACTGGCCGTTTCATCCTCTCTCACTATTCCCTCTCCCCTTCATTCATTACAGAGAACTGGTATTAGGGACCGCTTACAATATACAATTTTCTACACATAGAGAGAAGGTATTGAACTAATACAAAGTATTAGCAAACAACCTCCTCTCTTCCTCTGTGTAGAAAGTTGTATTTGACGAGCGACCCCTAATGTAAGATCTCCAACTGCTGATCATCTGCTGGTGCTTCTCCCTCTGCAGAGTACCATGACTCAGGGAGACAGAAACAAAGAGCCAGACCCAACTGCCTCAGGGGTCACATACAGCTGCGGTCCATATTTTGTGTCCACCCCTGCGTTAGAGGGGAGTTCTTGGTTACTGGGTGGGCACAGAGCGCATTCACACCTATTTTATACAGTAAAGCAAATCTAAAGGCGCAGTACTACCTATAAAGCTTCAAACAAGTTATCAGTATAAGAAAGCATTGTTTATATTTACTCAGACCCCACAGAGGTATGAGCACAAAAGATGCAATATTTTACATAGCATGATACCCAGCAGTGAGCAGTCAACAGATAATTGAATCTCTCCATGGAATGAAATCCCATACGCAGTGGTGATGTAAGCACCAGTTGATCAAATGGATGCTTTAATGGAGAACTACAGATGCAGCACTTTGACAATGTATTTTGCTGCTACTAATTATATTCAGTGAGTATCCAAGGCAATATAATGTATAATACGGTACTAGAGTACTGGTTAAAACCAATGCAGGAAAAGTTATTACAAATTGCTTAAGTATGTGAGAGTATAGACACTTAGGGGGATACCCAATTAGCCCTGGTAATTTACCGGGGCTAACTGTCGAGCCGGCAGAGCCGGCCCTAAGCAATATGATGTCCTAGGCAAGATTTTGGCTAGTGCCCCCTAACACCACTGCTAGTTCTGCAGGAGATGTCTGGCATGAGTCAGCTGGTAGCTCTGCTAATGTCGAACGCCTATTGTTTATGAAAATGCATCTTATTTGCATTACTATGTGGCTAGGATGCACAAGCAGCTTCTGCTAAAATTATATGTGGCATACCTATATTCTGTGTGCGACTGCGGCTGTATCTGCATACGAAATACTACATTACAGTAATTTCCAGGAATACACGCAACGTAGCATTTCGTACGCAGTTAGAGCCGCAGTCACAAACAGAATGCTGGTGCCCCTAAGCATACCAAATTCCCTAGGCATTTGCCTATGCCATAGGCCGGCTCTGCCCGCCAGGGGCTATCCTATTACCCCCGATTCGCCGGCACGAGCGGTGGGCTATCTGGGATTACCTGATGCTGCTGACAGCTCCCAGTGCAGCGCTGCTCCTCCGGCTCCTCCGGTCACATGGACGTTCCCCTGTCATGTGATCACTGCCGGGGGCGGGGGGAATGTGGTCACGGCGCTGCCCTGGCTTTTCCGCCGGGGGTCACCGCGCCAGGTGGCAGATTCCGGGCCGCGGCGCCATGCCTGCAGTCCCAGCCTGCTGCAGTGGGCATGGGACGCTGCAGGTTGTCCCTGGTAATTGGGGATTTTGTTTCACCTGCCTTAGGCAGGCGAAACCAAATCCCCAGAAACAGCCCCGTTTCCGTGCGAAATCTGGGCTGTTTCTACTGAAAACACGCAGGTTTCACTGAACCTGTGTGTTTTTGGGAGAAAGGGCATTTTTTTTTTACAGGCGATCAATCTGGATAGCCTGTAAAAAAATAAAAAAACAAAATAAAAAAATCGGTGAAACATCAGGAAAAATCGTGAGAAAAACACGTTTTTAGCACCTGATGTTTTACCGGGGCTAATAGGATATCTCCCTAAGGGATAATTAGAAATTATTAATTTCTGTGGTATTTTTTTCATTGGGTATACAGGTAAGCAAAAGCTTTTTTAATATACTATATGCCATTTTTTCAACACATCCATATTTTATTAGTCCATTTGTGTATATTTCAAATTGTAAGAATGAATGATGTTTTGTAAAAACTAATAAAAAATCAATTATATACTGTATTTGATATGTATTTTTGTATAGCCTTTTGTTACAATATACTATTCTGGCAAAATTGCCTTTGAAGATATTTGAGACATTAAAAAATTTTTTTTAAATAATATGAAAGTGCACTTTAAAATACATTAAAACAGATGGAGAAAACCAATAGGAACAAAAACATGGGGGGAAACAATGACTATAACTCAGATCTGATTGCAGCAGCAAATGTGTTAGCCAAAGGGCCAAAACCATGGGCCTAATTCAGACCTGATCGTAGATGTGCTAAATTTAGCACATCTACGATCAGTCAAACAGACATGCGGGAGGACACCCAGTACATGGTATTCTGCCCCGTATAGGGCTAATCCGCCCCCCACACAAGTACTTGTACTTGAAGAGTAGCTCCCAACCAGTGCAGCTCCTGCGCGCTGGCAGGGAGTTACTCGTCGCTGTGAGGATCGCAGCGGCTGCGTGTGATGTCATGCAGCCGCTGCGGCCTGCCCACCACATGGTCCGGGCACGCCTGTGTTGCCCAGACTGCGCCCCCTAAATGGCGGCCAAACTGTCAATCAGGCAGAGGCGATCGCAGGGCTGAGATGGCCGTCGGCAGTCTAGCATGTGCTGGCGCACTGCGGCGCCGGCACATGCATAGTTCAGGCCTGATCGGCTGCTGTGCGAAAACAGCACCGAACTTGTCTGAATTAGGCCCTATGTGCACTGCAGGTGGGACAGATATAACATGTGCAGAGAGTTAGATTTGGGTGAGTTATTTTGTTTCTGTGCAGGGTAAATACTGGCTGCTTTATTTTTACACTGCAATTTAGATTTCAGTTTGAACACACCCCACCCAAATCTAACTCTCTCTGCACATGTTATATCTGCCCCACCTGCAGTGCACATGGTTTTGCCCATTACCTAACAAATTTGCTGCTGCGATCAGATCTGAATTAGGCCGCAATGTTCAGTACCAAAAATTAATTTAAAATATAATTAAAGTCTGTTTTCAACACAAATATAAAAATAAAATACAAAATGAAATAAACAAAAATGCTACAAATATGCTTTGTGATATACTGTAAGAAGGGTTATGTATACAAAACCAGGGAGATTAAATATAACAGCATTAGTGGGTGAAATTGTTTCTCACAAATGTATGAACCTAAAAAAAAGGACGTAGTAAAAATGAATGAATAATTAGCAATTATACATTAATAAATTTGTTAACATCAATGGGGATCTGAGGCTGAGTCTGAGCCACACACAAGTGGGCAGATTCAATTAAGCACAGGGAACTGCGATTAAGAATCTGTAGTAAATGCACTTTCTGGAGTTAACACATGGGGTAACCCAGAGATTTCAGGCTCGGAACTCGGAATCTATGAGTTACTGCGCGATACCATGTGGGAAATTTGCATTATAATTCAATAGCATTAAAGCCAGAGCTTTAGCAGAGCAGTAAACACAGCAGCTATGTGAATCTGCCCCAAAGTGGCTGTAGCTGCGGGCAGCCTCAGAGGCTTGTGTCACTACTTTATGCCAATGTGAGTATCTGTGCATGTGTGTGCATCCAGAAACCATTGGTTTCACATCGGTCACAGCAGTGTTATCATTAGTATCAGCCCCATGCTAAGTGCAACAGATATGTCAGAAACAGGCTTTCCCTCCCGTTACCACTACTTAGAATCACACTCTGCTTTTGATACATGCACACACATAGGTGTGCGCAGGGGGGAGTGCCTGGTGCGCACAGGCACCCCCTAATGTCTGGCACCCCGATCTCACATGCCTGATGCAGCGATCGCCGAGCAGGCTGATTACTGTCCCCTCTGCGCTGCACCCTGTCAGGACTGCATTACTGACCAGACGCCTGGGTTAATCAAGGATGCCACCGCCCACCCATCACACCTGCCACATGCCCACCTCTCTCCTTCTATGCTATGCCAATGCCAGACACTGATGAGGATCAGCATGCAGCCAGCTTTCCTCTTAGGAAGACAAGTTCAATACTGGCAGGCGACCAGCAGCAGCATTGACACGTCACTCGTTTTTCCAGCAGCAGCAGTACTAGTCTGCGACTGTCAGTGTCAATGAGTGACTGACTTGTAAGTAAGCTGCTGCAGCTTGCAGGGGAAAGAGAGGGGCAGCCAGACCAGGCTGAGGACGAGCAGGGTAACTGCAGTGAGTGCCATCAGGGGTGTTTGTCTGACAATGTATCTGCTTTATTAGGATTGCTACAAAGGTGGATATTTTAGATTGCGTTGACCAATAGATGGTGCTAGACACACCCAAAAGGTGGTGCTAGGCACACCCCTCCGACGGTGCACCCCCTAATAAAAATGTGCTGTGCACGCCTATGTGCACACAACATGCCCGTAGCACTCCCTATCAGATTGGTTCTCTGCAATCACTTTGCCACTGCCCAATTCATGCCCTATTCCACGGAAAGACACATCCGGTCAAGTTGTGTTAGACTCAATAGGACTCAGAACAGAACGGACAAAATGCAATGGTACAACGTAAAGTCGCTTCTGCACGTGCACCCAGGGGCGTAGGGAGTGCAAGCTCCAGGCGCCAGAAACTTCAGAGGGCACTGGGCAGCCACCAGATCACGCAGGGGGGGTTTCTGAGTGCCTAGAAACCCCCCCTGCTAACTTGATCTGCTACTGCAGCTCACCGATTCAACCCCCTCTGATACACATGGAGTTGGCCAGTGAGGAGCGGCTGGAAGAGGGATGAGTGCTTTGGGCCAGCGGAGTGCGGCGCAGAGAGGGCTGCTCCCTTTCCCCCCCCAACCTGTAGCCCATCAACAGCAGCCGCCGAGCTCCCGGAGAAGAAGCAGGAGGTGCAAGTGAGGACAAGTCTCCCAGGCGGCAGTGTCCGGCTCTGCTACAGCTACTGTCAGGAGATCGGGTACAGGAGTGGTGCACGAGTCGGTGGTATGGAAGGGGCGTCCGGGGCAGCAGGTGCAGTCCGAGTGTGTGTGTGAGGGGGGGCTGTCAGTCTGTGTGCATGTGCTTGTGTGTGTCTGTAAGGGGGTGGGCAGTCTGTGTGTGTTTCATATTGGCAATATGCCTGTAAAAAGTCATGTGGGTGGTAATTTTATTTTTTATATATATATATATATATATATATATATATATATATAAAATTGCATTATAGGCAGCACATACACCAATATAGTTTACAGCCCTGGTGCCCTCTCTAGGTAACCCCAGCCTGGGTCCAACAGTGTGCAGAAAGTCCAGCGGCACTCAAGTACTCATAAAGCTCTGGTCATATTAACGTTTCACTAGTTTATTGTAATGTCATCATGGCATCACGTTGGTATGACCTGAGCTTTATGAGAATTGTTTATTACCTGAGTGCCGCTGGACTTTCTGTATGTACACACACGTGCGCGCGAAAACCTCCCCTCAGAAATCCTGCGTTTGCCCCTGGGCAACGCCGGTGCTGCAGAGACCTTACGCACGCCGCATGTCCTCTGTAGCCAGCACCGGCTTTTCCCAGACGCGGCCCGGGATGGCAGCAGCAGGGAGCATGAGTATGGTAATGGGGCAAGGAGCAGAGGATGGTGATGGGGCAGGTGGCTGAGTATGGTGATGGGGCAGGCTGAGGATGATGATGGGAGCTGTGGCTGAGGAAGATGATGTGGCTGAGAATGGTGATGGGGGCTGTGGGTGAGGGCGGTGTTGAGGGACTGAGGGCGGTGTGGAGGCTGTTGTGGTTTTTCCCTATTCAGGTCAATGCTCTTTTCCAAGTCAGGAACTATGTGTTTGTGTGTATATGGGTGGTGTGGGGAGGGGGGGGGGGGGGATTTGGTGGTGGGGGCGCCATGATGTAAATTTGCTCCAGGTGCCATTGCTCCACGCTACTCCTCTGCGTGCACTATATGCAGAAACTTGCCATTTGCATCCATGTGACATAGAATCAGCCACAGTAAGTGATATTGGCGGACATATCTGAAAATGACTGTCATATATATGCATTTAGTACTTTACAATATAGTCTTATTAGTTAAAAGCATTAATACATATAAAAAATAAATGGGTCAGAAAATTTGTATGCAATGTGTCTACATTGTGTATACATTTGTACAGTTGATGTGCATGAGACAACATGCTAAAGCTATTTTATGAGTATAAACCATTATGCACTATTTATTACTCCAGTCCAGATGTCTCTCTTTACCTGTCTTGTCCATACATACCTATATTTTCATATTCCAACTTTATCCTACTGTTGTGGGACTGTGTGTCCCACTGGAACTGCACATGGGAGAAAGGACTTTCTACAGTATATCTAAGGCCATGCCACTTCTGTTTCCCCCTAAATACTGCTCAGTTCTGCATCCTTTGTATCTGAGATTCTTCATGACAGCAAGAAAAAAAGGCATTTGTTTCCCCCAGCACCCTGAATGATAACCGTAACCAGATATAAATTTCACATAATAATAGAATTCAGAGATCTTTGTTACACATATTAGCGCAAATGTGTGAATAAGCCCCAAAGCCGCATCAAGGCGTCTCTGTATATTTGGGGTCCCTAATGGGGTTTGGGGTTCTTCATGACAGCGAAGGACTTTGGAATGATCTCCAGTAAGTCTTCCTTTTGTGTGTGTGAAAGATTTGTTTTCACATTAGACAAATGTGTTATCCCATATAACGAGAACCAGGAGTGTGTGTGTGAACACACTAAATAATAATAATGCGATCATAAAATCACTTTCTTTACCTATTCAATCTCACTTAAATCCCATGTAGTGAAGCAAAACTGGGCACAATCATGAATGTAGCCTGTCCTGAAGAAGGAACCTCTATGTCCGCCAAGCTTCGCTTATCAGGAGGTGCCAGATGTGTGCATTCAGTCTGTATAAGTGACATAAAATGAGGGGCACTTGTACATCTATCATAAATGATCCTTGCTTTATGTAAAATCTCCAATACAGAGTTATGAATTATAATAAGCTCAGTATTACACTGGGGAATGTGAGCACGCCTAAAGGGGTCATGCTTTAACAGTGCCACAAAGCCACGATTATGCAGCATCATTGAAGACCTGAGCTGAGCTTTCACATGAGAGTTGTCAGTTACCGTAACCTAGGGTTTTATTAAACATCTTTTTATACCACTGGGCACCTGATTAGTGTATGTTTTCTTGTATTTTTATTGTCTGTTTGGTACATATTTCGTTTAAAGTACATTCATTTGTCTTTCTTTTCAACTAGGTACTCTATGGGGGTGATTCCGAGTTGTTCGCTCGCTAGCTGCTTTTAGCAGCATTGCACACGCTAAGCCGCCGCCTACTGGGAGTGTATCTTAGCATAGCAGAATTGCGAACGAAAGCTTCGCTAATTTTCTCGTAACGATTACCCCGCAGTTTCCGAGTAGCTCCAGACTTACTCAGCCATTGCGACCAGCTTAGTCCTTTTCGTTCCTGGTTTGACGTCACAAACACACCCAGCGTTTGCCCAACCACTCCCCCGTTTCTCCAGCCACTCCTGCGTTTTGCAACTCGAACGCCTGAGTTTTTCCGCACACTCCCATAAAACGTCCAGTTTCCGCCCAGAAACACCCACTTCCTGTCAATCACACTACGATCAGCACAGTGATGAAAAAGCTTTGTTATGCCGTGAGTAAAATACCTAACTTTTGTGTAAAAAAACTAAGCGCATGCACTCTGCGAACCTTGCGCATGCGCAGTAAGCGACTAATCGCAGTATAGCGAAAATCGTCAACAAGCGAACAATTCGGAATGACCCCCTATATGCACTCAGTTACCTGCAAATAAATCATGCCTGTTATTGTTGTTTAAAATAGGTTTAGCTCTGATAAAGGATCAGACTCTGTCATATTTTTACAAGCAGTAACAAAGCACTGGGCTTAGGCTTTACTCAAGAGTAAAAGTGTATTACTATCCATGTAATATGCTAATTGTTTGCAACCTTAAAAATGATACCTATTCATTTAGCCAGGATGTGGTCAAAATGCCGGCTGTCAGGATCCCGGCAGTTGCAATGTCGACGCCAGAATACCGATGCCGGAATACAGACTGGGTTACTAGACTGATACCAGAATCCTGACAGCCAGCATCCAGACCGTAAAGTAGGGTTAGAGCCGGGAGGGGGGGGGGGGGGGGGGGATGGTTTAGGCACCACCCGGGGAGGGGGGATTAGGGTTAGGCTGCACAGGGTGGGGGAGGTTAGGCTTAGGCACCACCAGAGGGTGGTTAGGGTCAGGCACTAAGGAGGGAGGTTAGGGTTAGGCTGCGGAAAGGGATGGCTAGGGTGTTTGGGAGAGGGGGGAACAGTCTTACCTGCCCCTGTTGAGAATTACAAGGGATGCCGGCGTCGGTATTCTGACTGCTAGGTTCCCCTCAGCCGGGATATCATATTAAATCATATTTAGCCTTATGTAGCTATTAACAGGTCAGGTTATTGTTTTTCAAAATGTTCATGTTGTTCTTCATACTTTTTAAAAAGTTAATGTAATAATAACTCTTTTATAATACTTTTATAAATTAAATTCAGCATTTGTTTTGTACTGTACATATGTGTGTGTGTGTGTGTGTGTGTGTGTGTGTGTGTGTGTGTGTGTGTGTGCGTGTGTGTAAAAAAAAAGCAACTTTTGAAAATCCGTGAGTACAAAAAAACATATGTATTTTATGCATACATGGAGACTATAATGTGGCATTATTTGGAAAACATCAGTGTAAATTCCACTACAACCATTAGAAATGGGTCTTCATTGAATTCGATTATATATCGCAGAAATGTTTTTACCCTAATAATAACTTATAGACTGTTACAATATCTCTTCAGATTTCTCCCTTTTAAATTCTCACCAGTTACCAGCCCGTCAAAGTGACGGAACAACATAGCGCTGGCGACTGTATACGAGCCAAAACGGAGCAACACTTGAATTTCTCCATTGGGCGTCATCTAGTGGCCATCAGCGCGCAAAACACTTGAATTTCCCCCATAGAGGTGAAAAGCAGTGCTTGCCTTTATATTATATAGGATACTAAAAGGCATATTTACCATTATCAAGCCTGATTTCTGCAGAGAGTAGGGATAGCAAATGGAGCTAACGTACCACTTGCCAGGCCAGTCTGCAGGAGTGCACAAGCTTGAACTGCCAGCACTCACAGTAGAACTCAAGGTTCCAGATCCACTTAGGTAATAAAAGAAATGTGTGTTGTTGTTTTTTTTTTATAATAATTTACTTTATAAGTTACAAAAATATTTTTCAATAATAACGCCTAAAATAAAGGATTTACAATGAAAATAAAATATTTTCTAATGTCATTGTTCCTTTATCACCATCCTGAGACAGCAATAACACAATAGAAAAACGGATTAAATGCTACATGGAAGCATCTGCCATAAAGAAGTTCAGTATATGATTACCAGGGGCAGATTTAGGCACAACAGTACCTAATTTTATTATTTTTATTGATTGAATATATAAGCCTTCATTTTTTTTATAGAATAGTAATGAAACTAACCATGACATTTTTTTATTTTTAATTATGTATACATATTTACTATGTAGAACAGCTGACAGGGGCAGTATGTGCATGTCCTACCCGTTTACACTTCATTCAAGATGGCATATGGTACAGTACAGTGGAAATATTTTGCAGTTACTGGTACTTTTTGGGCTGACGTTACCAACACAAGCATCCAAATGCCGCCGCCAAACAAGTGCTGCCCCTAGGCATGTGCCTAATGGGAAATTCGGCACTGACGATTTCTTCATGTATACTGAATGGTTTAGAAGTCTTTATAATGTATTTTTTAGCAACAAATTAAACTATTTGTATTATTACAAATGAATTCAGAATACTGTGCAGATATATATGAAGAAAGATAAAATAAAGCTTTTAAATAAAGATGTGCTTGGCACATCATATGTGATCATCTATTCTCATAGATTACTAAGGGAAGTACTAGACAATAAAGAGATATAGAATGCAGCAGCCAACAGCCGGGATCCTAAACGTATACCGTCACATACAACAATAACTAATTAGTAAAATGCATTTGCCATATCTGATGTGTACTTATTCGTTGTGCTGATTCGTACCTACTCATATATCGTGATGTGAGCTATTTTCTTAGATGATACCTTGTGTTTACTGAGTGTTTTAAAACTAGCAGCAGTGACTGCTTAAATTCAGTGGCCATAGGTACGCAGCCCAACAGTACTTTTTCATATACAATACTGTGATCTATTTTCTCACTATCTAAGTGATGTAGTTGTTTTTAATAAGTGCTTTAAATCTAGCACTTCAGAACGCTTAAATTGAGAACCTCTGTGTATGGAGCCTTAAACAATTGTAAACTAGCGTCATTTTTGTAACCACTTACGTTACAATACAAATATTATAGCTTTATTATAGAACTACATGAAGTCGCTGACATAAACTCTCCAATATCATTTATTATTACATGCCTATAACAAGTTCTGAGTGTAAAGTCATAACCACACCGGCTAACAGGTGGGTTCCAAGTTCCATTACTGATATAGTTTATATTCCTTCCGGACAGCGCACTCACATTCTCCACCAACTGTGACTGTCACACCCCAGGCAAGATCCAAAAACTTAAAAACATATATGACAGAGGACTATACAGTAAAGAAAAGCAGGAGAAGGCAAGAGTTAACCATATACTTCCCACACATATAATGCACTCACCCTGAACTTAAAAAAAAACATGTTTCTTTCTTTTCTTCTTAACCTTTAATCAATCCAATCCAATACCCATAGATTGTAAGCTTGCGAGCAGGGCCCTCCTACCTCTGTGACCGTTTGTTTTTACCCAGTTCTGTCTTCTAATTGTGTCCAGTTGTAAAGCGCAACGGAATTTGCTGCGCTATATAAGAAACTGTTAATAATAAATAATATACCCTGCCGCATATAAATAAAAGTGCACCTGTCACATCTGGCATTCAACGCACTGTGTTCCTTTCGACTGAACAGCGCCAAAAGGATCTCACACAGTATTTAAAAAAGAAAAATCACTAACCACTATCACTAGACCAGGGGCCACTAATATAAGCAGAGGTAACATAAGGAATTGACCACAGAAACACATTGAACAATTTTATATGTCATATCCTGAGTTCATTGTAATGGCTCTTACAGTTGTCAGAAAGGACAATGAACCCTTTTCCACACCCTTACTGATATGGGGCCCGATTCAGACTTGATCGCTGTTGTGCGAATTCACAAGGCGGACGATTATCGATCGTCTGCGCATGCATACGGATCATAGTGCGCATGTGCGAGGCTAAACTGCAAAAAAATCCAGCAACTATTTTGATCACTCGGGGTATGCAAGTTGATTGACAGGAAGCCAGCACTTAGGGGTGGTAACTGGCCGTTTTCTGTGAGTGTCAGGAAAAACTCAGGCGTACCCAAGCGTTTTCAGGAAGGGTATGTGACGTTATCTCCGGTCTCGATCAGCCTGATTCTCAGCACTGTAGGAGTAGGTCCTGGGCTCTGCACAGACTGCACACACTGGAAAAATTATTCAATGGTGAGTGAGTTGCAAACGGATTTGCAGCTGACCGGTGTTCGCAAAGATTTTCGCAAGGCGTACACAGATTTGCACGGGGCAGGTTTTTACTCTGTCTGGGCGGTGACTATCTGATCGCAAACCTCTGCAAATTCACAGAGGAGCGATCAGGTCTGAATTACCCCCATAGTTTGAAGTCATTCAATGCTTGCTGAATGGATCCCAGATACAGTATGCTGCTGATGTAATGCAGGGTAAGCGTTGGTTTAAATTAGGCTTTGGGCCAAAGTAAAGTAATAGAATAACTGAATACGATGCCTAAGTAGTCTACAAAGTGTGCAATTGAAATTTTTCTGTTAGCCAATAAAGGGTATTCATTTAACTCCTACTTTTCCTGCATCTATCAACAAAATACGATATTGATTGAAAGTAAATGTAACTGAATTTAACTTACTTTAGTTGAAAAAAAACCCACACATTTGAAATACACAGTTTTCTTAAGAAACTCTTAAGTATAGTACTTTGCTTAGGGGCCCATTAATCTTTCAGCTGCTGTCTGTAATGGTACATTTGATACGCTTACCACAAAGATACCAAATGTTTTGCTGCTGCAGTTCATCAAAGTTACAACTGCGGAAGAGGTCCGGTGAACATATCTCTCCCTGTTGATATATTTTCCTCCATTCTGTATCAGAGTAATGCTGATATTAAAATTACATCTACACTTCCTTATTACGATGCATGTGTGAGCCGATAAAGTGCATTTATGTAATTGGCCTGAGGAAGGAAGGTGCCCACCAACAGAGAGAGGACTCTTAGTGAAACCTGCCTTGGAGTGGAGAATACCTTCTGCATCTCCAGTGGTAAGTTGTCATATCGCCATCCTGAGATAAATAGCAGAAATTTTCAGTCCCCATAGTAGGGAACACATGACATTAGTCACCAGTGTTCCTCCTGACAAAAAGGGAGCAGTGATAACCCATATTTTCACAAACATTATAGAGAAAGGAGTTATCACTGCTTAATAAATAGACCCCTACTGTTTTGTAAACTCCTGAGTAGAGGAGGCAAGTGCCAGGTCATTTTTCTGAGGTCCCACATAAGAGCAGAGTAGAGACCTCCTCAGAGCATGTATGGGTCTGGCCTAAAAGGCTGGAACCAAAACCATAGACAGGATACTGCATCATTGTGCCTGATAGCAACATTTGGGGGAGGGTCTGTCTATGTAGTATTTTGTCCCAGGTTGGTACCAGTCACCTTCCCCTTTAAAAGTATAGTTTACTACGAAAAGCATTGCAAAGACAGCAGCGTAACAAAAGTTTAAGTTCACAAATAACATAGGTTTTCTCACTTTATTAATCATTAAATTATCAAAAAGAATGACAGTAATCTTGTCATAATAATTATCATAATACATTTCCTAGGTTCTACAGTTGTTAACTGAGTGCATTTATGTGCATGCACTGTGACTGCCCATCATGTGAGTCAGTGGGGGAACACACGTCGGAGTGTCATTTAGATTAATGAAAGCCAAAATATACTTGATGTGCAACACTTCCAATTTGCTAAATGGTTGATCACTATAAAAAGTAGCAATTAAATAATACTTCCATGCACACATATACACCTCAGCTTATCCGTGTTCTTTGCCAAGGTGTTCCTCAATCATGGAAAGAAATTAAGAAAATAAAATGAGGTAGGTAAGAGAAGAAGCCAGACTGCAGATCTGCTGACAGAATATTTGTCTTTTCCCGTCTATACTGTGACTCCTCTAATTGTCTACACGTGCACTCATATACAGCTGTGTGTCATTCTTACTGGGGATGGGAGAGGAGGGGTCATGCTTTTAGGTAAGTTACCTAAAATACCAACCAAAATGCAATATATGCTAAATAAAAATAAAGTTAACAAAACTCTGAAAAATCTAACGAACATTTAATTATTAAGGGTATTAACTAAGGTATTAAGGTATTTACTAAGTGGATGTTTTGCATTTTTTAGAGGTTTCCTGGCCTGCCTGTTTACTACAGCCCAAACTGCTGAAAACCTTTAGAGAACATAGACTTGAAAATACAATTGACCATCGTAGCACCAAACAGATGCAGCAGTTTTACAGTGCTCAAAACCCTAGGACTCCGTTTAATGGGGTGGTCACCACCTTCTGAGGAATTCAAGGCCTGGGCTGACTAGTTGGGGAAGGTTAATGTATTGGCAGGGGAACCCTATGTTGTGTTCCCCCCCTGCTATGGCATTTGAGCTCTCAGAGAAAACTCAATAAAAAGGCAATGTTTTATACATAGTACGATTCTCAATCAATAAAATATTGACAAAAATAAATATATTTAAAAACAAGTAGTAATGCAATTATTGCAGTATGCAGTTTCATAGGTTTAAATGTATATGGCAAGCCTCTCATAGGCAGTCACCTGGGAGCCTTTGCTGGCTGGAAAGATGGCTATGTCCCAGCCGACAGGCTATGCTGAATTCACGAGACCATTGTGGATCACCAGGAATACTTTTTTTGCCCCCCTGCAGGTATTTGTACACAAAGACACACATACCTAACAGAGACATGAAATTAGACTAGAGACTAGTCAAATGGCTATGTATAAGCAATCTTAGTAGAATATGCTACACCTCAATTATGTTTCCAAAAAGATGGGTTGTACTATGCCCTGCATGAGAGAAATGGTTATGATTTAAGCTGCTGGCGGCTAATAACCACAACATAGCTACTTCTTTGCAATTGGAGTAGATTTACAGTGCCTTGCTAAAGTATTTACCCCCTTGGCTTTTTACATATTTTGTTACATTACAACCTGCAATTTTTTTATTTGTTTTTAGCTGAATTTTATGTGATGGTTCTGCACAAAAGGGTCTAAGTTGGTGAAGTGAAATGAGAAAAATTTATAAATAAAAATTTGAAAACTGGTATGTGCATATGTATTCACCCCCTTTGCTATGAAGCCCCTCAATAGTTCTGGTGCAACCAATTACCTTCAGAAGTCACATAATTAGTGAAATGAAGTTCACCTGTGTGCAATCTAAGTATCACATGATCTGTCAGTATAAACACACCTTTTCTGAAAGGCCACAGAGGCTGCAACACCACTGAGCAAGAAGCATCACACCATGAAGACCAAGGAGCTCTCCAAACAAGTCAGGGACAAAGTTATTGAGAAGCACAAGTCAGGGATGGTTTATAAAAAATATCCAAATCTTTGATGATCCCCCGGAGCACCATCAAATCCATCATCCTCAAATGGAAAGAACATGGTACCACAACAAACCTGCCAAGAGAGGGACGGCCACCAAAACTCACAGACCGGGCAAGGAGGGCATTAATCAGAGAGGCAGCACAGAGACCACAGGTAACCCTGAAGGAGCTGCAGAGTTCCACAGCAGAGACTGGTGTATCTGCACATGTGACCACAATAAGCCGTACACTCCATAGAGCTGGGCTTTATGGAAGAGTGGACAGAAAAAAGCCATTACTTAGTGTTAAAAATAAGAAGGCACGTTTTGAGTTTGCCAAAAGGAATGTGGACAACTCCCCAAATGTATGGAGGAAGGTGCTCTGGCCAGATGAGACTCAAATTGAACTGTTCAGCCACCAAGGAAAACGCTATGTCTGGCACAAACCCAACACATCCCATCACCCCAAGAACACCATCCCCACAGTGAAACATGGTGGTGGCAGCATCATGCTGTGGGGATGCTTTTCAGCAGCAGGGACTGTTAAACTTTTTCGAGTTGAGGGAAAGATGGATGGTGCTAAATACAGGGATATTCTTAAGCAAAACCTGTTTCAGTCTGCCTGTGATTTGAGACTGGGATGGAGGTTCACCTTCCAGCAGGACAATGACCCGAAGCATACTGCTAAAGCAACACTCAAGTGGTTTAAGGGGAAACATTTAAATGTGTTGGAATGGCCTAGTCAAAGCCCAGATCTCAATCCATTTGAGAATCTGTGGTCAGAATTGAAGATTGCTGTTCACAAGCGGAAACCATCCAACATGAAGGAGCTGAGCAGTTTTGCCTGGAGAAATGGGCAAAAATCCTAGTGGCAAGATGTGGCAAGCTCATTGAGACTTATCCAAAGCGACTTGCAGATGTAATTGCCGCAAAAGATGCCTCTACAAAGTACTGACTTTAGGGGGTGAATAGTTATGCACGCTGAAGTTTTCTGTTATTTTGTCCTATTTGTTGTTTGCTTCACAATAAAAAATAAATAAAACATCTTCAAAGTTGTAGCCATGTTCTGTGAATGAAATGATGCAAACCTTCCAACAATCAATTTTAATTCCAGGTTGTGAGGCAACAAAACATGAGAAATGCAAAGGGGGGTTGAATACTTTTGCAAGGCACTGTATTTATCAAACATAGTGATTTCTTCCATCCCAGTGGAGCTTCAAGTTATTATCAAAACAAGTTCACGGCAGCCAAAGAAGGAAAAAAAGGTCCTTGGTTTGACTGTAAACAAGCCCAGAAAGCTAGACCCATTAGCAAATTTACATGCTTGAACCCTTCCGCCGCCATAAAAGTCCAGACTTAGAGGAGGAGATGTCACCTGGGCCTCAGAACTCTTTATAACATTCTGCAGGAACCATCAGTATATGTGTCTGCAATGGCTTTGAAGTTCCTATCAATTTGAAAGTTCACATTACTCTCTTTTTAAATAGTCAACCCAATTAAATATTGTGCAGTTTATTAGCAGCAAATTAGGGTTATAACCGTACTGTATACATTAGTACACATACAAAAAAACAGAATGCAGTGCATGCTTCCATGACTGCAAGAGAGTCAGCCTCCCTGCCTTATATGGAAAATAAAGGCAGGATCTTCTAGCCAATCTATAGCCAGTACCTTATTGCCTATAGCAAAATAAATAAATAGGTGTGTGTGTGTGTGTGTGTGTGTGTGTGTGTGTGTGTGTGTGTGTGTATATATATATATATATATATATATACACATATATAAATTTGGCACTTATTTCACAATAGATGATATATACAGTGATATGCACAAAATTAAGCAGCTTCCTTTGAAATCCCCAATCAACGAGATCTATACAAAATTGTAAAACCAGAAAAACAAGTAATCGCTATATAATGTAGTAAATATATCAATTCTGAAGCAGTAAATATATATAGTGAACTATAAAATGTGATGTGTGCATGTATATCTAGAGGTGATGGGGCTACTCCGAATACACAGTGCTTCCCTTCTTAATCAGCACAAGACCTGCATTGGTGTATACAGATAAGAGGGCACTATTATAGAAAACTCTTGATAAAGTGATATAATCTGTTTGTATTACCAGTGTTAGGGTTGCATCTGATGGGCTTCACCTTGATGTGATGCCAAATATGTGCTAAAAACCTCTTCATTTATACTCCATATTAATTGTAAAGTTAGTCAAAACAATTACATACCTCCCAACTGTCCTGTTTCCATTGGGACAGTCCCGCTTATTCGGACACTGCCCCTTTGGCCCACCCATGGGCCACAATATCCCGCTGGTGGGAGGAAGGGTTGGGGAGCACTGCTGTATCTATAATAGTTGCAGTGAGTGCGATGCACAGAGGCTCCTGGGGTACAGGGGGCCCCACACCACACATACTGCATCCATTTTTCTATACGTACCCACCGGAGTTCCGCGTCGGCAGCAACAGCACTGCAGAAACCACTAAGAAAATGGTGCGGTGACCATTTTCCCGGCATTTTGCGCACGCGCATTAGGAAAATCACTGAGAAAATGCCCACCGTGCCATTTTCCCAGAGACCTGCACATGCACACTAGACTCTGGAATGTCACTTACATCTCCTAGTGACCCTGGTGCCCAGAGTCTATTACCCTGCTGACTAGACAGGATGGGGTCTGGACTGAGACTGCACATGGGCCTCCGCCTCTCTTGATGCGCCACTGTGGGAGAGCCTTTGTTCACCCACTTCTCTGCTCTGCAAAGCAGCGAGTAATCCCTGAACAGATGTCATGCGTACGTGCACGGCAACTAAACAGTGCAAGGATGTGAACTGGGGGCTGCCCAGCTGCTCGGGGAGTGCTGGGCAAGCCTCCAAAATGCTGATAATAGAGTCAAGCCATGCGGCCATTCTCACCCAGCTAAGGTCACGCCCCCTTTCTGGTGCACGATGGTCCCTATCTGAGGGGACCAAAAGTTGGGAGGTAATTAAAATATAGATCATACGCCATGTGAAATATTTAATTTACAATTTATTAAAGTTAAAATTGTAAAACTTATACATCCAATTTCATGATCATAGGCTTATCCGATATATGCTGGCTTGATATACAACTGTTGAATCCCATATCTGGACTCTTAGAACTGTAAGTTATACACGGTCCTTGAGACAAGCTGAACTTTTATTGTATGCAATGACATCAAACATCAAAGTATATATCAGACATGTATATGATTTAGGCCCTTTCTTCTCAGTGTTTTTGAGGGATGTAGTCAGGATCCTGGCGGTCAGAATACCGACGCCGGGATCCCGACTGCCAGAATGCAGGCAGCAGCGCCACAGCTACGACATCCACGACACCCATGGAATGGGAATAGAAACTGCGCGAGCCACCGAGCCCGCAGCGTAGCGAACGCAGCTGGCATTCTGGTGGTCAGGATCCCGGCGTCAGTATTCTGACTGCCGGGATCCGAAACAGAACCCGTTTTTGATGGTGGTTCATTACAATAGATCTAGAAATATCAATTGTGGAAGGGCAGTAAGAAACTGTGCATTGAGATCAGCCACACCACCTTCAGATAAATGTGTGTATACGTATGTGTGTGTGTGTGTATATATATATATATATATATATATATATATACATATATATATATATATATAGAGAGAGAGAGAGAGAGAGAGAGAGAGAACTAAAAAAGGCCTAAAAATGACAGCACAAGGTTTGCACATAGTTCAGCAATATAGGTACTTACTGAGCATAATAGAGCTATAGAAAGGGCCTTGGGTAGCAAAGTGAGGAAAGAAAGTAATTATATTGTCTACATATTTAAACAGTTAGGGGGGAGCAAAATCCAGAGGTTTATAAAACAATGCATAAAAAGATCAGAAGAAAGTAGACATTAAGAATACATGAATTATATAATTCTATAAATACTTCCAATCATAATAATAGCAATAATATATATAATAATGAGTTGCAGATAGTAAACTAGAAAATATCAGCATTTTTATTATATAGTGATAAGCGTGCGTGCAACCATATTCAAGGTGCAAATTAGCATGGGATACAACTACTATCATATAATGTTTCCTACAGGAGCAGTAAAAAGGATATAGTATATAAGTCATTTATAAAGTAATACAGGTGTAGATGAGGCACCGATAGCTATTCTGTATAAAACGTCTCTGGGATACAGCATAAAGTGTTCTGTTAGAGGTTAGGTCAGCCTTCATGAATATGAATATATGGCACATATGTGACTATGGTACACAGATGCACTTTGCCCATGGTCCAAACCCTATATTCTGTTATGTATCATTACACATGCAACTGGCTTATACTATCTTCAGCAGCTTTGATTGCTATTTACTTAGAAGTGGACACATAAAAGAGGGCTTGCATGTAAATCCATATTACAAAGCTACTCTTAACTATAGATCTATAGACTTCAGAAAGAACTTTCCTTTTAAATCATTTTTTTTCCGAAACCAAAACATCTGTACTGTATATTCTCTACTGCCGCATATGAGAATGGACTAAGCATCTAATGTAGAATTAATAATTGTCACTATGGATTTTTCTACTTGTGCTCCAGTTTTTATCCAACGGCAACTCCTTGAGTATATACCATGTTACTACTATATCAACCAAATCTTTGCTTGTGAAACATGTCAACAGGCAAAAAATGGTGCACTCTATATTAAAAGCAATTACTGCTTAAAAAAAAAAAGTATACTACTTTTACGATCACATGTTTAGGGAAGTAGTGTGCCCGCAAAGAACAGTAATTGCTGAAACACAAGTCCCTGAAAGCTCCTCATTTGTTGCCTTCACCTGAAAAAGCCTGCAGCTTTATGACGTGTTTCACATTTAGTACTCCCCAAACATCACAAGCCACAAAGTGCATCAGTTCTGTCATGGTAGCTGTTTCCTGTATACCATTAAAACAAGATTTTGGCAGTATATTATAGAGATCACAGTGATCATGAATGATATCAGCTAAAGTGTTCTTAAATTAAAGAAACAAAAACGGGTATTCCCTCGTATCACACAAAACAGTGGAATAGATTTGTCTCAGAGAACAAAATGTGTAACACGTCAGAATGCAGACAATTACAAAATACATATGCCAGTTTAAAAAACAAAACAAAAAACCATTGATATATATATTTTTCTTTTATATTTTATCATTAAAGGCAGCTTGTAAATATATTTGGGCATCACCTATAAATATCTAATGCCATATATATGTCATTTGAAAGAACACCTTTAAAATAATTAAGATTAATATCTGCTCAACAGTAATGGCTGCCATTTCCTGTATCAACACATCTTTTTCTATGATTAGGATAGTTCAAAGGCCAGACTGAGAAACTTCATTCACTGTTACAATGATTTATTATGTTGTCATTTGAACTACCAGGGTATAATATTAATTAATTAATTAATTAATTAACGTAACTAAGCACCCTGCCATAAGCTACAGAACATGTTTTTCACCACTTTTGCCTGTACCCAGAAAAAGCTATAAAACAGGTGGTTTAGTTGCAACCTGTGATTTTTCTTTTTTTTAATAATAAATAATGTGCATAACTGGGATGCACAAATCAGTTATACAATTAAGAATATTATTGTTGCTGATGTGCACCTATTACAATTTAGGTACCTGTGTAAAATAAGGCAAACAGTGCTGCTGAATCGGTACACTTCAATCCATCATCACATGCACCACCATCTGACACACTACTTGAACACAATGCCCTCATAAAATGAAATCATTGCAAATGGCTGTTAGTGTCCATGCAGTTATACATGTGTCTTTGGCAAATAACACATTTCAGTGATACCTATGGGGTTGTTTTCTTACAGCATAAGTCATAATGTTATTTAACATTGATTTTAATATTAAACAGTGTGGTTATATGAGCTGAATACTATAAATGAAATGAAGGAAGTGTTTTTTTGTAACTAAATAAGTCCACCAAGCGCTGGCTCTATCACCTCTCCACAGCAGGTTACCATGCCATTGGAGAGCTGCTTTTCTAACTAAACAACAGACACTGACACTTAGACTATGGTGGCCAATCCCAGGATCGGGATCAGTGGGCTCCTGGGATTTTGGACAAAAATTGGCCAAGATTCAATCCCGGGATTGGAAGCCAACCCCTTTGTTTTTCAGCGTTCAGCGTCCTCAGGAGACTCAGACGCTGCCCGACTCCCCTTGCAGAGCTCCCCTGCCCCTGGCTGTGCGCACTGCGCAGCATGACGTGACGTCAGAGGTCACGCTGCACAGCCTGCCGCCCGCCGCACGGAGCTCACTGCCGGTACTGCCACGCACCGCAGCAAGAGGACCCACCCGATGAGGGTGAGTTATGGGGGCTGGGCTGAAAAATTGGCAACCCTAACCTAGACATAGAAAAATGCACAATTTGGGCCTGATTAATTTCTGAGTAACAACGTAATGCATTCAGATGTCCTATGGAAATATCCGCTCGTACGCACCTATGCTACAGCACCTCCCCAGTCCTACACCACAGATGTGACTGAAAAACCTCCATACACACAACTCAGAATAGATCGCTACTCTGACTGCACACCCACGGGAGGTTACTTTTGCATGCAGGAGCCCTGTCGCTGCCAGATGCCAACCCAGTGATATGCATTCAGCCATTGGGGAATCACTCTTAGCTGTTCTAAGTTACCTATATCGGTATGAACACATGTGCAGTTTGCTGAATATTGTGAGATATGGCTGCATTCAGACATTTGTGAATCCTACTCAGAATCAGACTCAAATAGTAAATTCCAGGTTGGAGTTTACATTGAGTGGTGATAAATGAATTATATGCTACAGTTGTAACTTCAAATGTAATAAAATGTTTAATACTTAATGTTAAAACATATGTAATATTAAACAAGTAAAATCTCACTGCACAGAGGAAACTCTAAGGCTGACTTTAAATAGAAGTTTCATCTGGAAATACGTATTATAAAAAGGATTTTTCTTTTGTTACTGAGTACATTACAAGGAATATGCAAATACTTAAAACTGGTTTCCTTCATGAGTTATATTTACCATAAAAGACACAGGAAGGCAAAAATCTGTGAAACCCCCCCCCCCCCCCCCCTGCAATTTGTTCATGCACACTTAGTGGTATTTGCCATTGTGAAATTCTGAATTGGGACACAGCTAAAAGGGAGCATTGGCCACATCCTGTTGAGAGAGCGCCTGATAAACATGCTTAGTGCTTCACTCTTCCTGCTGGGAAAACATTTCATTAATGCTGCTCTGGTATGTGCACCACTGAATGGATATCAAACATTGGATACATCCCAGCCCCACCCAAATACAAACTAAATCTGGATAATCTGGATGAAAAACAGTCCTCTCAAATTAGGACTGTTGAGCACTATAACATATGCAGATTCTCCAACATGACCCATATTGTCTGCAAAGCAACTTCCATTCTTACTCCACTTATATGTGTTTTATGAATTTACTGGTATCTCAGCAATTAGTTAATGGAGACCAAGGTTACTGCAATTGTAAAATAAGTGGGAACTGTCACAGGTAAAAGGCCAGGATCTGTATGAAGAGTAGACAATTATTAATTTAAAGTGTTTCTCAACCCTTGGACAATAATCACCCCTCACGTTCTACCCAGTCTAAAACATCCCCTCCCCCATAATAATGCTTAATCCTTTATTAATTATTATAGACTGCACAATCTACTTATCTAAGTTCACATGGACATCCTTTCATGGGCTTTTACACTTTCATCTTCACAGTATAGAAGAATGAATCACTACAATGCGCCATAACTGCCATGTCCCAAACTGCACAATGATGGGCTAGGTCGTAGGACCCTACTTACTGACTCCCACCTCTGGTGCAAGAGCGCATGCAACTTGCGTCATTGTGCATCAGTGGGGCGGGGCCTGATGACATATACTGCACGATTACATAAATTGCATCATTGTGCAGATGAAGGCTGGGCTATTATGACACTAAATCTATTGTGGCACCCGCCCAAACTTGTCCACTGCACCTCCTCTCAGAGGTCCAAAAATGTAGGCAAGCATGCTATGATGCCCTATTACATCCAGAGAATGCAGGCCTACATCATGTTCAGCCTTGGAATTCCCAGTTTCATAAGTAATATCGGGCTAGGGAAACCTTTTTACAGAATATTTGATTCATACTGTAGTACCAAATACAACAATACAGCATTTCCAGACACACTCCCACAATTTCAGCCATAATGTAGACAACTACAGCGTATATTATCTGTATTCTAAATGAAGTTTTCCCATACCTATTTTTCTTAATGGTGGATATGTTAACATATATATTAAATGGGGGTGTTAAAAATATATCATCAAAAAGTAAGAATTTATCCTGCTTTATTTCTCACACCTGTCTCGTATTTTGTGGGGCCAATTTGATTTCCAATGGAATTGTAGCCCTTCTCTTACATGTCTGGATAGTCCTCATTCTATAATACTGTATGCATGGTCATAACAAGTCCACTGTAAAGATCATGTATAGAAGGTCATAATGTTGTGAGCATGACTCTGGAAACTAGCACTCTAACTTCTATACTAATCCATCCCAAGGGAAAAAAATGTCTGTGCTAAAAATACTTTATATATCTATATATAATAAACATATTTAAAGTTTAACTAATCTCCGCAGAAAACTTTGCAAATCTGCAGTAACTAATTTTAAAAGCAAAAGGATAGCTTCCTGAAACTGATATGGTAACAAGTTATAGTTGGTACACCCTTACAGTAAATTGAATGTTAGTCCTCAGATTTATAACTAAGAAATTATAAAATGATAATCCTTATTAAAACTTGCCTTTATGTCCTACCCGTGTATATGCTTTCCCCACTGTAGTGAGATACCTGTATTCCCAAACATGCATGGACTACTACATAGCACACAGAGCAATTAAACACTACCTAGCACAAATAGAACACACTGCATTGCAGGTCAATACAGAGTATTTCCATATATCTAAAAAATAGTATTTTCCAAGACAAATAAAAATTATTCAAAATATCTCTTCTAGTTTGGTTTCTTAGGGCCTATAGGCATTGAACGCCTCCTATTAGGGTGCATTAAAACTTAGCTCTAAAGGGAGCTACAAAAAGACTTTGACACAGTGTTTACTTGTGGTCATACTCAGTACTGCTACACAATGCAGCATGTCCATTTTTCAAGCTACATATGAGTTTTAGGATAGAGGGTGAGGTGAGGCTGGAGTTCTAAGCTATTTTCCCCAGCCTCACCAATGGAGACAGCACTGATTGGTTAACTAGCTCTGCCCTTTGAAGGGGAGGGTTTTATGATGAAGGGGTAGTTTGGCTTGGATCAGAAGGGCCTCCCCAGGATTACACAGCTGTGGTCATTTTTTCAGTGTTTTTTCTTTTTTTTTTTTTTTTTAGAATAATCTCTAAATATTCTCTATGTATATATGTATATTATTATATACAGCGCGTACAAAAGGTTAGTGTACATTGTCCTCTTCACAGTCGGGTCTGGGCTTCAGGGATGTAAATCTCTATGCTGTCAGCACTCTCTGTGGCAGAGTTGTGCCGGTATGAGGCAGCCCGCTTGGCTGCCAGTAGCCTCTTCCTGGCCTCTTGTCTCTGGCGGTCAACAGAATCCAAAGAACGGTCTTTGACAGGATGTACCTTCTGACGGAGCGGCTTCTTTGGTATAGGAGGAGGAAGCTTCTTCTCCTCCTGAAAAGGAGACAATAGTAAGGAAATTCTACTTTGTACGTATAGTTGTGGTGAGTGAATTTTATATAGACTAGAATTTCCCAAACTCCGCCCTTAAAGTCCAGGTTTTAAGGAGTCCAGATTGTTGAATCAAATTGACTGATGTACTAATTAAGTCACATGTGCTCAGGTCTGGATATCCTTAAAACCTGGACTGTAATGGTGGCCTTTCAGAAACTCTGTACTAGACTTTATTTGCACTACACACTGCTAAATGTCTATAGAAAACAACAGTATTCACAGCTCTCATGTTAGGTGTATGTGATGTACAGTATCTGCAGCTGCAATAATCAGGGAAAAGAGATCCACACTTTAAGAGGCAATTAATTTCTATCAATATTTGTTTATTTCCGCTATGCTGAGCTTTGACAACACATGTGCTGAGCAGATCTCATTGTTATCAATGCCAGACCTCAGTTGTCTTACCAAGCATGACACACATGGACAAATAGGACATGTATCTTAGTGAGGGTATATAGGTCTACTTTACCTTGTGGATTAGTGTCATTCAATACATATGTACGACAGAAGATAAGTGCAATAAATATTCAACGTATTTTGTAAAGCTTCAAAGAACTGCTAATTGGAAATACCGTCTTACAACCTAAACTATAATCTACATAATTATGCTATGAAAAATGGAGGAATTTAGAAAACTGGCTCTGAGGAAGCATTCAGACTAGACAAGATGTTAGACTGCAATCACTTAAGACAGCAATACTTTTTAGTTTTCAGTAGATCATTAAGTATACAGTATTTCCTATTAAAATTGTCACATATTTATCAACGTAAAGCCAACATGTGAGAAATCAATGGTGTATTCATATATTTGCTTGTTTCTTAGAATGAATTCTTATTGTGCAATTGACCATACAGTACCTTGCATTCCAATAATTTCCACCCATTGTCCTTCAGTTGCTGCAACTCTGCAAACTTCATACCCACATCCTCAAAGGAAAGTTGGAGAAGATCCCAGAAACCAGCCAGGTCTTGAGAAGTGGGCAAAGGAAATGAGGAAGGGTCCTGAAGAGCAAGTAAAGAAGTGTATAATTGTGAAGCTTAGCAATATTTTCTAATGCTGTCCTCTGTGTATGGACATGAAGTTCTAGTCCAGGGTTTCCAAAACTCGGTCCACAAAGCACCCTAACGGTTCAGGTTCTAAAAATATCCAGATAGTAGAAAGTATAATTAATCTGACTGTGGTACTAATTAAGACCTGTGCTTAAGCATGGATATCCTTAAAACCTTGACTGTTTGTGTGCCTTGAGAACAGAGTTTGGAAACCACTGCTCTAGTGTGAATTAGGTATTTATGACAAAAAAAATGACATTCTGAAAGACGTTGTGAGGCAACCTTTCTATAAATCTGAATAAAATATTTGAGCCGTATCGCCGCAGCAAAGTGACTGCTTTGCAAGGAATTCCTGTGGTGGCAAAGGTGGCTGTAGAACTAAGGCTCTGTCTGATACAAATAGTACAGGTTTAACACACTTAAACTGATGGATTATAATCAGGGTTGATGGGAAATTAGATTCACACAGAATCAATTTAATATCTTTCTTTTCTCCAACCAAGTCCGATTTTTAACATATCTCATATATAAGGTTTTAATTAAACTGAATAATATGAATCCTTGTTTTAGAATATAAATGGGATCTTGAGCAATGGTTTGGAGGAAATAACCGTAATGAGTTATTGATCCAGAATGTTAAGAAATATAAGCAAGATGTGGTAGATGGATCTTCAATCACCTCTTTTTGTCCCTACAAAGCCAATACAATCTCCCCCTTAAAGAACTATTTACACATAACCGGATCACCCATTGGATCTATAGCATGTTTCGATCTTTTGGTCTGTTTTTACTCCCCCCCCCCTCTGATATTTTAGCTAAAACTACGATGGGTAATTCCAAAGGTTCAATCAGATTTTGGTATACTATAGCATAGGGTGATCATTCGGAAGATAAATCACCTGCTCAAAGAAAATGGGAAACAGATTTGCATTGTACTCTATCAGGTCAGCAATGGGAGTCGATTTACCACACAGCTCATAGTCTCTGCAAATGCAATAATCATTTAGAAATGCATTTTAAATTATTACACAGATTATATTTCACCCCAGCCAAACTTCATAAAATTTGGCTAACTCAATCAAAATTTTGTTGGAAAAATTGTCATGAGATTGGTGATACTTTTTGCATTTTTTGGACATGCCCTAAAATTCGACCATTATGGAGAAAGGTTTTTACTTTTGCGTGTAAAGTTTTCCATATTAGCCTTCAAGAGTCACCCTCTTTAGCTTTATTTCATAGCTACCCAACGGATCTTTCAAGTTCTGACCAATATGTTCCAGGACATATTTTTATTGCCACTAGAGCTGCAATTGCGCAGGAGTGGAGGAATTAGTCTCTTTCGTTGCTCAAAATTATTTGAAAAATTAATTACGCTTTCCAGATGGAAACTTTGGGGTTACCCTATTCTTTCAAGTCAGATTCCCCATTGGTAAAATGGTTTAGTTGGTACAAGTTCTCGACAATAAGCTCCTATTGGAAGCAGATTGATTTTTCTGAGTAAAAAGTTACATTCTAACTATTTTAGCCTCAATGGTTATGTTTTACATTGTTTCAATGACCTGTATGTAAGAACTGTATGATGTATCGCTATTATTTAAATGTACAGTTGTTATACTAAGATGATTTGTTAATAGACTCCTTCCCCCCTCCCCTTCCTTTCCTTTTTCTTTCTGTATCCTTCCCCCCTTCCGTGGTTAATGGAACAAAACTTTAATAATAAATTATTGATAAAAAAAAAATATGAGCAAAACGAAATGTTAATGTTTAGGACACAATAAATTTGGGCTGGTTCAGTATTCTGAAATTAACTTACTGTACAAACTCAGTTGCAAAAAGTTTGCTTATTGAATATTCGATAAATTTGATAAGTGATAACAACTGCAACTTAAAGTTATGTTTTATAGTGAATTAGTATTTCTTTTTTAATTTCTGTGCTTCTGTTCCCACTGTGCAATCCAGAATTCCTCTGCTTCTGCCACCAGTGTGTTTTTGCAGTCCACCAGGGTTCTTGGTGGGCTGAATGATATGGCCACACAGCACTGATGTACCGAGGTCAGGAGTAAGAAAAAGTGAAGAAAGAGAAAATATGTGAAGATATGTGTGTACTGCGCAGTGGGGATATAATTGGATAGGAAAGTTTTGAAGGTTATGTGAACAGTTCTGGAATTTGATAAGGTTGCCTAAAGAGGTGAGTTTTCAGGGAACGCTTCAAAGTTTGGAGACTAGAGGAGAGTTTTATTGTGCATGGTAGGGCATTCCAGAGAGTGGGTGCAGCCCTTAAAAAGTCCTGTAATTGTGAATGAGAGTGAATAATGAGTTTGGATGAGAGACATAGATCTTGTGAAGAGCAAATATGTGGAGCTGGGAGATATTTTGAGATAAGCGAAGAGATGTATGTTGGTGTACAGTAGTTTGGTTAATAGCCTTGCA
The DNA here is from genome assembly GCF_028390025.1 of Pseudophryne corroboree. Lineage (NCBI taxonomy): Eukaryota > Metazoa > Chordata > Amphibia > Anura > Myobatrachidae > Pseudophryne > Pseudophryne corroboree. The sequence continues at coordinate 571,497,216 of NC_086445.1, forward strand.
TGTGAGTAACAGTATTTTATATTGAATACGGTAGAATACAGATAACCAGTGGAAGCATTGACAGAGTGGATCTGCAGATGATGAACATCTAGTGAGGAAGATTAGCCTCGCAGCTGCAATCAGAGTGGATTGTAGTGGTGAGAGTCTCGTAGTGGTAAGACTAGTAAGTAGACTATTACAATAATCAATGTGGGAGATAATGAGAGCATGGATTAGAGTTTTTTCAGTGTCTTGTGTAAGGTATGGTCGTATTTTGGATATGTTTTTTAGATGCATGTAACATGATTTGGAGACAGATTGAATGTGGGGAACAAAGAACAGTTCAGAGTCAAGGATGACACTTAGGCAGCGAGCTTGTGGGGTAGAAATTGATTGTCGAATTATCAACAGTGATAAAGATATCAGGTTGGTAACTACTAATGGCCAGTGGAAATATAATTAATTCTGTTTTGAAAATATTAAGTTTGAGGTGGCGAGATAACAACCAAGATGAAACGTCAGAAAGACATTCAGTGACACGGACCAATACAGATGGTGACAAATCTGGGGAGGATAGGTGCAATAGAGTATCATCCGCGTACAGATGACACGGAAATCCAAAAGCGCAGATTAGTTTGCCAAGAGACGTGGTATAGATTAAGAAAAGCAGAGGACCTAAGACTGAGCCTTGCAGTACTCCAACTAAAAGAGGTAGTGAAAAGGAAGTTGATTCAGAGAAGCGGACACTGAAAGAGCGATTAGATAGGTAGGCTAGGAACTGAGAAAGGGCTGTGCCATTAAAACCTAGGGATTGCAGTGTTTATATGAGAAGAGAGTGGTCAACTGTGTCAAAGAAGAATAAGAAGTGAGTAATGGCCTTTAGACCATGTGGAGTGTTGGGAAGGAAAGCCTGACTGAAGTGGGTCCAATAAGTTGTGTTAGTTAAGAAAGTGTGTGAGGTGAGTCTAGGCAAGACTCTCCAGTAGCTTGAAAGGGCATGGGAGCCGAGAAATGGGACAGTAGTTTGAGAGAGGTTAGAATTTAGTTTTTTTCAGGATGGGAGTAATCATTGCACGCTTGAACAGTGATGGAAAGATACCAGTAGAGAGAGAGATCCCAGATTTTAGTTAAGGTTGGGATGAGCACAGGACACAGAGCTTTGCTAATTCGTGAAGGTATAGGATCAAGGGGAGAGGTGGTAGAGTAGAAAGATAAGAAGAGTGTTGATACTTCACCTTCATTTGTGGAATCAAATGTAGAGAAGGTGCCAGAGGGTTCAGATAGGGAATTGAGCAGGTCACTGGCTGAGGAAGAGCATACCATTTAGTCTTGGATCTTATCAATCTTGTCCTTAAGTAGGAAGCAAGATATTACGCCTTGATAGTGGCTGGTGGGTTGGGTGATGGAGGGTTGATAAGTGATTTAAATGTGTTACAAAGTCATGTGGGGTTAGAGACTTGAGTACAGATGATAGTTCGGAAATGTTTGTTTGGCAGTGTCCAGGGCATTACGATAGGAGTGATAGTCTAATATGTGAGGAAGTAGCTTGAAATCCGATATTTACACCACTGACGTTCAACTTTACATAAGAGTTTTTGTAGGTGTCTTGTTAATTTAGAGTGCCACGGTTGACATCTAGGCCTATACGGAGTGTGATGGGTAGCTGGAGCCACTTCATCAAGGGCTATTTCTAGAGTCTAGTTCAGGTGTGATACAGCCATCTCAGGAGAGGTGAATGCAGAAATAGGTTAGAGCAGTTGTTGCAAAGAGGTGGAAAGTTCTTGAAAATTAATAGAGTTAATATTTATGTGGGTTTGAGGAGGATTGGAGGACATTGAGTTTGTAGAAATGGAGGAGAGCAAGCAAGTGATAAGGTTGTGATCTGAGAAAGGGAAATTAGTGTTAGTGAATTCAGAAACTGAGCATAGTCTGGTGCATAGCAGATCACTTACCATGTTTTGCTGGCAAAGTCGGAAAAACTGTTGAACTTTTTGAGACATCAGGAGCTGGGAGCTGCCCACTGCGCTACGAATCTTTTCCAGAACTATTAAAAGAAAAACAAAGTGTAGCAGACTTCTCTCAGCCATTTCACTCACAAAAAATGTTGCACATTACTGTTTTAATAGAAATACACCTGCTAAAGACTATACTATAACCATTCTTCAGGCAGAAGAGTAGATAACAATCAGTAAGAGTACTGTAAGTTTGCTCTGTAAGTGTACATTTCCCCCTACATCCAGACCATTGTTTCTCCCATTATCATACTTGCCAACTTTTACATTCTTGAGAAACAAAGAGATTGGAAACCGCACTGGTCTTGTGGTGTATATGTATAATGATAATTATCTGTAAAAACTGATAATAAATTTTAAGGTTCAAATCCTTATTTTGGGGAGCTGATACATAAGGTAACACATTCCTTTTTGTATCAAAAGACTACCCATCAGTGGTGCTCCCCCGAGTCAGTTAAACACGATGTAAAATTAGAAAAGGAAAAAAGAAGACTCTTGTTGGGAAGCACTCATATACAGATAATATTGTACGACTAAATGTCAAAAAATAGCTAGCTAAAATACAAGGTTTTTATTAATTCTCACTAAAAATGATTATTGGGGAGTTCAAATAGGCGCCAATATATGTTTAAATAGTGACATTGCGAAAATATGGGGAATAATGTATAAATTACGAGGTGCCAATACCTAATTCTGGCCGAGATGGGTATATCTATGATTTGGTTGATATTTGTACCCCAACTGTGAGTCAGTCTGTGATTATAGGTTGCTCATTTGTTGAAAATATGACCGTCATTTGTAAACTGCTATATATCCCAATTGGGAATTTTGATCCTAGCAGATGGTTGAATCATAGGTCATGACCGAGACGTAAGATAATGCTCTATAATAGTGACAGATGGGTGGCAAATATTTGCAGTACCAGGGTGTTCCTTAGTAGTCTCCTATCCAAGTACTTAACCCGGCCCTCCACTGCTTGGCTTCCAAGATCAGATGAGATTGGGCATCTCCAGCGGGGTATGACCGCAGACCTTATGCTCACCCTTGTCACGCTGTGTCCAAAATTGGGCACAGATAAGAGCCGATTAATGTTATCATATGAGCCACAGATTTGAAAGAAACACAGCTGATTTGATGTGGAAAAAAGGGGGGATTTCTTATCACAGATGATAAGGTATACTAAAGGATTAAGTACCCATCTAATTTGTCAGGGCTTAAGTAGTCGCAGTATAAGTAGAAAACGACCTATATATTGCACAGTTATCACATGCATGTAAATCAGAGATTAGATAGTGGTATTATTATTCTCATGCAATAAAAGGGAACCTCCAAATTTGGTCTCCAAAGCCACAATATGCATGCGTAATTACACTATAAATTGTGAAAATCAACTGAGCAGTGAAACCCACAACTCTCAAATACCAATCACGAAATATCAACTGAGTTGACACAATATGTATATCATATGATACAAGCAAAACATAAATAAATACTGAAAATACCTCATGGTCACGTGGTGCGCACATCAAAAAAGCAGATGTGGATACATCTGTTAAACTTTGGACCCCATTTAAAACAAAAACAAAAACCCCTTCTCTCTTTTTCTTTACACTGCAAAAAAAAATTTCAGTATTTATTTATGTTTTGCTTGTATCATATGATATACATATTGTGTCAACTCAGTTGATATTTCGTGATTGGTATTTGAGAGTTGTGGGTTTCACTGCTCAGTTGATTTTCACAATTTATAGTGTAATTACGCATTCATTGTGGCTTTGGAGACCAAATTTGGAGGTTCCCTTTTATTGCATGAGAATAATAATACCACTATCTAATCTCTGATTTACATGCATGTGATAACTGTGCAATATATAGGTCGTTTTCTACTTATACTGCGACTACTTAAGCCCTGACAAATTAGATGGGTACTTAATCCTTTAGTATACCTTATCATCTGTGATAAGAAATCCCCCCTTTTTTCCACATCAAATCAGCTGTGTTTCTTTCAAATCTGTGGCTCATATGATAACATTAATCGGCTCTTATCTGTGCCCAATTTTGGACACAGCGTGACAAGGGTGAGCATAAGGTCTGCGGTCATACCCCGCTGGAGATGCCCAATCTCATCTGATCTTGGAAGCCAAGCAGTGGAGGGCCGGGTTAAGTACTTGGATAGGAGACTACTAAGGAACACCCTGGTACTGCAAATATTTGCCACCCATCTGTCACTATTATAGAGCATTATCTTACGTCTCGGTCATGACCTATGATTCAACCATCTGCTAGGATCAAAATTCCCAATTGGGATATATAGCAGTTTACAAATGACGGTCATATTTTCAACAAATGAGCAACCTATAATCACAGACTGACTCACAGTTGGGGTACAAATATCAACCAAATCATAGATATACCCATCTCGGCCAGAATTAGGTATTGGCACCTCGTAATTTATACATTATTCCCCATATTTTCGCAATGTCACTATTTAAACATATATTGGCGCCTATTTGAACTCCCCAATAATCATTTTTAGTGAGAATTAATAAAAACCTTGTATTTTAGCTAGCTATTTTTTGACATTTAGTCGTACAATATTATCTGTATATGAGTGCTTCCCAACAAGAGTCTTCTTTTTTCCTTTTCTAATTTTACAACTTTTACATTCTCCCAGGAATGTTCTCAGGGTGGAGAGTAAGCTGATTGCTGTAGCAGGCAGGGCCAGGGGCTTTATGTCATTAGGCCTAGAGAAATGTGTTTTTCACTAGGAAGTCGATGGGATACCTCATTTCAAAAATTATTAAAATAATACAATATGTATAAGTAATGAAAAGCTAGCTGAAAATGTTTATCTTTTTTTTGGTTATGAGCTTTTAACCCTTACTGTGCTTTAAAAGCGTTTACAATACAACTTTCACATTGCAAACCCAGGTTTGACCCGTCTTTTAAACCTGGGTCCAACCCAGGTCCGAGCAGCTGCAGACCCTTTCACATTGCAGTTTCAACCTGGGTTATTCCCGGGTTGGTGCTTTTTACACTGAACCCGGGTTACCCATCTGATTTAAAATGGACTTTTCTGGCTCACATAGATGAGTTTGCAATGGAAATAAAAGGAGGGGCTGGGGACTGCTCTGAGCAGACACATAAACAGCCAATCAGCAACTTTTTATGAGACACTGGTTGAATATGCCAGGTCAGAGGCTTTCACACTGCACAGCGACCCAGGTCCGACCCATGATTAACCCTTCTTTTAACCCGGGTTGAAATGCAGGGTTGCTCGACCCGGGTTATTCACTTTGGCGCTTTCACACTGCACCTCGACTCAGGTCGAACCGGCAACAACCCAGTAATAACCCGGGTTATTTTGGCGATGTGAAAGGGGTATTAGCAAGATGCAGCTTCATTAGAGAAGAATTAGAAACATTATAAGAGGAAACATTTACTGTATTTGGTGTAAATTCGTGTCCCTCCAATGCTACTGGCTGGAACCTTATGCTGAAGTGAAAACAGTCTCTGCTGTATTATGCACTTTGATTATCATTTTGTAATTCAGTATCTTTTTCCTAAGCAGTTTGTACCAGTTCAATTGCCGTTTTAGTCACTAGAGGGAGATCTAGATTGAAGCTATTATGCCTTTAGTCAGACTATTTAGAATTCATTTTTAACCACTTAACTGACGATTTTTCCCTTCAAAACTGTTAATAACATTGTTGTTTTTTTTTAATTTATTTTATCTGATAAAGGTTAAAAAGTATTTTTCTAAATATTTAAACATTATAGTCTGCACATCTTCAGAATGGATCTCCTCATCAAAAACGGGGCGACAGGGTGGGACGGCGCAGTCGCATAAAATCTGACCATGCCAGTTAAGTTCTCGTGGCCACTTATATGGAACCACTTGTATAACACAATGCATGAGCAAGCTAAAGTTATCAGCATCTTTTCATCAATAATTAGATCTACATTTGTACGTAAGTCATTATTATGACATGCCTCTCAGATGTACCGCACTTATAGGTGTTGCTTTCACAATCTACCTGAAATGCTTTTTCTAAAGTAGTCAAGTGAGGCTAAGCTGAGCACTGTAAGGGTGTGTTCATGTAAGTGTAGACAACCCCTTGAGATCTAATGAACTAATGAAATTTGGACACATCCCCAGATATGCTTCTCAGGAGGTATAGGCAGGTATCTGAGTCTTGGTGTAAACATTTGTGAGTTAAGATTAAATCCAGCAAGAGTGCAAATTTGCAGCTTGAGAAGCCATGTTGTGATTAAAGGGATTAATTTGCGGCCTCTGACATGCTGTGAAAATGCTGCCTATATCTGCATGTAGCACGCAAATACTGGGCAGCCAGCTGAGCTCACTCTTAATTCTAATCTTAGGTCCTCTTAAGTTTTGCTTCATAGTCAAAATTGTAAGAAAACACACCGCGTGTACACAGCTTCCGATACTGATACGCACTCCCGCGGGGTCGGTATCACAAGAAAAAATAGACTGTGCAGGCATGGCAATTTTGACTAGAAAGTGTACAATCTAGTTTCTAGTATAGTCAAAACTGTACATAGCCAAAATTGCACCATGTGTATAGTCAATATTGGAGGTTCTGGGCTCCAGGAAGTTCAAGGGAAATCGCAAAGTCAAAATCGTCCTTTTTGCAGAATCGCTCCGTGTGGATGCACCTTAACTGTGATTTTAGTTTATGATGACATTATAATGGTAGCAAGTTTTAGGCATAATTCAGTATACAAATAATACAACTGCATTGTTAGGCATATTATCCTTGTATTGCTATTCCCTTATGATACTTTATATCCACTTTGCAACTTTCTAATTTCTTTAAATAATCTAAGATAGATTGAATAATAGGATTTTAATTACCTACCGGTAAATCCTTTTCTCGTATTCCGTAGAGGATGATGGGGTCCACATTAGTACCTTGAGGTATAGACGGGTCCACTAGGAGCCATGGGCACTTTAAGAATTTGATAGTGTAGGCTGGCTCCTCCCTCTATGCCCCTCCTACCAGACTCAGTCTAGTAAACTGTGCCCGAGGAGACGGACATACTTTGAGAGAAGGATAGATAAGATAGTGGTGAGATTCTGAACCAGCACATACAAAACAGAGGAAAGCTATGCTAACCCAACTTTAAACAGGAACAGCAACAGCTGAACCAACAATACTTAACCAAGTAACAGTGCAGGAAGAACGAAGCACCGGGCGGGTGCCCAGTATCCTCTACGGACTATGAGAAAAGGATTTACCGGTAGATAATTAAAATCCTATTTTCTCTTACGTCCTAGAGGATACTGGGGTTCCATTTAGTACCATGGGGATGTACCAAGGCTCCCAAACCGGGTGGGAGAGTGCTGAGGCTCCTGCAGAACTGATTGACCAAACTGAAGGTACTCAGAGGCCAGGGTATTGAACTTGTAGAACTTAGCAAACGTGTTGAACCAGACCAAGTAGCTGCTCGTCAGAGCTGTAAAGCTGAGACACCCTGGGCAGCCGCCCAGGAAGAACCCACCGACCTAGTAGAGTAGGCCTGTACAGATTTTGGAACCGGCAAACCTGCCGTGGAATAAGCATGCTGGATAGTAAGCCTGATCCAGCATGCAATTGTCTGCTTTGAAGCAGGACACCCAATTTTATTGGGATCATATAGAACGAACAGCGAGTCGGTGTCACTGACCTGGGTTGGGAGTGTTGAGAACTCGGGGGTTCTTCCGATGATCGGAAAGAGGAACCACAGCTGGGCCGGAGCAGGGATGGCCGGATGTAGGTTTTCCTCATGCAGAACTTGCCGTAGTAACTGGTGTGTAATGCTAAAGAATTAGTTGTGGCCAAGGCTTGGGGGTGATGCTGAAGAAATGAATGAGAATTTGAGAACGTTGTTGTAGCACACAGAAGAATGAAGAACTTGTGAGCGATGTTGAAGAAATGAATGAGAATTTGAGAACGATGTTGAAGTACACAGAAGAATGAAGAACTTGTGAGCGATGTTTGAAGAAATGAATGAGGATTTGTGAACAATGGTGAAGCACACAGAAGAATGAAGAACTTGTGAGCGATGCTGAAGAAAAAAATGAGGATTTGAGAACGATGGTGAAGCACACAGAAGAATGAAGAACTTGTGAGCGATGTTTGAATGAGGATTTGAGAACGATGGTGAGGCACACAGAAGAATGAAGAACTTGAGAGCGATGTTTGAATGAGGATTTGAGAACGATGGTGAGGCACACAGAAGAATGAAGAACTTGAGAGCGATGTTGAAGAAATAAATGAGAATTTAGGATTCAGTGTAACTCTGGAAGAATGGGAGGCATTCCACTTAGGGATATCATGGTACATTGGAAGCACAGGAGGTGTCCCACTAAGAGATACACTGTAACGCAGAGAATGTCCCACGGAGTGATACACTATAACGCTGTGTTAGGGTCTCCTGCCCTGTGCTGCCACGTCGTCATGGCAACCGGGAGACAAGTGCTAGCGGAGTAACCTGAGCGCAGCTGATACTCCGGTTCGGGTCTTTTGCTGTGCAGTGGTTATAGGCTCTGTGCACGGCAGGGGATCCGGTGCTGGTTTTTGTGCTCACAGTCTGTGAGGTCTGAGTGGGGCGTGGACAGCACCTGCTTTATAACGCCTCTTCTCAGGGTAAGCAGATGCTGCTGAATCTTTGTTGGTTAGTCAGTTCCTGAAAGTTAACCAGTACTGTGTAGCTTTGTATTTGTTTGTTGCTTACTGCAAATAGGCCTGGGGATTTGGTATTACACTCTGCAAATCCAGACCTAGCAGTAAGACTGGAGTCAGTCGTTTAGCTTGCTGGGGTTCTGTTACTACTCTGTGAACTTAGCAAGTTTGCGGCTGTATTCTAAGACTTGCCTGTCTAATCCTGTCTCACTGTGCTAGGTGTCAGGGGTCAGTTTAGTGGCAGTAAGCTGAACCTGTGCACTGCAAGTGAGAATTAGGATTGTGGAGACTCTCCTTGTGTCTATCATTCCATCTCTGACCAAGGAGTTTACTGCCACACCCGTTGGTAACCCTTTAGGGTTTTGCTGTTGCCCTTAGCAACAGCATTTCGGGTTCTCTACGTATTAAAACACAACATCTTGCTTTTCCCATCTGGGCAGTTCTAATACAAGGGAGATACCCAGTTCCTTAGCCTCTGGGCTTCTCTGTTCACCTTGTGTGTATTTTGTTACCCTATCACCTTCTGTGTACGTTATGTCATATTCCCCAGTCTGTCTGTGAGTCCATTTGTTTTGCATAACAGTTCAAACACCAGTACATTCCTGCAGGCACTGGAGTGCATAACAGTTCTGACACCAGTACTTTCCTGCAGGCACTGGTGTGCATAACATATTCAGCAGCCCAATACTCCTGTTGAAATTTTGTGGGAATATGGAGCATACCCCTCAAAATACTTTGCAACAGGTGGTCGATCAGGTGCAGGTCCTGACTCGACAATTTAATGATTTGTCCATTAAAATGCACACCTCGCAGGCTGCTGGCGGAGCTCCCGCAGCAGCAGCACCTGCAGGGGTTAAGGAGCCGAAAGTAAATCTCCCGGATCGTTTTTCTGGAGATCGCTCGCAGTTCTTTTGTTTCAAGGAGAGCTGCAAGCTATACTTCCGGCTTAGGCCTCAGTCTTCTGGGTCGGAGATTCAGCGGGTGGGCATAGTGATTTCCTTGCTACAAGGAGACCCACAGGTCTGGGCATATGGGTTGCAGCCTGACTGTCCGTCGCTTAAAAGTGTTGATGCTTTTTTTACGGCACTGGGCATGTTGTATGATGACCCTGACAAGACGGCCTCAGCCGAGGCTCAGATTTCGATCCTTAAGCAAGGGCGAAGGCCAGTTGAGGTTTACTGTACGGAGTTTCGGAGGTTGGCCCATGATACCCAGTGGAATGACCCAGCCCTGAGACACCAGTACCGAAGAGGTCTTTCTAACCAGATAAAGGACCAACTGGTACAATATCCCTTGCCTGATAGCTTGGATCAGCTCATGCAGTTATCCATCCGGGTGGATAGACGGCTGAGAGAGCGTAGGCTTGAAAGGGGGACTGAGATTTCCTTCCTTCCCAAGGGAACCTCAGACTCTGAGGAATTTTCCGAGGAGCCTATGCAAATTGGGGCTACCCGCCTCTCCTCGCGTGAGAAGACGCGGAGGAGACAGCAGGGGTTGTGTTTGTACTGTGGGAATAAAGGTCATGTGGTAGTATCATGCCCAGAAAAGACGGAAAACTTCAGGGCCTGAGGGTGATGGGAAATATCCTGTCAGGCCAGAAGTCAGAATTTCCCAAGAAGACTTTTATCATTCTGGTGACCTTGAAGATCCTCGGTCAAACTGTCAAGACTGAGGCCTTTGTGGACAGTGGGGCCGACGGGGTTTTTATGGACCGCCAATTCGCCCTGAAACACTCTGTTCCCTTAGTACCCTTGGCATCGGAAATTGAGATTTGTGGGTTAAACGGGGAACCATTATCCCAAGGTAAAATTACCTCTTGCACTAGCCAGATTTCTTTGTTTATTGGAGCCACACACTCTGAAAAATTGTCCTTTTATGTGACTGTCTGTACTTTTGCCCCATTGGTGTTGGGGTTACCCTGGTTAAGGGCCCACAATCCTCAATTTGACTGGGTCTCTGGGGAGATTCTTAGTTGGGGTACTGATTGTTTCAGGAGTTGCTTGAGCCTTCCAGTCAGGCTCTCGCAGCTAAGTTTGCCAGGATTGCCAGGGTGTTATGCAGATTTTGCGGACGTGTTCTCCAAAAAAGTTGCAGAGGTACTACCTCCCCATCGCCCCTATGACTGTGCCATTGATTTGTTGCCAAATGCTAAGCTTCCCAAGAGCAGGTTGTACTCCCTGTCACGTCCTGAGACTCAGGCTATGGCAGAGTACATTCAGGAGAACTTGGTTAAGGGATTTATCAGACCTTCACAGTCTCCAGTTGGGTCGGGGTTCTTCTTCGTGGGTAAAAAGGACGGTTCGTTGCGACCCTGCATCGACTTCAGGGAATTGAACCGTATCACGATTAAAAACTCATACCCACTGCCTCTCATTTCGGTCTTGTTTGACCAGCTTCGTACTGCCACCATTTTTTCTAAGATTGACCTACGCGGTGCGTACAATCTAATCCGAATAAGAGAGGGGGATGAATGGAAGACTGCCTTTAATACCCACTCAGGGCATTATGAATATTTGGTGATGCCTTTTGGGCTCTGTAATGCCCCGGCAGTCTTCCAGGATTTCATGAATGATGTGCTCAGGGAATATTTGGATAGATTCTTAGTTGTATACTTAGATGACATCCTAATCTTCTCCCATTCCCTGGAGGAACATCGGAAGCATGTACGCTTAGTCCTCCAGAAACTCAGAGACCACCGGCTTGGGGCGAAGCTGGAGAAGTGCGAATTTGAAGTTCAGCAAATCGCATTTCTAGGATATATTATCTCCCCAGAAGGTTTCCAAATGGAGGGTTCCAAGGTACAGGCAGTCCTGGATTGGGTGCAGCCCACTAGTTTGAAGGCGCTTCAGCGTTTCCTGGGCTTTGCGAATTTTTATAGACGATTTATCGCTGGATTTTCGTCTATAGTGGCGCCCTTGGTGGCACTCACTAAGAAAGGGGCGGATGTTGCTCACTGGTCTTGTGAGGCTAAAGCGGCTTTTGCCCGTCTCAAAAGGGCATTTGTATCGGCCAAGGTGCTGCGACACCCAGATCCAGAGCGTCCTTTTGTGGTGGAGGTGGATGCCTCTGAGATGGGTATTGGGGCAGTGCTTTCTCAGATGGGAGTGTCTGATAATCGCCTTCATCCCTGTGCTTACTTTTCCCGTAAATTTTCGCCTGCCGAGATGAATTATGACGTGGGTAACCGGGAATTGTTGGCTATTAAGGATGCACTCGAGGAGTGGAGACACTGGCTTGAGGGGGCTAAGTTTGTGGTCTCAATTCTCACTGACCATAAGAATCTGGCATATTTAGAGTCAGCGAAGCGTCTCAATGCCAGGCAGGCACGATGGGCTTTGTTTTTTGCTCGCTTTAATTTTTTGATAACATATCGCCCTGGGTCAAAAAACATCAAGGCTGATGCGCTCTCGCGGAGTTTTGCTCCAATCCAGGAGACCACCGAGGAGCCGTTGCCCATTGTGTCCCCATCATGTATTAAAGTGGGCATTACCCAGGACCTCTTATCATTAGTCCTTAGAGCACAGGAGCAGGCTCCTCCAGACCTTCCGGTAGGTCTTTTGTTTGTGCCTCCTAGGTTAAGACAGCGAGTGTTCCTGGAATTCCATGCCAAGAAGTCGGCAGGTCACCCGGGTATTGCCAGAACTCGGGAGTTGCTATCTAGGGCGGTGTGGTGGCCCTCGGTGGCTAAGGATGTGGATCAGTGGGTTCGGGCATGTGACATCTGTGCCCGAAATAAGACTCCTAGAGGGGTTCCTGTTGGCCCATTACATCCACTCTCTATCCCATCTAAGCCATGGACCCACATTTCAATGGATTTTGTGGTGGACTTGCCCAAATCCTCGGGGATGACAGCCATCTGGGTTGTCGTTGACAGGTTTTCGAAGATGGCGCACTTCGTTCCACTGGTTGGGCTGCCATCGGCCAGACGCCTGTCTGAATTATTTATGCTGCATGTTGTGCGTCTCCACGGGTTGCCACTTGATGTGGTCTCTGACCGCGGATCCCAGTTTGTGGCCAAATTCTGGAGGGCATTTTGTTCCGATCTCCAGATTTCTGTCAGCTTGTCGTCAGGCTACCATCCGCAGTCTAATGGGCAGACTGAAAGGGTGAACCAGTCCTTGGAGCAGTTCCTCAGGTGTTATGTCTCCAAGTGTCAGACTGACTGGGTTGCTCATCTGTCCATGGCGGAGTTTGCCTATAACAACGCGGCTCACTCTGCTACAGGGATCTCTCCCTTCCTTTGTGTGTATGGGCATCATCCTAAGGCCAATTCTTTTGACCCCCTGGACTCCACGCCTGGTGGTTCCTCTGTGGTTTCGGTCCTTAGAGGTATTTGGCGGAAAGTGAAGAAAGCCCTTGTGTCTGTGTCATTAGTTACCAAAAGGGTTTTTGATAAGCGGAAAAGACCCTGCAGCTTCAAATTAGGAGACTTCGTCTGGTTGTCTACCAAGAATTTGAAGTTGAGACAGCCATCTCATAAGTTAGGCCCCCGGTTCATCGGCCCTTATAAGATCACCAGGGTTATCAATCCGGTGGCATTTCAGTTAGATCTGCCCCGTTCTTTGGGTATCAATAAAACATTTCATTGTTCCCTTTTAAAACGGGCGATTAGTAATCCTTCTTCCAGTGGAAGACCTTCCCCTCTTCTGATACGTGGCCAGAGGGAGTTTGTTGTTGAAAGGATTCTTGACTCCAAGGTGGTTCGGGGTCGGCTGTCATTTTTGGTGCACTGGAAGGGGTATGGCCTGGAGGAGCGGTCGTGGGTGCGCAGTTGTGATCTTCATGCCCCCAGACTGATACGCTCTTTCTTCTCGCAGTTCCCCGATAAACCCGGTGGTAGGGGTTCTTTGACCCCTCGTCAGAGGGGGGGTACTGTTAGGGTCTCCTGCCCTGTGCTGCCACGTCGTCATGGCAACCGGGAGACAAGTGCTAGCGGAGTAACCTGAGCGCAGCTGATACTCCGGTTCGGGTCTTTTGCTGTGCAGTGGTTATAGGCTCTGTGCACGGCAGGGGATCCGGTGCTGGTTTTTGTGCTCACAGTCTGTGAGGTCTGAGTGGGGCGTGGACAGCACCTGCTTTATAAGGCCTCTTCTCAGGGTAAGCAGATGCTGCTGAATCTTTGTTGGTTAGTCAGTTCCTGAAAGTTAACCAGTACTGTGTAGCTTTGTATTTGTTTGTTGCTTACTGCAAATAGGCCTGGGGATTTGGTATTACACTCTGCCAATCCAGACCTAGCAGTAAGACTGGAGTCAGTCGTTTAGCTTGCTGGGGTTCTGTTACTACTCTGTGAACTTAGCAAGTTTGCGGCTGTATTCTAAGACTTGCCTGTCTAATCCTGTCTCACTGTGCTAGGTGTCAGGGGTCAGTTTAGTGGCAGTAAGCTGAACCTGTGCACTGCAAGTGAGAATTAGGATTGTGGAGACTCTCCTTGTGTCTATCATTCCATCTCTGACCAAGGAGTTTACTGCCACACCCGTTGGTAACCCTTTAGGGTTTTGCTGTTGCCCTTAGCAACAGCATTTCGGGTTCTCTACGTATTAAAACACAACATCTTGCTTTTCCCATCTGAGCAGTTCTAATACAAGGGAGATACCCAGTTCCTTAGCCTCTGGGCTTCTCTGTTCACCTTGTGTGTATTTTGTTACCCTATCACCTTCTGTGTACGTTATGTCATATTCCCCAGTCTGTCTGTGAGTCCATTTGTTTTGCATAACAGTTCAAACACCAGTACATTCCTGCAGGCACTGGAGTGCATAACAGTTCTGACACCAGTACTTTCCTGCAGGCACTGGTGTGCATAACACGCTGATAGCACAGTGAATGTTCCACTGAGTGATACACTATAACGCTGGTAGCACAGTGAACGTTCCACTGAAAGATACTCTGTAACGCTGGTAGCACAGGGAATGTTCCACTGAGTGACACACTGTAACGCTGGTAGCACGGTGAATGTTCCACTGAGTGATACACTGTAACGCTGGTAGCACAGTGAATGTACCACTGAAAGATACTCTGCAATGCTGGTAGCACAGTGAATGTCCCACTGAAAGATACTTTGCAACGCTGGAACACAGGAGACGTTCAGCTTGAGAACATACTGAACGCTGCTAGCACTGGTGATCATTGAAGAGACGATACTCAGGTGCCAGGGCTCTATACGGCATCTTCCTTTGAACTTCCCGCTCTCTCCCGATTGGCGGAAGGGGCCGATGACGTCACCCGGCCACCACGCTCCCGTGGACGCCGGTTGCAATGGCGGCGCCCACATACCGGGAACCCGCCGGAGGCAGCGCCAGCAAGACGCGGCAACCCGGAGCCCACCAAGGGCGACGACCGCCAGGAGACCCAGCGCACCCGAAGCGGTAAGCGCGGCAGCCGCAGCGCCGCAAGTGTGACGGTACCCCCTCCTCTAGGAGTGGCCCCTGGACACTTTCCTGGTTTCGTGGGATGCTTAGAATGAAAGATCCGGACTAGTCGGGGAGCAGTGACTTCAGAAGCTTTGACCCAGCTCCTCTCCTAAGGACCATAACCTTTCCATTCTACCAGATACTGTAAATTCTTGTGAAGATAACAAGAGTCAAGAATAGCTTTGATTCAAATTCTGTTCCAGCTTCAGTCTCTACCGAGGTCGGCCTAGGAGACCCCGAATGGAACCGATTTAAAATGAGGGGACGATGGAGAGAAACATGGAAAGAATTTGGTACCCGAAAGTGGGAAGGCAATCCCAATTTGCAGACAACCGGGTTTAGGACTTGCAAAACGGGGTAAGGACCAATGAACCTCGGAGCAATCTTCATAGCGGGCACTCTTAAACGAAGATTACGGGTAGAGAGCCATACCCTGTCACCAACTTTGTATTGAGGAGCTGCCCGCCGTTTTCTATCCGCAAAGAATTTGTAGCGGCCAGAGCTTTTCTTGAGATTAGCATGAACCCTACTCCAGATTTGACTGAAGTGCTGGAGAGTAGAAGCTGCAGCAGGGACATCCTCCGAAGGAAAGATGGGTAATTCTGGAACTTGTGGATGGAATCCATAATTAATGAAGAATGGGGACTCACCAGCGGACGAATGGTACAGATGATTATGGGCAAACTCGGCCCAGGGTAACAGTTCCACCCAATCGTCTTGCGAAGGAGAGAGATAAACGCGGAGAAAAGTCTCTAAATCTTGATTGACGCGTTCAGATTGCCCATTGGTTTGAGAATGGTAAGCAGATGAGAACTTGAGTTTTATTTGTAAGGCTGAACAGAGGGCCTTCCAAAATCTTGCAGTGAACTGTACCCTTCGATCAGAGACTATCTCCCGAGGTAACCCGTGCAGGCGGAAGTGTTCACGAATAAATAGTAAAGCCAACTTGGGAGCCGTTGGTAACCCGGTCAACGGAACAAAATGTGCCATTTTAGAAAAGCGGTCAATAATCACCCAGATGGTATTATAACCCTTGGAGAGGGGTAATTCGGTAACAAAGTCCATAGAAATGGACAGTGGACGAAGCAACCCCGCAGGAGGCAGACGAAGAGTTTTGTGCTGAGCACATTGAGGACATGAATTGACATAATCTTGTATATCCTTCTTCATGGTGTCCCACCAATATGACCTTCGTAGAAATTCACACATTTTTTGAACTCCAGGATGACCGGAAAACTTAGAGATATGAGCCCACTGCAGCAACTTTGGTCGAAATTCAGCTAGTACAGACATTCTCCCAGGAGGAGGACCTAGAGCGGTGGGAGCTGCTGAAATAGGGACTAGACTGAGAATCAAACTCTTTTCAAAGGAATTCTCCTCATCCGAGGCCGTTAAAGAGCGAGACAAAGCATCAGCCTTAGCATTAAGAGTCCCGGCCCGGTACTTAATAACGAACGAGAATCGAGTGAAGAAGAGCGCCCATCTAGCTTGACGGGGATTCAAGCACTGCGCCGTCTTGATATACAACAAGTTCTTGTGATCGGTGTAAATCGAAATTAGGTGTTTAGCACCTTCCAATAAGTACCTCCATTCTTCTAGGGCAGATTTTATTGCTAAAAGTTCCTGATCTCCAATGGTGTAGTTTCGTTCAGCAGGAGAGAACTTACGAGAATGGAAACCACATGGATGTAACTTCCCATCAGAGGAATACTGTGAAAGAACGGCACCGATGCCTACTGAGGAAGCGTCGACTTCCAAGAAGAATGGTTTTGAAAAATTCGGTTGTTGGAGTACCGGAGCAGACAAAAAGGCTGATTTCAACCAGGCAAACGCTACTACAGCTTCTGAAGACCAGTGACTTGGGTCAGACCCCTTTTTGGTTAGGGCAGTAATAGGTGCAACAATGGTAGAAAATCCCTTTATGAATTTCCGGTAGTAATTTGCAAAGCCCAGAAATCGTTGTACCGCTTTCAAGGAGAGAGGCTGAGTCCAGTCCCAAATGGCAGTGAGTTTTTCCGGATCCATGCGAAGCTCCGTACCTGAGATGACATAACCAAGGAATGGAATTGAAGGGACCTCAAAGATACATTTGGAAATCTTGCCGTAGAGACGATTCCTTCGTAGGCGAAGAAGTACTTCTTTGACCTGTACTCTGTGCTCTGCAAGATTCTTAGAAAATATCAGAATGTCATCCAAGTACACCACTACGCTTTGGTATAACATATCTCGGAAGATTTCATTTACAAATCCCTGAAAAACGGCAGGGGCATTGCTGAGGCCAAACGGCATTACCAGATATTCGTAATGCCCGTCCCTGGTATTGAAGGCCGTCTTCCATTCGTCCCCCTGTCAGATACGTATCAAATTATAGGCTCCTCTTAAGTCGAGCTTAGTGAAAACGTGGGCTCCACGAACCCTATCAAATAGCTCTGTGATTAGCGGCAAAGGGTATTTGTTCTTAATAATCAATACATGGTCTTAACCCTCCGTACTTCTTCTTTACGAAAAAGAAACCTGCTCCAGCCGGGGAGGTAGAGGGGTGAATGAATCCTTTCAACAGAGTAGACTTGATATAGTTCGACATAGCTTGGGTCTCGGGTAATGACAAGGGATATGTGTGTCCCCGTGGTGGCATTTTCCCTGGGATAAGCTCAATGGGACAGTCCCAAGGTCTATGGGGTGGTAACTGATCGGCCGCCTGTTCCGAAAACACGTCCGTGAACTCCCAATACGCCTCCAGAATAAGCTCCTCATCCGACTTGGAAGATGCACGGAGCAGGTAAACAGGAGTGAGACAATTAGAGTGACAAAACGAACTCCAGGACATTATTTGTGACAACTTCCAGTCGACGTGAGGGTTGTGAATTTTAAGCCAAGGTAGACCAAGAACAAGATCATGAGGCATCTCCGGAATTACTAGGAACTCCAGATGTTCTTGATGCAGAGCTCCGACCTGCAGCTTGATTGGCTCTGTGCGACTTATAATAAGACCATTAGATATTTTGGTACCATTGATGGCAGTCAACGTAATAGGTCGTTTGACAGACTATAAATGTAAACCCAGACTCTGAACACAAGGAAAAGAAACATTATTCCCTGCAGCCCCAGAGTCCAGCAGGGCTTTAACAGGTTTGGCTATAGACTCAGAAAACAGAGACACGGAGAGTAAACAATCCACTGTCGGAGAAGATTTAGATGTAACCCCTAACTCGACTCCTCCGGAACAAGCTAGGACTGCCCGTTTCCCGGACGGGACTTGCAGAATTTGATAAAGTGATCCGCGGCTCCACAGTAGAGGCAGAGTTTACCCTCACGACGGCGCTGTCGTTCTTCTGGGGACAGCCGAGATCGATTGATTTGCATGGGTTCGTCCGGACTTGGGGTAACTGTTTGCTTAGACGGGAGAGACCGGAATCTGGATCGATCTGACCGACTATGTTCGCCACCTCATTCCTGCATGCGAAGATCCACCTTGACACAGAGTGAGATCAACTGTCCTAAGGAATCCGGCAGATCCCTAGTGACCAGCTCGTCCTTTAGACAGTCGGAGAGCCCGTTCCAGAAAGCGGCCCGGAGAGCATCATTATTCCAGCGTAGTTCTGAGGCTATGGTCTGGAAGTGAATCACATACTGTCCTACTAAACGGGAGCCTTGACGGACTCGGAGCAGGTCCGAGGAAGCAGCGGTCGTTCTGCCGGGCTCATCAAAAATCCTTCGGAATGACGCGATGAAATTGGTGTAACTGGAACCAAAGGGTCAGATCGCTCCCACAACGGAGACAACCAATCCAACGCTGAACCTTCAAGCAAGGAAATAATGTATGCCACTTTGGACCGATCCGTGGGGAAGTTGTGTGAGAGAAGTTCAAAATGCACCTCGCATTGGTTAAGAAAACCACGGCAATTCTTTGGATTCCCATTATAGCGAGAGGGAGTGGGAAGCTGAAGGCGTGACCCGGTTCCAGACAAGGATTGAACTTTACTGGGGACAACCACTGGAGCGGGTACTGGAGCTGGAGCCGGAACTACTGAAGCCAGGGAAGCCTGAATTTGATCCAGCCAGCCGGATAATTCCAGGAGATACTGCATCACCTGGCTCTGTGCCGCCTCCTGACTCTGAACTCGGGAAACCAAGTTTTGGATGGCACTTGACTCTGGGTTCTGATCTCCCGGGTCCATGGGGCCTGAGTATACTGTCACTGACCTGGGTTGGGAGTGTTGAGAACTCGGGGGTTCTTCCGATGATCGGAAAGAGGAACCACAGCTGGGCCGGAGCAGGTATGGCCGGATGTAGGTTTTCCTCATGCAGAACTAGCCGTAGTAACTGGTGTGTAATACTAAAGAATTAGTCGTGGCCAAGGCTTGGGGGCGATGCTGAAGAAATGAATAAAGATTTGAGAACGTTGTTGTAGCACACAGAAGAATGAAGAACTTGTGAGCGATGTTGAAGAAATGAATGAGAATTTGAGAACGATGTTGAAGTACACAGAAGAATGAAGAACTTGTGAGCGATGTTTGAAGAAATGAATGAGGATTTGTGAACAATGGTGAAGCACACAGAAGCACACAGAAGAATGAAGAACTTGTGAGCGATGCTGAAGAAATAAATAAGGATTTGAGAACGATGGTGAAGCACACAGAAGAATGAAGAACTTGTGAGCGATGTTTGAATGAGGATTTGAGAACGATGGTGAGGCACACAGAAGAATGAAGAACTTGTGAGCGATGTTTGAATGAGGATTTGAGAACGATGGTGAGGCACACAGAAGAATGAAGAACTTGAGAGCGATGTTTGAATGAGGATTTGAGAACGATGGTGAGGCACACAGAAGAATGAAGAACTTGAGAGCGATGTTGAAGAAATAAATGAGAATTTAGGATTCAGTGTAACTCTGGAAGTATGGGAGGCATTCCACTTAGGGATATCATGGTACACTGGAAGCACAGGAGGTGTCCCACTAAGAGATACACTGTAACGCAGAGAATGTCCCACGGAGTGATACACTATAACGCTGATAGCACAGTGAATGTTCCACTGAGCGATACACTATAACGCTGGTAGCACAGTGAATGTTCCACTGAAAGATACTCTGTAACGCTGGTAGCACAGGGAATGTCCCACTGAAAGATACTTTGCAACGCTGGAACACAGGAGACGTTCAGCTTGAGAACATACTGAACGCTGCTAGCACTGGTGATCATTGAAGAGACAATACTCAGGCGCCGGGGCTCTATACGTTGTCTTCCTTTGAACTTCCTGCTGTCTCCCGATTGGCGGAAGGGGCCGATGACGTCACCCGGCCACCACGCTCCCGTGGACGCCGGTTGCAATGGCGGCGCCCACACCTCGGGAACCCGCCGGAGGTAGCGCCAGCAAGACGCAACAACCCGGAGCCCACCGGGGGCGACGACCGCCGGGAGACCCAGCGCACCCGGAGCGGTAAGCGCGGCAGCCGCAGCGCCGCGAGTGTGACAGTCGGAATTTCTGTGACGAGCTGTCCTCTTTACGTATACCTTCAAAGCCCTCATAACATCCAAAGACTTTGAAGTAGCGGAAGTGTCGGTGGTAACCGGAACCACAATAGGTTGGTTGATGTGAAACGCTGACACCACTTTCGGAAGAAATTGCTGACGAGTTCTGAGTTCAGCTCTGTCCTCATGGAAAATTAAATAGAGGCTCTTGTGAGACAAAGCCCCCAGCTCCGACACACATCTTGCTGAGGCCAAGGCCAACAGTGTGATGGTCTTCTACGTAAGATATTTTACGTCCACCTCCTGTAATGGTTCAAACCAGTCTGATTGGAGGAACTGCAGCACCAAATTGAGATCCCAAGGTGACGTGGGAGGCACAAAGGGAGGTTGGATGCGTAGAACACCTTTCAAAAATGTCTGGACCTCAGGGAGAGAAGCCAATTGTTTCTGAAAGAAAATGGACAAAGCTGAAATCTGGACTTTTATGGAGCCCAGACATAGGCCCACATCCACACCTGCCTGCAGAAAAAGCAGGAAATGTCCCAGTTGAAATTCCACCGCAGAATAAGTTCTGCTCTCAGACCAAGAGACATATTTCTTCCAAATACGGTGGTAATGTTTAGACGTTACCCCCTTCCTGGCTTGGATCATAATCAGGATAACTTTGTTAGGAATCCCTCTTCTGGCTAGAATCAGCCGTTCAACTTCCATGCCGTCAAATGTAGCCGCGGTAAGTTCTGATAGATGAACGGGCCCTGTTGCAGAAGATCCTCGTGAAGATGTAAAGGCCACGAATCTTCCAGGAGCATCTCCAGAAGGTCCACGTACCAGGCCCTGCTTGGCCGGTCCGGAGCAATGAGTATTGCTTGAACCTTTTCCCTTTTTATTCTTTTGAGAATTCTTGGGATCAGGGGAAGTGTAGGAAACACGTACACCATCCGATAGACCCATGGAGTCGTTAGAGCGTCTACCGCCACTGCCCGTGGGTCTCTCGACCTGGAACAATACCGCTTGAGCTTCTTGTTGAGACGAGAAACCATCATATCGATTTGTGGATATCCCCACCGTTGTGTCAAGCCCCTGAACACTTCCGGGTGAAGGCCCCACTCCTCTGGGTGCAGGTCGTGTCTGCTGAGGAAGTCTGCTTCCCAGTTGTCTACTCCCGGAATAAAGACCGCTGACAATGCCACAGCATTTTTTTCTGCCCAGAGGAGAATTCTTGACACCTCTGATATTGCTGCTCTGCTTTTGGTTCCGCCCTGTCGGTTTATGTACGTCACTGCCATCACGTTGTCCAACTGGACTTGAATGGCCCAATCCTGAAGAAGATAAGAGGCCTGTAGAAGGGTGTTGTATATGGCCCTGAGTTCCAGGATGTTGATTGGAAGGACAACTTCCTGACTTGACCATCTTCCTTGAAACTGCACCCCCTGGGTGACTGCTCCCCAACCTCGGAGGCTTGTGTCCGTAGTTAACAAGATCCAGTCATGAATTCCGAACCTCCGACCCTCGACGAGGTGTGAGGTCTGTAGCCACCACAGAAGGGAGATCCTGGCTTTTGGTGACAGATGAATCCTCTGGTGCATGTGAAGATGCGATCCGGACCATTTGTCCAACAGATCGATCTGGAAGGGTCTTGCTTGAAACCTTCCGTATTGAAGCGCCTCGTAAGAGGCCACCATTTTCCCCAGAAGGCGAATGCATAGATGCACCGATATCCGGGTTGGCTTCAGGACATCCAGAACCATCGACTGTATTACCAATGCCATTCCAACGGAAGGAACACTTTCTGCGACTCCATGTCCAGTATCATTCCCAGAAATGGGAGCCTCCGTGTTGGCTCTCGGTGAGATTTCGGAAGGTTCAGAATCCACCTGTGATCCTGGAGAAGTGTGGTTGAGAGGCCAATGCTGTCCAGCAACCTCTCCCTGGATGGCGCCTTTATCAGAAGATCGTCCAGGTACGGAATTATGTCCACTCCCGGCATTCAGATCACAGCAATGCCGACAAGGGTGCAGAGGGTACCCTAACCTCCCTCCCCCACCCCTAACCCTCCCACTCCGCAGCCTAACCCTAACCTCCCCCCAGTAGTGCCTAAACCTAACCCCCCTTTCCCACAGCCTAAACCTAACCCTCCCCCCTTAGTGACTAACCCTAACCCCCCTCCCTGCAGCCTAACCCTAACCTCCCCCACTCCATACCCTAACTCCCCCTGAGTGTGCCTAAACCTAACCCCCCCTTCCTGCACGTTAAACCTGTGGCGGCAGTGCATACCTACCTTCAGGATCCTGATGGGATATTGTCGTCGGGATGCCAGCGTCTGTGTTCTGGCAGCTGTCGGGATTTTGGCGTCGGTATTACAGCTGCTGGGATCCCGACATCCGGGATCCTGAACACATACCTGTATATGTGCTCTACCTGGTTCAATGTGTATAATGTGCTCTACCTGGTGCAATGTGTATAGGGGGTTCTACCTGGTGCAGAGTGTATAATGTGCTCTACCTGCCGCAATGTGTATAAGTGCTCTACCTGGCGCAATGTGTATCGGGGGTTCTACCTGGTGCAATGTGTATAACGTGCTCTACCTGGTGCAATGTCTAGAATGGGCTATACCTGGCTCAGTGTGTATTGGAGGCTCTACCTGGTGCAATGTATATAAGCGGCACTACTATGTGGTGTAATGTGAATTGGTACTTTTTGGCCACGCCCCTTCCCCATGAAGCCATGCCCCTAAATTTCTGCAACTCGCGGTTGGCGCGCGCTGGGTGTCATTCCAAGTTGATCGCTAGCTGCATTCGTTCACTGTGCAGCGATGAGGCAAAAAATGGCACTTCTGGGCATGCGGCGCAATGTGCACGCGCGTCGTACTATTACAAAGAACGATGTCGTTTCACACAAAGTCTAGCAAAGCTTTTCAGTCGCACTGCTGGCCGCAGAGTGATTGACATGAAGTGGGTGTTTCTGGGTGTCAACTGACCGTTTTCAGGGAGTGTTCGGAAAAACGCAGGCGTGCCAGAAAAAACACAGGCGTGGATGGGCGAATGTAGGGCGTGTTCGTGACGTCAAAACAGGAACTGAACAGTCTGATTTGATCGCAAGTGCTTAGCAGGTATTGAGCTACTCTAAAACTGCACAAAACAACTTTGCCACTGCTCTGCGATCCTTTCGTTCGCACTTCTGCTAAGCTAAAATACACTCCCAGTGGGAGGCGGCATAGCGTTTGCACGGATGCTAAACACTGCTAGCGAGCGAACAACTCGGAATGACCACCACTGTCCCTTACTTGGACTATAGGTAAGAGAACACCAATTCACTTTCTGTCAAAGGGCACCATAATGTCTAGTTAAAGTTCTGGTGCAGAGTGTCCTGGATACTACACAGCCCAGCAGCATTGTCACCCCATCCTCCCCCTTGCAGCACTTTTGTAGTGTCCAAGTCAAGTCTGAGTTTTTATATTTGAATAAGATTAATAAGAACCTATATTCCGAAGGGAACCAGAAAAGGACAGGTAGGATCCCAATTTTAAAAAGTGAGGGGTCCCTGGGACCCACTTTTTTTTGGGCTCAGCGCGATCAGTGCAGTGGCTGTGATGACGAGGGGTGTGCTGTGGGCGGGCCAAAGCTAAACTATGTGTGCGCTGTGCGGCATCTGCTGGGGGGCATATCATGTGTATCTAGCACTGCTGGGGTGGCATATCATGTGTACCTGGCACTGCTGGGGGGCATATCATGTGTGAAAATATATTTATTTATAGTTCGATAATATGAAGTTGTGAGGCCACGCTCACTCTTCCAGGAGCACGCGCGCCTTCGGCGTGCGCATAGGGGGGTGGTGCGCTTCAAAATGTTCTTGCTCAGGGTGCTAGTAGGCCTGGAGCCGACCCTGACCCTAATTGCCTGATTACTCCACGTTTGTGGTTGTCTGTTACAGTAAAATATACTCAAGACTGTCTAGTACTGGTACTTTTTTTTCCCTTCAGAGAGACCTGAGCCCAGAAGCAAAAACCTTAGATAAAAGCCACAAACTCCACACACGTTTGTGCTATGAGCACAGAAGGTGTCCACTATTGAAGCTAGCCCCCTAGCCATGTGGATTAAAGCACTCCAGGTTTATGTAAACTTCTGTTATTTATAATTTGGCTATACTGTTGCTTATTAACGTTATAAAATTGCTTTGTGAGGATCAAGTCTCACAATTCACTTTTACCTTATTCCCTGCATTTTGTTGAGTCACTCAATCCATCACTACACTATCATAATCTGTTAACAATAAGCCAACAACAAACTATATAGAAGTGAGCACTGTCCTCTAGAGTGAGACCCTGCTTGATAATATAATCTTGATAGGATATTAATCAACAGGTGGGTCTGGGAAGCAGATTAAAAAACCCCACTGAATAATATTGCTCATACCTCCCAACATTTGGGAGATGTGGATTGGGACAGTGGGGCATATGTACTAGGGTCCGAGTTTGCCGGAGGAGTGGGATGCTGGTCGATCCCTGATGTTTTTTTTAAAGTGGCAATCATTTACAAGGGAACACCATGATTGTAAATGATTGCCACTTTAAAAAAAGTCTGAGATCGTCCGACATCCCGCACCTCTGTCAAAGTCGGACATACATATGCCCCAGTATTTGCACACCAAAGGTGTACGCAGAGAAAAGGGTGTGACTTAGTGACAGGAGACAAGGCCTCACATAATGGTAGATGTCCACGGGGGGTGAAGCACTTTTTTGCACAGTAAGAAACTGTGGAAAGTGCTTCACTCGGCTGTACAAACAGCCCGACGGAAGGCGCCGGACAGCGATAATATGGGATCACGCATCAGCGCTCACCGCTCATCGATAGCCCATACACACAGGACACGTTTGAGCTCAAAGTAGCTAAAAATGCCCAAAATGAGCTACTTTAAGCTCGAAATCGCCCAGTGTGTATGGGCCTTATATCTACTGTTTGGATGTGTCACAGCACCCATTTACCACTGCTCAGAACAGCAGGTGAGAGGCCTCCCAGACCTTATTCCCTGTGGGACACTGCAGCCTGTGGGACAGGTGGGATGTCTGTATTGATACAGATTACACTGATTTACTTAAGTGTGGCTCATATACTGTAAATGAGATAGAATTCTATTATAATGTTAAGTTAGGTGTTGCTCTCTAAAACTGCAACAATCTGGATACAGTAAAGTGTCCCTAGATACAGATACAGATCCCACTATTGAGTTCTAAAACTGAGTTTGTTAAGAAACAAAATACTATTTTGCAAAAATAATTGAGTAACCCCAAACCTCAGTTCTAAACAGCAAAACATTCATTGAGTTGGTAAAGTGTGGGATCCCATGGGACAAATTATACACATTCCCACTCATGCCGTGATACAATCTGTTATTCATGTCTGCCCAGCCTGTCTGTTAATGATAACATTATCTGTGAATCTCATTATGTTATTCTGTAGGCTAATCATTTCCTCTCTTCTCATATTAACGCCTTCAAATATTCAACAATCTGACTGACTGACTGACTGACTTGGGGCAAAAACATCAGGGCTGCACCTTTGGATGCATTTCAGTCATGCAGAGGCAAACACGCAGACAATCTGACAACTGTGCTTTACTGCAACCCTTAGAGATTCCTGATGCAGCCGTTACGTGGTACTTTGATATGCAAATTAAAAGCTTTGCTAATAAATGTTTGAACATGTGCAGATTTGACCTTTTCAAATCATGGAACAATCTTGTCATATACTAATTTATAGTAATCCTCATGTGCAAGTGTTCTTATCATTTTCTAAAAGCCAATTACTGACACATCACTGTCTTAGTTTGTTCTGCCTGGAAAGAGCAGGTGGCACGAGAC
Organism: Pseudophryne corroboree; assembly: GCF_028390025.1. Classification (NCBI taxonomy): domain Eukaryota; kingdom Metazoa; phylum Chordata; class Amphibia; order Anura; family Myobatrachidae; genus Pseudophryne; species Pseudophryne corroboree. Next base: position 571,523,631 of record NC_086445.1, read on the forward strand.
TTTACTGTATATACTTTATGTTACATATACAATATGTACACAATACTGTATGTCGGGAAGGAAATACCTAGGGGAGAAAAGTGTACTGGTCTTATGGGTATGTGGGTTATGTTTATGCTTGTTTCCGCTCTCTGACAGATTAACAACAGGACAGTTTGGGCGGTCGTCCAGGGCTCCCAAATACTGCCCCACCCCCCAGCACCGCTTCCCCCCCTCCCCCAACACACATACTCACTTGTATCTACATCACCAGCAGGGTAACTGGGGTTTCTGTGTGGCATAATATGGACTGTGAACTACAGTGTGTTATCACACTTGTGGTACTGGGGGATTATTTACACATTGTACATTTTAAATAACACTGCCAGGATATCATATAGACAATTTTATTGGTAAGTGCCCCCACAAACCTTAAGCCAGCCCTGGTAACACAGCAGAGGTAGTATACAAATACATATCACACAATCCTCTTTGGCAGTGATGTACAACTTGTTTTATACAGGTGTGTCTATAAATTTCACCAAGGTATATGGCTATGCAGAGAAGGATGGGCATGTTGCAGGGTGGGCATAAGTAGGGAGTAGGGGCACAGTCACGCAGATTAGTACAAACACATGATTTACCTTTGCAGGCTGAGAATACTGAAATAAGATAAGTGGACATAGAGGACACATTTTTGTACCTCACATTTTAATTGCACAATGTGATTTCAGTATGAACCAGCGTATAAGAGCAAATTCCTACACTCTTAAGGTGCCCATACACTCGTCCGATAAAGTCTCTTTTCACCTGATTCCAACGGATCGAGATGAGAAATCGGGTGAAAACAGGCCAAATCGCAGGTTTTTGATATCTGATCCGATACGATGCATGTCATGATAGCTACCAATGGCTTGTGGTCAGTTTCCACTGTAAATGTTTGACCATATACAAACTGATGAAATCGCTCACATGCATATGTGATCGCTAGAAGTTCTTTTTCTATCTGATCATACCTTGTTTCAGCACTTGTCAATGCTCTTGATGCATAGATTACTGGTTGCCATGTATCCTCATGTTCTTGTAACAACACTGAGCCTAGGCCAAATTGTGAAGCATCTGCTGAAATTCTTATTCTTTTCGCAGGGTCAAAGAATCTTAGTACCGGTTGCTCTGTAATGATTTGTTTCAAGTTTTGACAACTTTCTTCTTGTTCATGTGACCACATCCACTCGTTATCTTTGTCCAACAACCACCTAAGAGAGGCTGTTCGTCCAGAGAGTTGAGAAATAAGCTTTCATAAGTAAGTAATCATTCCTAGGAATCTTCTGACATCGTCTTTGTTGTTAGGACGTTCCATGTTCACTATGGCTGACATTTTCCTTGGGCCTGGTTTTACACCTTGATCCGAGTCCACATCGCCCATAAAGGTAAGTGTATTCACAACAAATTCACATTTGTCCTTGTTTAGCTTTACATTCACTTTCTTGACAAGTTCCATTACTTGTCTCAATCTAGAATCATGTTCTTTCTTTGTAGATGTGTGTCATCCATCATTGTTTCAACCCCTGGAATATGTTCAAAAATCATGTGTATCCTTTTGTGATATACTTCTGGAGCAGAATTCCATATGGTAGTCATAAAAATCTGTATCGACCTTCTGGTGTATTAAATGTACAAAGCTTTGAGCTGGCCTCATCTAGCTTCATTTGACAGAATCCTGAAGATGCATCCAATTTACTGAACCATTTTGCTCCCGCAAATTGCGGCATGATTTCATATCTGGTTGGTAGTTTGAAATATTCTCGTTTAATAGCTTTGTTTAAATCTCTGGGGTCTAGACATATTCTGAGTTGTCCATTTTTCTTTTCAAAATTACTAAGGAGCTCAACCCTTCAGTAGGCTCATAACTTTCTGTATCACACCCAAGGCTTCCATTTGGTTCAAACCTTGTTTTAGTTTTTCTCTGAGCGCAAACGGCACTTTTCTACATGGGCGTATCACTGAAGAAACTTGCGTGTGTATGTTTATTTTATGGTCTCCAGGCAAACAACCTAGACCTTCAAACACATCTCTTTCTTCTCTAAACTTCGATTTGCAGTCATCTTCTACTTGTGATGTCACCATAAAAACTTTCTTTAGCAAGCTTATACCGCTTTTACACTAATAAAGCGGGTCGCAGCCGGGAACCCTGACACGGGAGCTACCCGGCTGCGACCCGCGTCAGCCCCCTTTTAAACCGGACTCACCAGCCCGGCATATTGCCAGGTTGGTGATGTTGCCGGTGACGTGACGGGGGCAGCGCTTGGAGATCACATGATTTCCAAGCGCCACCCTCACATAGAGTGTAAACGGGAAGCCGTGTCACGCGATATGGCTCCCGTTTACACTGAACAGTTTGCCGGGTTGAACTATGCAAACTTCCCGAGTTGGAATACCGGGTCACTTGACCCGGACTATTCCAACTCGACCCTTTTACACCAGCCAGAAACACGGGTTATGCACGTTCATGTGCAATAACCCGTGTTACTAGCTGGCGGTGTAAAAGGGGTATTAGTTTCTCACAGGAATTTAGGAGGACATGTACTAAGCAGTGATAAAAGTGGAGAAGTGAGCCAGTGGAGAAGCTGCCCATGGCAACCTATCAGCTGCTCTGTATATGTTTATAGTATGCCAATTATAAATGTTACATCAATGCTGATGATCCACTGGCTCACTTCTCCACTTTTATCACTGCTTAGTACATGTCGCCCTTAATCCTAGAATGGGTTCCACATCTTTATCCACAATCAATAGAGATGTTTTAAACTGTTGTCCTTCATATTTCAGTGTACCTTTAACAGGAATTTCCTCCCCAGTATACCCTGTAACTTTTATTTTGGCTGGATGAATTTTAGGTTTTACTCTAAAAGTCTTGAAGTCTTGAAATGATTTTAAATTCACCTGCGCGCCAATATCAAGCTTAAAGGGAGTGACAATCTCATTCACAGTTAAAGGGACAATCCATTCTTTCTTATCTGCACTGCAAAGTTCAATGCACTCCACAAAGAATTCCTCTGCTTGTTTAACAGTATGCACTTTGGTTGTTTCACTTTTCATTTTACAGCATTTGGCAAAGTGATTAAGTCATAGTTGCCTACCCTCCTTCATTCTACAGGAGACTACCTGAAATAGTAGCAATCTCCCTGACTCCCTGAATAGTCCATCAATCTCCCTGATTTCACCTTACCCCCATTATGCAGCTGGTACATTCTTTGGGAAACAAAAGAAATCAGAGATACATACAATTAAATGCGCTCATCAATGCCATTGCCCTGCATTGGTTATAAGGCACAATGATCCCTTTGGCTACATGCATTTTAAATAAGGTTTATCAGGGCCGCTTACAGTATATGGAACCTCTTGCAAAACATAATACACAAACAAATCCTGAAAAATATCAGTGTCTTTTCTTTATCAAATAGATCTTACTAACTTTGGGGCTCATCTACATTTGGATGTAAGTCATGTTTATGACACGCCTCTCAGATGTAGCAGTACACATCCGCACTGATAGGTGTTACTTTCACAATCTCCCTGAAAGGCTTTTTCAAAAGTAGGCAAGTGTGGATTAAGTCTACCATATTTAATGCAGGTTTTACCATAAGCAGGGCACATTCTAAGATTGTGAGCATTTCCACACCTACTACACATTTCCTTGTTAGACTGTGGCTTAGACTGCTTCATTCTTGAGAATGGTGGTTTGCTTGGCTCTGTTTTCTGCACTACATGTACAGCACCATCAGCTTCCATGTGTAACTTTTTGGCTTGAAATCTAGTTATTTCTGCAGATCTGTACATAGTCACTGCCTTGTCTAGTGTTAGGTTTTGCTCTCTCAGCAATCTCTCTTTAAGTCCATTATCAGGTATTCCACAGACAATACGATCTCTAATCAGTGAATCCTTTAAATCACCAAACTCACAGGTTTTACTGAGTGATTGCAGCTCTGTAACAGACTGATCAAATCCATCTACAGACTTCTGATCACATGTGAAAAACTTATATCTTTCATATGTCACATTTTTCCTTGGCACAAAGTAATCTTCAAACTTTTGCATTATAGAAGATAGCACCATATTCTGCCCCTCATCAAACTGAAAACTATTATAAATGTCCAGCACACCCTCTCCTATCACATGGAGGAAAATGGATGCTTTAGTTTTGTCAGCCTCTGTACCAGCTCCACATGCAGCAAAATATATATTAAACCTTTGCTTAAATCTTTTCCAGTTCTCAGACAAGTTACCAGACATCAGCATGCCTGTTGGAGGAGACAGTTCATCCATGATTGCTCACTGTTTGAAGAGAGGAGCACATGGCAGGCTTTGCAGACACTGTGTATCACAGCTTTACAGACTTCTGCAGAATCCTGTCTCACTCTGAGCACTAACAGTCCAAGTAAAACTTCTTCTGACACCATATTTTGTTCATATGCTTGTAATTCCAATCATTAGGACACAGAGGCATGTGAGTTCACTTCTGTGCTCTTTTATTCCATTACCAACTCCAAACACACTGCACACTGGACCACCCACTTCCCAGCATTCCCTCTGGTCCTAGCGACCATCACTGAAGATTCAGGCTTACACATTTTAGTATGGGAGTGTCTACAAACATTAAGCATTCTAATGCAATAACATCACACTATACTTCTTGAATCATCCTTTCCTTCCCCATTTAGAGGTTAGGGAGGAGACATTCACTTATCACCTTTGGGATCCTCTTCTATTACTTTCTTCTTATCCTACTTATTCATGAACTCTCATAAATGATTCCAATAGAGAAATACGAAATAACATTACCTACAACCAGACCACACTGAATTTGCCCAATCTCGTCCGATCTTGGAAGCAATAAAGTGTTGGGCCAGGCCAGTACCAGGTGGGAGACCACATGAGAATACCAGGTATTGTAGGTACTCTCAGGGTTTAACTTTAAAGCAGATATATATTTTATCTATCTATTTTTTTTCCCCACAAGACTGAGTCAGGGTGCCTGAGAATCTATGTGATCCAGTCTTGCAGTCTTGTTTTCTTATCTCACCATCAGTAATAGAGGCATATATCAAGAGTCTGACACTTCATGCAATGTTTGACATACCCTGAAATGTTTGCACATATCCACTTACAGATACCTCTTTATTAATCTATAGCACTGAGGGTGAGGTGTACTCTGTTGACATTCAATTCTCTGATAAAATGGACTTGCTGTAGACTGAAATCATAGAGCAAGAGAACTGCACCTCAGTGGGATTTAGACTCCCCCATGTGATATTCGGGTACCAATACTATTGTAAAGAGTCTATAATTGGTATTCTTTTCTTCTATATTTTCACCTTGATAACAGGCAAAACATACCTGTATATATACAATATACCTGTACATACAGGCCATTTCAGGGACTGATATATCTCTGCTCTCCTTTAATTTAATTATAGGAAAATATTAGATTTTATTGTGTAGAATCTTATTTCTTTTTATTTGTGCAGAATTTAATTTCTTTTTCATCCATTATTATGATTATATGAATTCTTGTTTTGTTCTTTGATTTATATCGAAGAGTGCTCTTGAAAGAGTCTTTTTTTTGTCTGTGTCTCTCTCTCTCTTTCTCTCTGTTGATTTGTGTAGTTCCTATACAGAGTAGATCGTAAATAAGTTTTATAGTATTTTGAGTTGACCTTACTGAGCCCATGGGGGTATATTTACTAATATGTTCAGCCATTAGATTTACAATATGTTCAGCCATTAGATTTACAGTGAACTTTCTGACAGGTTGCATCAGATGTGACCATGCCAGGCAAGTGGTTAACAAATAAACAACTGAGAGTTGCAGCTTTTTATTAAATAACTCTATGGGCTCTATGGGGGGGGGGGGGGGGGGTATGCCATTAGGTCAATTTTTTTTGCCTAGGCGAAAAAATTAGACTTTTTTGCTATTTTTAGGGCGAATAGATATAGGTTTGTAGTGATGCAGGTAATGCTGTTTAGTGTGCTGCATGCCTAGTTAAATAAATTAGTTACTTTTTTTTAAGTATGTATGTTGTCATATGTATGCTCATTTTAGCGAACTGTTGTGCATAACTTATTACTATTTTAAGCACACGTTCTTTAACATTTTACCTGCATATATTGTGTTTACACCATGACTCTTAATGGCTGCCTAACATTATTCTGAGAGAATAGAACAAGAAACAAACCATCCCATTTCTGTGCCTTCATCGATGTATAAGAACTGCGTTTATTCTCACAATTTTGAGTGAATGCATGCAATGTTGTGTTTGTAGCTATGCATGCACTATATTTGTGATGGGGTTGTATAACTGCAGATGAGATTTTGAGTTTGGCTAAAGGTCTTTGCAGATTTGCGATTGAAATCAGTGTGCGTTCAGTCGCAATTGCAATCTGAGCTGAATGAAGCCCTCTGTATTTTAGGAACTTAATATCTACAGTTTGGGGTGTTATCGATTCTGATTTAAGGTGTAAGAAGAATTTAAAAGAGCCTCTTTGTGCATTAGTGACAAAACAGATGGTAAGTGGATCTAGCAATCCCACATCATAGTAAGGTAAGTAAGAAAATCAGTAAGCTAATAATATTCCTCACAGTCAGTTTCATTTTATGTTTTGCAGTGACTGAATGAAGTATGGCACAGATTTCTGCCAGACTCTTAGCAACTATCATCTGTTTTTGACTACCTTTAAGACAAGAGCCCCACAAGTTCTAGTATTATATTTGTTTTCAACATAGTAACAATAATAATTTTATAAGTAAAAATGGGCCACAGCTTACTTTCTTCTGGTAAGTCATATTCCTCTGCCTCTCTTTCCATCTGCTGGCACCACCCTTCCATTCTTTCCACCTCTGCTTGTAACATCTTGATGAACCACTCTCCATCCCTGTGACAAGGCGATGCCCTTCCAGAGTCTGGGAGGCTACGAGCACCTCTATCCAACCAGGACTCCTGACGTGCCTCGTCTGCAGTATCATATTGCATTTGATAGTCCTCTCTGTATGCCCACTGACCCTGTGTATGCACTGTCTTATACACAGAATACTGCTGGCTGGTGTCTGAGGGTTCAGAGGAGTGGCGTTGGAAGGAGCGACCAAACTGCAGGGCCTTGTCTTCCGTGGGAACAGTCAATCCAGGGAAGCCTTCAAGCTCAAGGTCAGCCTGCACTCCAGCTGTCACACTGTTAGAACGCTTAAACCTTGCTCTCCTGGTGAGGAATAAAACAGAAATTAAGCAAAAATGAATTAAAATATAGGACATTTCAACAGGTGAACTAAGATCAATCTCTTTGTGGAAAGAATAAGACTAGCAGGAAAAGTCCAGTTTTATACAGTTCCAACTTGTTTATTTATCTATAAGGAAGGTCAGAACCTCAGCTGTTCAATTTACAAAAATAAATCTAAGATTACCTTGGGGAGATTGTATGAGGGGTGGTAGGCTGGAATGGAAAGAAAAAATAACTTTTATGGACATATTGAAAAGCTGTGAGTCTGGATAGACATTTAATTCAATGTGGTAGGGCATTCCAGAGGTTTGGAGCAGCCCAGAAGAAATCCGGAAGGTGAGAATGGGAAGTTGAGATAAGGTAGGAGGTAAGGCAGCAGTCGTTGACAGAGTGCAGAGGATGGGAGGAAGTATGCAAGGGAATGAGGGTGTACATGTAGAGAGGAGAAGTGGGATTGAGGGCTTTTTAGGCAAGAGAGAAGTTTGATTCTGAACAGGACATTGGAACAGTGAAGTAACTGACAGAGGGATGACGCTAAGGAAGATGATGATAGAGAGGAGAGGTGATAGAGGAAAATTATGTCAGCAGCAGAGTTAAAAATAGACTGAGGAGGAGTGAGGTAAGAATTAGGAAAGAAAGGATAAGGGGTTTTATTAGCTTCCATGGTGAAAAAAGGCCTGATGATGATCCTGGAAATACTGTGGAGGTGGAAATGGCTGCCTTGGTTTGGGGGCTAGTTGTGGTGAACAGAGGAAAATGAGACGGTGTCAACAGAAAGGGAGAGGAGGGGACAGGATTTTGGGTGGGGAAGGACAATGTTTTGGTTACGGAAGCATTGTGTTTCAGGAAGCATTGTGAAATTCAGGTGGAGACGGTTTACAGACATGAGGTGACAGAGAAGGTAACAAAAGGGGAGAGAGATCAGGGGAAAACAGATATATTTGGGTATAATAGATGTGATAACGGATGCCAAAGGAACTAATAAGCTCACATAGGGCATTGGTGTAGAGAGAGAAGGGGGTTGGGAAATGTAGAGACAGAGGGGGTAATTCAGACCCGATCGCTGCTGTGCACACACATGCACACACCCAGGACACAGTGTGTGCATGTGTGTGTGTCATCAAGTACCCCTCCCCCCCAAGACGCAGTGTGTGTGTGTCATCATGCCCTCCCTCCCCCCAGGATGCAGTGTGTGCATATGTGTGTCAGTGTATCATCATACTCCCCCCCAGGACGCAGTGTGTGCATGTGTGTGTGTGTGTGTCATCATGCCCCCCCTCCCCTCAGGATGCAGTGTGTGTTTATGTGTGTCAGTGTATCATCATGCTCCCCCCCAGGACGCAGTGTGTGCATGTGTGTGTGTGTGTGTGTCATCATGCCGCCCCTCCCCCCAGGATGCAGTGTGTGCATGTGTGTGTCAGTGTATCATCATGCTCCCCCCCAGGACGCAGTGTATGCATGTGTGTGTGTGTGTGTGTGTGTCATCATGCCCCCCCCTCCCCCCAGGATGCAGTGTGTGCATGTGTGTGTCAGTGTATCATCATGCTCCCCCCCAGGACGCAGTGTGTGCATGTGTGTGTCAGTGTATCATCATGCTCCCCCCCAGGACGCAGTGTGTGCATGTGTGTGTGTGTGTGTGTGTGTCATCATGCCCCCCCTCCCCCCAGGATGCAGTGTGTGTTTATGTGTGTGTCATCATGCTCCCCCTCCCCCAGGACCCATTATATGAGTGTGTCACCAAGCCCCCCCCCCAGGAAGCAGTGTGCGTGGTACCATGGCAACCCCCCCCCCATATGTTTAGCACCCACCCTCCCATACTTTGTTGGCAATGCACATGAAACCCCTGGCAATGCGCTGGAGACCCCTGACAACACGCATGAAACCCCTGACAACAGGCAGGTAATTTAAAAGTAATTAGAAACCTTACTGTGTTGCATCATTTGTAAGGGGCATTATTCTGTGTGGGGCATAAAATGGTGTCAGGGCCATAACTGTGTGTGGCATAATATGTAATTGACATTACAGTGTGTGGCATAATGGGCATTACGGTGTGTGGCATATTGTGTAATGGCATTACGGTGTGTGGCATATTGTGTAATAGACATTACGGTGTGTAGCATAATGTGTAATGGGCTTTACGGTATGTTGTATAATGTGTAATGGGCATTAGTCACTGCCACAGCTGCCCATTCATTCCCGCTCCCGCCGAGAACCCACCCGCATAAATCGGCACCTATGCCCTGTGCTGGGTGTCCCCCCACATGTCAGTGTGCCTGATCGTAGCTGTGCTAAATTTAGCACAGCTACGATCAACTCTGAATTTTCCCCAGAGAAAGAGCAGTTGGACAAGGAGGAAATGACAGCTGGATCACATAGCCTGTTGGACTGGAGAGTTTTCAGGAGAAAATGGTGGTCAACAGTGTCAAATGCTGCTTTGAAGTCAAGGAGTTCAATAATACAGGAATGGTGTTTTGATTTGTTCACTAGGAGGTAATGAAGTTGCCTGGTCTGCACCTAGCAAGAAACTCCCAACTCCAGGAGGAATAAAAAAACACCATCATTGTGTAACCCCATGGACACAGCCATTTTCACCTGTTTATATTGCTTAAGTTGGGTGAATGGGAACAAAAATAAGCACAAATTACATTTGCATTACACTTTAGTAAAATTAACACCGTTATCAGTTTATTTTTATGTCTTTTTATATAAAATTCTTATTTCACCACATTCCTCTAGTTATGTTCCTGCATGCAAAGTGAGATGTGACTGTATAAATGGGTTCTGTATATCTATGTGCCCTTCCTATTTGTGGCCACACACAAATTACTGACCTGTATAACTGTATGTCAGCTACATTGTGCTGATACTTCTTTTAGTAGTTTCTCATGCATGTTTCTGACAAGACAATCCAACCTACTCAAAGACAATGGGGGTCATTCCGAGTTGATCGCTCGCTAGCAGTTTTTAGCAGCCGTGCAAACGCATAGTCACCGCCCACTGGGGAGTGTATTTTCGCTTTGCAGAAGTGCGAATGCTTGTGCAGCAGAGCATCGGCAAAATCTTTTTGTGCAAAACAAGAGTAGTCCTGTAGTTACTCCTCGTGTGCGTTGATTCTAACGACGGAGGGACGGCTTTTGACGTCACACACCCGCCCAGCGAACGCCCAGCCACGCCTGTGTTTTTTCTGCCACGCCTGCGTTTTTCTAAGCACTCCCTGAAAATGGTCAGTTGACACCCAGAAATGCCCATTTCATGCCACTCTTCCTGCGTTCGTCCATGCGACTGGAATGTTCGTTATACTCTGTGCAAACCCACGATGCTCATTGTACACATACGACGCGCCTGCGCATTGCGGTGCATATGCATAAATGGCGATTTTTAGCCTGATCGCTGCGCTGCGAACAACGGCAGCTAGCGATCAACTAGGAATGACCCCCAATAGCAGACTGAAATTTAAGTTTTGTTCCAGTCACTTTATATTGATAATTTTAGGTCACCCTTGGTCTTATAGTATATGCAATCCACAGACACTGGATAAACAAAAAATATTGCTTAGGAAAGATTGGTTTAACCAATCAGATCTTCCATTCCCAGTCCCACATTCATAATCATTTCTGTTCCCCATGAAAAGGTCCAGTCTCTGGGTTTGCATACCGATTTACTGTTCTTTTAAATGGAGCCCATAATAATATTAATTTCCAAACATGAAAATTGTCAGTCCTGCAGCGCAAATGGCCTTTTGTGAAGTCACATGGCTATTTGTAAAACTGCATCCATTTGATGGGTAAGGGTAGGATGGCATTTTTATCAGCTTGCCCTGGCAGACAGAAGAAGTTGGGAAGACTGGGATTTAACACTGGTTAGTGGATCTTCTGACCATCTGCTGGAACCTAATTTCACCCCTGTACTTTTAAAGGCGGGCACATTACAATTTCCAGGTGCACTTTGGGAAAACGCACATTGGCCCTCATTCCGAGTTGATCGCTAGCTGCTTTCGTTCGCAGCGCGGCGATTAGTTGAAAAAGCAGCACTTCTGCGCATGCGTATGGGCCGCAGTACACACGCGCGAAGTACTTTCACACAAAACTATACAGTTTTACAAAAGGTCAAGCGACGCTTTTCAGTCGCACTGCTGATCGTTGTGTGACTGATCGTTGAGTCGCTGAAGAAACACGAGAGTGGCTGGCCAAACGCAGGGCGTGTTTGTGACGTCAAACCAGGAACTAAACAGACTGCAGTGATCGCAAGGTAAGAGTAAGTTTCGAGCTGCTCAGAAACTGCATGAAAATTTTTACGAGCAGTTCTGCTAACCTTTCGTTTGCACTTCTGCTAAGCTAAGATACACTCCCAGAGGGCGGCGGCTTAGCGTTTGCACTGCTGCTAAAAGCAGCTAGCGAGCGATCAACTCGGAATGAGGGCCATTGTTATCATGCAAGAAATGTAAGAAAACACCCCAAAATCACACACAATAATCACAGTTACAAGGTATGCTCACACTGATGATTATTTTAAAACATACACGTAATGCTAAAATGAGCAGTATTTTAGGAGAAAAATGTGTAATTAAAAATGAATGACAAGGTGGTCCTAAAATATCACTAGGCTAGACTTTGTAGTGACATTTCTAATATGTAAGTTACCTGCATTTTTACAGAATATACACCAACTTGCAGATGTAGGCACAGAATGATGATACATCATGGTCTGCGCAGAGAGGTGGCCTTAAAAGCCATAAGTCAAATACTCAGACACAGGGGTGTATCTACCTATTGGCCAGGATGGCACTCGCTAGGGGCGCTAGGCAAGGAGGGGGCGCCGCCTGGCTGTGCCACCCGCGGCCAAAGGATAGAAAAGCAGTACTGTCAGACTGTACCTGGTGAGAGTCTGTTACTGCTGGAGCGGCGCTGGTGTCCGGCAGCACCGCACTTGTAATCAGACTCAAAATAAACTACAGCTCCCAGCAGCCCTTGTTGCTGGGAGCTCCCGGCAGCAAGGGCTGCTGGGAACTGTAGTTTATTGTGAGTCTGATTACAAGTGCGGTGCTGCTGGGCACTAGTCTGATCACTAGTGCAGTGCGGTGCTGACGGACACCGGCGCCGTGTCGGCAGTAACAGACTGTCACCAGATACACAGCAATTGTTATAAAGCACAGTGCTATAGATCTATTTGTTGTTGAAGATAATAAAGTGTCAGTGTTTGGGAGAAGGGACTGTAGTACCTGGAAAACTACACGATTTTCATGCATGTTAGATGTAAGTAGCAAGTAAGCGAAAACTTTAACTTGTTGAGTGTAATAAAGAAAATACAAATCTTACCTATTTCAAGGCCAGGTTCAATGAAATGTATATCAGTTAATTGTATAATTGATCATTTTATCTTGGAAGCGATGGCACCCTGGAAGCACTTCTACCATCCAACTAATGGTGTTTGGTTAATGGCTGGGTCCATCTGAGGCTCATCTCACAGCATCTCATTAGCATTTCATTCAGGATTCAGTCAAGATGCCGGCGTTTGGCATCCCGGCGGTCGGAAAGCTGACGCCAGCATCCCGAAACTGCTCGTAATGCTGATGCTGGCATCCCAACATAGATAGCGATGCAGAATGCCAAAATCCGGATCGAGTTGGTGCCAAAGACTCCACTGGCAAGCCACGTGGGAGGGTTAGGGTTAGGCTGCGAGGGTGGGAGGGTTAGGGTTAGGCTGCAGGGAGGGAGATTAGGACGGGTGGGTTAGGGTTAGGCACCACTGAAGAGGCTTTGGGGGGGGGGGGGGGGGGGCGGGTTAGGCTCAGGCTGTGGGAAAGGTGGGTTAGGGGGAGGGATGGTGTAACGTGAATACGAGACACTACTGTGCGGTGTAATGTGAATGAGGGACACTACTGTGTGGCATAATTTGAATTGGAAGTACTATTGTGTCCACGCTCTTCCCCCACAAGACCATGCTTCATTTCCAATACTCACATCTTATTCCAAATGTGTGTGTGTGTGTGTGTGGGGGGGGGGGGGGGGAAGGGGGCGGCAGCCCCTTACTTTGCCAGGGGCGCTCGGACCCCTAGATACACCCCTGCTCAGACAGAATAGTGCACAGAAGTTAGTAATGCACCCTTCAGATTTGTTTGTGAGACTTAGAATAATGTACATAGTGTCCCCTGAGCAATAACAATGCTCCATATATGAGTTGTTCATTACATACAACAGAACAGAGCTCTTCACAATAGCTCTTCTTTTTCACCAAGGACAGAGAAAAGCAAACATGACACAAGACATCGAGAAACTTCATAACCATGAGTGCATACCATCCCACCATCTCCCATCCCCCCACTCCAAACTACTCCTCCAGGCTCTTCACCTAGTAACAACAGTGGAAACCATAAGGGTGGGTGTACATATAGAGGAAATAGTGGAAATGTGATAATCATTCCTCCATACTTTCCTTTGTACAGAAAATCCCAGAGCCCCAAGGACAAGTTAGCCCTAATCTAATGACACCATTATTTCTGGTGTACTACAGATGCCTTCAATGGTTGGGAATGGTGGCGCGCTCAGACATAAATGCAGATATCTGCCTATATTCAGAGTTGGCCTCACCTGCCCCTGTTGTGAAATTATCCAACATCACTATCAGTACACAACTGCACCAGCCCTATCCTTGGTGCAAGAGATCTGTCAGCATGTGTGGGCTACCTGACAAAAGCATGCAGTATGTACCCTGCAAGCAACATCATTTGTCCAGGTCCACAGTTATTTGCTGCATCCTACCCAGAATCAGCCCCTTTGTTGTTGCAGTTCCCAACTCCCGGCAGAGGTGCTGCTGCAGCTGGGATTCCACTCTTCCAACTACTGTATGCAGCAGGTGATCCACTCACATACATTCCCCAACAATTAATGTTCTGAAGAACCTGTGCCAGGCACACAGACAGAGCAATGATGATGGTGATCTAGCTATCATAAACAGCTCTTTGTTGAACATATGCAGTTCACAGCTGTAGTACCTGAGTTCCTGTTTATCAGAAACCTTGTGTGGCAGAGTGACAGACCCATGTGAGGCATTGGATAACCTCCCGGGATTCAGATGGTGACTTCACCCTCTCTCAAACCTGGTTAATTCAAGACATATTTAAGGTTTGGTGGTTCAATTGTTCTTGTTACAGTATATGAAGAGACATATACCTGTAAAAGCTGAAAGTTGTAACATTGCCTCGCTACTGATATGCTGCCGTGACTACTTAATAAAGGGTCTGATGACTTGCGTACATCTCAGTGGGTGGGTGGACTGCACATCCACAGGACCCATCTGCGCATGTACCATACTTACCGACATTCTGGCTGCTCTCTGCGGGAGAGAGCAGCCAGGTCGGCTCTCGGGCGGGCAGGGGAGGCTGTGATGTAAAGGAGGGGGTGGCCGGAGGTGGGACAAGGGTGGGACAGGGGCGGAGCAAGGGCGGGGTCACAGTGACACCTCCTTTAAGCCACGCCCCCGCTCTGTAATGACGCGATCACCGGCATTACACTGCAGGGTGTGTGGCTATGATGACGCGATTCAGCAAGAATCGCATCATCGACTGCCCGGACCGCCCACTTTACACACTACGTGGGCGGACGGGCAGGGGGGACCCCGCAAATCGGGAGACTTGCCTGCTCTTCCTGTGGGCCGGGAGGGTCACCCAATTTTCGGGAGCCTCCCGGCCATTCCGGGAGAGTAGGCAAGTATGGCATGTACCCTTGATTTTAGGGAATTTCATTGTTTTTTGCAATTGCATTTTGTACTGTCTTGTAGGGCCCAAGGTGTTTTCCATCTTCTCCCAAGAGTAACAGCAATGGAATAGTACCGTGTCAAAATCCCGGCAAGGGCCCTCATTCCGAGTTGATCGCTCGCTAGCTGCTTTTAGCAGCAGTGCAAACGCTAAGCCGCCGCCCTCTGAGAGTGTATCTTAGTTTAGCAGAAGTGCGAACGAAAGATTAGCAGAACTGCACAGGAAAGATTTCATGCCGTTTCTGAGTAGCTCCAGACCTACTCCTATCTTGCGATGACTGCAGTCTGTTTAGTTCCTGGTTTGACGTCACAAACACGCCCTGCGTTCGGCCAGCCACTCCTGCGTTTTTGCCTGGCACGCCTGCGTTTTTCAGCACACTCCCTGAAAATACCGACTTGCCGCCCAGAAACACCCACTTCCTGTCAATCATACTACGATCACTCGAGCAACTGAAAAACGTCGCTCGAGCTTGGGTAAAACTACAAAGTTTTGTGTGAAAGTACTTAGCGCATGCGCGCTGCGTACCATGCGCATGCGCAGAATTGCTGCTTTTTCACTTGATCGCTGCGCTGCGAAAAACGGCAACGAGCGATCAACTCGGAATGAGGGCCATGGAGCAATGGAGTAGGTATTAATGGGAGGTTCCGGAACCCTTCCTTCCTCCCTCCAAGCTAATCACCAGCGCCAGGACACAGGGTTTTCCACTAAGAGCTTGGAAGCAGGTAAGTAGACCATAAACGCCACCATGGTCTACTTACCTCCCATTAATACCTAATCCACTGCTCCTTGCTAGGAGCTTGACACAGTACTATTCCATTTTCTTCCCCAGTTTGCAGTGGAAAATCTGTATTTGATGAGAATTAAAAAAAACTTTTTGACTTATCAATAAATTGTAAAGCTTTTTAAGAAGCTTATTGCACTATATTTTGTGGTAGCACCCAAGGTGTTTTCCATCTTCTTGCTATCTGTATACTTCACTGGTGGGTGGGTTCCACCTATTACACCTAGGCAGTTGTATACACATAGCACCATTGTTTTTATTGCATCGTTACTATTTGTTACTCTGGGGAGGGTCGGTGGTTGTGATGCTGCTGGGTGATGATGTTTGGGGAAATAGAGTAAATTACACAGAGTACAGGAGAGGTGGCATGGCCTGTGGTCCCTATGCTGGGGAGCGATAGATGATATGGGACTATTATGCTGGAGGCAGGTGATCAGTGCATCGGCACCAATCACTCTCCACAGCTTAAGGAACAAAATTGGCAAGCAGATGTCAGGGACTGCTGTAGCCACAAATCTAATACAGGTTGAGTATCCCATATCCAAATATTCCGAAATACGGAATTTTCCGAAATACGGACTTTTTTGAGTGAGATAGTGAAACCTTTGTTTTTTGATGTCTCAATGTACACAAACTTTGTTTAATACACAAAGTTATTAAAAATATTGTATTAAATGACCTTCAGGCTGTGTGTATAAGGTGTATATGAAACATAAATGAATTGTGTGAATGTAGACACACTTTGTTTAATGCACAAAGTTATAAAAAATATTGGCTAAAATGACCTTTAGGCTGTGTGTATAAGGTGTATATAAAACATAAATGCATTCTGTGCTTAGATTTAGGTCCCATCACCATGATATCTCATTATGGTATGCAATTATTCCAAAATACGGAAAATTCCATATCCAAAATACCTCTGGTCCCAAGCATTTTGGATAAGGGATACTCAACCTGTAGTTGTCCTCTGTATATGTGTGTGACATTGCAATATAATGGTATCTACAACCGGCTCAGCTATGTCCTCCACCTTTTAGTTTGGGTTTTGTAATGGGTTTTGATTCACATAGATGACAGTACATGTTCACTGCACAAAATGCTATTATACAGTAGTCAGGGCCATATTATCCATAAGGGTGACAAGGCTGAAGCCTAGGGGTCCCACAGATATTAGGGGCTATCAATTTTCTCTTCAGAGGTACAGTTACCTGCGTCTAGAACTACTATTGTTAAAGGTACTTTGCACTCTGCACTGTAACAAGGCACACTCGTAACATAGTAACATAGGCCATCATTCCAAGTTGTTCGCTCATTGCCGAGTTTCGCTATATTGCGATTAGTCGCTTACTGCGCATGCGCAATGTTCGCAGAGCGCATGCGCTTAGTTATTTTACTCAAAAGTTAGGTATTTTACTCACGGCATTACAAGGTTTTTTCTTCGTTCTGGTGATCGGAGTGTGATTGACAGGAAGTGGGTGTTTCTGGGCGGAAACTGACCGTTTTATGGGTGTGTGTGAAAAAAACGCTGCCGTTTCTGGGAAAAACGCGGGAGTGGCTGGAGAAACGGGGGAGTGCCTGGGCGAACGCTGGGTGTGTTTGTGACGTCAAACCAGGAACGAAACTGACTGAACTGATCGCAGTGGCAGAGTAAGTGTCGAGCTACTCAGAAACTGCTAAGAAATTTATTTTCGCAATTTTGCGAATCTTTCGTTCGCACTTCTGCTAAGCTAAGATTCACTCCCAGAGGGTGGCGGCTTAGCGTGTGCAATGCTGCTAAAAGCAGCTAGCGAGCGAACAACTCGGAATGAGGGCCATAGTTTCTGCGGTTGATAAAAGACAATTTGTCCATCGATTTCAACCTGTTAGTGACCTCCTACACTGTAATATTTTTAAGACTAATTATAACTGTGGTGAATGCTTTGCCGTTATGTCAATTCTTCTTTTTTTTATTATCATTTTATTTTATTACTATAGTGCATGATTTGCCCACCATAACCCTGTGTATCCTTATCCATTAGGAATTTATCTAGCCCATTCTTAAAAGTAATGACTGTAGTCAGCTGAGGTTTGTTTTAGACAATTGGTGGGAGGGGGAACAGTGGCTGGCAACACCCCAGCACTCTTGGATGCGAACCCTACAGCAGCCCTGCCCTCCACACAGGCTCTGGATGGTTGGCATGTTGTAGCAGAGGGGATCAGGTGGAACGTCCAGGCTTCCAGCACGGAAGATCCGGACAAGTTACTTACTGGAAGATCACGTGCTTGGGATCCTAGAAACTCTGATGTCCGCTCCACCCTAGCGAGACCAACCAGTAGAAAGCCCCATTGTGATTGTCAGCAGTTGGAGGAAGCAAAAGGTAAGCGGCAGAACATATATATTTTTTTTACATATTAATTAATGTCTCTTTATTTTCATACTGGAAACTACAGAGATGCAAGAGTGGCAGCAGTTGTGCCTGGCGTTGTCTGGATGTAGTTATTTTTGTGTATGGACTGTCGGATTTTGTGTCTTCTGTAATCTCTGTCTCTTCTCTCCCTCCTCTTTCTCTCCACTCTGCTTCTCTCTCCTCTCTTTATCTCTCTCTCTCCTCTCTTTGCCTCGGTCTCTCTGCCCTCTCTCTCTCTCTCTCTCTCTCTCTCTCCTCTCTACCCCCTCTCTGTACCTTCCTTTCTCCTCTTTGTGTCTCTCTTTCTCTCCTCACTCTGCCTCTCGCTCCTCTCTTTGTCCCCTCTCTTTCTCTTCTCTCTCTGTCCCCCCCGCCCGCAACTCTCTCTGCCTCTCTATCTCTCCGTCCCTCTTGCTCTTTCTCTCTTCTTAAACGTCTACTGCCAGCTCTAATCTCAGGAACATGCAGTGAAGTAAATGGCTCAGGAGGCACTGGCCAGCACCAGAGCCGGATCTACACACAATATATGGACCAAAGGGTTCATGTGGGCATTATACACAGGGGAAGCAGTATATACTGCTGAAAATGTGGTGTGTTTGGATCAGAGATGTGAGGAAAAGGTAATGTAGGCCTCACCTGCCATAGACTTTTTACTCCAGAATTTTGGCTATAAAAATGATTAGAATAATACAAAGAAGATATTTCTAATATATTCTTTGTATTTTTCATATTCTTTATATAGTCAAAACTCTGGTGTATACGTTAGTATGACAGGAAAGGCTCTGCCTCACCTCACCACACGTCACTGGTTCTTGCACTCGCCAGTGCCGTAACTAGACATTTTAGCGCTGTGTGCAAGAATCGGCATCGGCGCCCCCACCCCCCCTCACGTAAAATAGAGGCAGTACGCCTACAGTGCACAGTAGTCTCCATTATTCAAATTACGCCGCACAGTAGCGCCACTACACCAGGTAGAGCCCCCTTTTTACACATTACGGCGGACAGATTCCCCTTTTTACACATTATGGCAGACAGCGTCCCCTTTTTTACACATTACGGTAGACAGCGTCCCCCTTTTTTTACACATTACGGCAGACAGAAAGCCCCTGGAGTGACACTGAGGAGTGGACACCAGCACACAGAACACAGCAGCACAATGTGTTGAAGTACTGTATGTGTATGACCTGGTAGTAGTGCAACGGCGCGACCGCTGGCGTGCTCCCTCTTTTCTATGACCCCCTCGTACCAGGTTTACAGTCTGTAACAGCGTGGGTCCTGGAGGAGCAGCGTACATGCAGCCTGGAAGATCCGCAGCAGCAGGAAATGGCACCTTCCTGCTGCTGGTCCTGCTTTAGGAAGCCCCGCCCCTTGTAATGGCGCACGGTCCCTATCATATTTTATAATGGCCACGTTATAAAAACAACAGTATATGTATTTTACAGTACACACAAAGCCTTGAGACAGTGAGCACTGCGGGGCAACAGCCCTGAGCCAGTTTGTCCATGGTGGGCACCGCAGGTCCGGGCCTGTGACTTGCTGCCAAAACTGCACCGGGGGCCCGCTAACCGGGACCCCGGTGTAACACTCACCGCACCTTTGAACTTCGGCATCTGTTAGAGGGTGGCAGCTAGCTGCTGGCGGGGGCACACAAACAATGTGTGATCACTACCTCAGGAGCTCAGTGTCCTGTCAGCTGGGATAACAAACCATTAACCCTCAGGAGGTTGGTTCGGTCCCCCCTCTAAGTCCCATGAAGCAGGTAGCCTGGTTGCCAACCAGAGCTACCTGAAAATAATAAACTAAAATAAAAATAAAGGAAAATCTCTGGAGCTTCAGAGAGATGTACCCGGCTCTTTGGACACATTTTTCTAAACTGAGTCTGGTAGGAGGGGCATAGAGGGGAGGAGCCAGCACACACATACACACACTAAAGTACAAGACCCCAGTATCCACTAGTAAGAGAATACGAAAATTATTGTCCTACAGAATGTCCATTGAATTGGAGGGTCTCCATCTTGAAAGTGTAAATGCAGAGATTTAAAGAATTCAAGAGCATTAAATGCACTCTTATGACAAAGGACATGACAAAGTTTCCTTGCATCCTCAAAAGTGGATTGCCCCATAGCTAGTCAGAAATCTCTGGATCATGTTGGTGGAGGAAGTACGTCATATCTGGGTCATAAAGGAAACCATCTTCTAAAAGAAATGTTAGCATATTCTTGGCCTGTCACCTCCCCATAGGTAATGTTGGAATTGCGATAAAATCATTTGGGCGTTTCTATAGGCAAGGATGGTATCATATAAAGAAGGTGTGGTAAAGAGACCATCTTAAGTTAAATTACCACAAGCAAGATAATGGTAGATGTATACAACCCCTAAACTTCTCAGTATCTTAATTGCCAGGGTTACTTTTAATCCATACAACTTTACCATATTGTGTGGGAGGTATGTAAAGCTGGTTTTAACCCATTATATCAATACTACATTACCTCAATTAGATTCATTTAGTGGCAAGCACCATAGCAGTCAATTTGTCTTTATCGGGATACGGTCGTTAGGTCGACCCAACTTAGGTCGACAGTCATTAGGTCGACCAACTTTGGTCGACATGCATTAGTTGACAGGGTAACTAGGTCGACAGGTCAAAAGGTCAACATGAGTTTTACACATTCCCCCCCCCCCCCCCCATTTTTTGGCCTTTTTCATACTTTCGATCCACGTGGACTACGATTGGGAGCGGTAACCAGTCACCTTGCCCGAAGCATGGCGAGTGAAGCAAGACATTCGAGGGGACACAGTGCACTAATTGGGGTTCCCCGTAACTTTACAAAGAAAACGACACCAAAAAAAGGTCAACACTCATGTCGACCTTTTAACCTGTCGACCTAGTACAGGTCGACATAATGACCATGGCGACCTAGTTAACCTGTCGACCTAATGTATGTTGACCAATAGTTGTCAACATAATGGCTGTCGACCTAATTTGGGTCGACCCAACGACCCATACCTAATACTTTTCAGGGTTTGTTCATGTATTGTGTTCTACTCACAGGCGGTTCCATATAAGTGGCCACAAAAAACTTATTTCAGAATTCATGTACAGTAGGTATAGGAATCATTGTGCCCAATAACCAATGCAGGGAAATGGCACTGATGGTCTAATTTTTACCCCCCAAGTACATAACAGCTACATAATGGTGGTAAGGTGCAATTAGGGACATTGCTAGACTTCTAAAATCTAGATTCTTAGCAGCATTTCAGCTGTTTCGGCTTTAGTAAATTTGAGTGATTCAATCCCAACTGCTAAAATGCTGAAGGAAACGTTGATGCAAACCAGATGCTTAGTAACTATTACTCCTGGTTTGTTTACTGTTTATGCCATACAGGGGGTCAGAGAAGTCACTCACCTCTTCTGTACCTAGTGCGACAGTGGGCGTGAAGGGGGCGTGGCTTTGTGGGCTGACCCACATGAGAGGCGTGGCTAAGCACCCGACCCGTGTTTTCGTCACTCTGGGGGTGCGGGAGTTGCAGCCTGCCCCGGAGACTAGCGTGCCTGCAGTGCCAGCTCCTACGTGGTGACAGAAGCCGGGTTGCTGCGCGTAATGCTACAGTGCAGCACCCAGCTCCTGTCACTGAGCAGGAGCCGGCACTTTGGTGTCAACCTTTGGCAGATGACACCTGGTAGCGGGCCGCACCCCCTGCACCCGCCTTGTGACGCCACTGCAGGGGATTATTCAGAGTTGTTAGCAAACCAATAATGTTAGTAATTGGGCAAAACCATGTTGCACTGCAGGTGGGGCAGATATAACATGTGCAGAGAGAGTTAGATTTGGGTGGGGTGTGTTCAAATTGAAATCTAAATTGCGGTGTAGAAATTAATCAGCCAGTATTTACCCTGCACAGAAACAAAATAACCCACCCACATCTATCTCTCTCTGCACATGTTACATCTGCCCCACCTGTAGTGCAACATGGTTTTGGCCATTAATGTGCGTTTTTAGTTTGCTAACAAACCTGAATAACCCCCACAGTGTACTATGGGGGTCATTCCGAGTTGTTCGCTCGGTAAATTTCTTCGCATCGCAGCGATTTTCCGCTTAGTGCGCATGCGCAATGTCCGCAGTGCGACTGCGCCAAGTAAATTTGCTATGAAGTTAGGTATTTTACTCACGGCTTTTTCTTCGTTCAGGCGATCGTAATGTGATTGACAGGAAGTGGGTGTTTCTGGGCGGAAACTGGCCGTTTTATGGGAGTGTGTGAAAAAACGCTACCGTTT
The DNA here is from genome assembly GCF_028390025.1 of Pseudophryne corroboree. Classification (NCBI taxonomy): domain Eukaryota; kingdom Metazoa; phylum Chordata; class Amphibia; order Anura; family Myobatrachidae; genus Pseudophryne; species Pseudophryne corroboree. The sequence goes on from NC_086445.1 coordinate 571,546,079, forward strand.
CTGGGAAAAACGCGGGAGTGGCTGGAGAAACGGAGGAGTGTCTGGGCGAACGCTGGGTGTGTTTATGACGTCAAACCAGGAACGACAAGCACTGAACTGATCGCAGATGCCGAGTAAGTCTCGAGCTACTCAGAAACTGCACAGAGATGTCTTTTCGCTATATTGCAAATCTTTCGTTCGCAATTTTAAGAAGCTAAGATTCACTCCCAGTAGGCGGCGGCTTAGCGTGTGTAAAGCTGCTAAAAGCAGTTTGCGAGCGAACAACTCGGAATGAGGGCCTATATCTGCACTACTAGTGCTATTAGGGTGATCTTTTTATGCTAAGCAGCTTTGCATTAAGACTTATTTGGTGCAGCACATTAGATCATTTGACTTGAACAAAGCACCACACTTTGAAAAACAACATGTCTGGAGGTATATAGGGGGTCATTCTGAGTTGATCGCTCGCTGACTAGTTTTAGCAGCCGTGCAAACGCTATGCCGCCGCCCACTGGGGAGTGTATTTTAGCTTAGCAGAAGTGCGAAGGCATGTGTAGCCGAGCTCTGCAAAAACAGTTTGTGCAGTTTCTGAGTAGCTCTGAACTTCAGCCTATTCGTGTCCGAATTTGATGTCATACACCTGCCCAGCGAAAGCCCAATCATGACTGCGTTTTTTCAGACACACCTGCGTTTTTGCAAACCCTCCCTGAAAACGGTCAGTTGAAACCCAGAAACGCCCCCTGTCACTCTTCTTGCGGCCGTCAGTGTGACTGAAAACTTCGCTAGAACCTGTGCACAACCACAAGGGGCTTTGTACCTGTACGACGTGCGGGCGCAATGCGGGGCATAAGCATGCGCAGAAATGCAGTTTTTTAGCCTGACCGCTGCACTGCGAACAACGGCAGCTAGCGATCAACTCGGAATGACCCCCATGGTTCTATGTTGATATCATTGAGTTCCTTAGCGACACCGGTATACAGCGCCCACATCCTTAATAGGATCAAAATAACCGTATATGTGTGCACAAATTTGTTGTATCTAGTCCATATTTAACCTCCTGAGTAATCCTAAATTGACCATAGTGAACCTGCCCTTTAAAATCAATCTGAGTAACGTGGTTAATATGTAGCATAATAAGACAGGTTTGATAACGTTCCACCCAGCATCCTCAGCCTGCCTTGTTGCCATGGTAACACATACCATAGGTGTGCTACAGTACGAGAACAGCACATCAAGTGGACATCGTTAGGAAAGTATCCCATGGAGATAGACAGATAGAACCTAGCAGGCGTCAGCTAATGCATGCCACATCAGTGATAAATGCCATATAGAGTCCTTTTTCATCTATGTTTGTATATGCTGTAATGCTGCCCAGTTTTAAACTTTCTGGTTATATCAAAGTAGTTGCGCATACATGCATTATATCTTTATATCTACTTACATGCCAATATTTTTCTCTGCATCTCAATACATTGAACTTCTTGTCATTACAGCCTTCTGCACTGTTGCAGCTGTAAGAATATTGTACTGCTCTGCGTGTCCTAGTAAAGCTTAGAATAGTGTGTGATTATACCTTACTGCAGATTATAAGAAAATAATGGGTCTATTATCATATTGCTTTGCATGTTATTACAAATCTACATGTTTTACCATTACCCTATGTTTTGCCATTACCGTAAATTTACTGAAAATTCTTAAATCGTGCATTTACTTCATACAAGACAGTTCTGGGTTCTCTTCTCCTGGTAAATACTAGCTTTGATATAGGTTACCTGTGGGACTAAAGTAAGATATGTTACAGGCTACTTGTGTCACAGTCAGCTCTAACAGTCATGATGTTCCCGCACACATAAATGTCAGTGGCACTTACTTTAGTAATACCGCTTTCACACTGAGGCTCGAACCTGGGATATTGCTGGGACAACCCAGGTCTGGTTTCAGTGTAAAAGGCTTGACCCAGGTTGTGTGTCCTGGGTCCCTTACCCAGGTCGTAACCAGGGTTATTCTCAAGATCAGCCCTGGTGGGCTGCAATGTGACAGGTGCAACCCAGGTTGTTCAACCTGGCTCTTGCTAAAAGGTTGTTGACTGGCTGTGTATTCAGAAGGCCCGTTTATGGGATGAGGCATGCAGGCCAGACAGTTATGACATGGGTGCAGTGTGAAGGCGACAACCCGGGAATAACCCAGGTCCAACGTGAGGTGAGAGGAGTCTGACATGGCTTGAAACCTTGTTCAGTATCCCTGGTTGGAGCTGGGGCTTGAATATGAAAGGGGTATTAGTTAGCATGGCTCTCAGGGTTTTCATTGCTCACAGGTTGAGTAAAGCTTCTAGGTCACGCACTGATGGCGTTCAACTGGATACACACAGCAGTCAACTTCGCTCTAATTTGATAACTAACCTAAAGTGCTTTATAAGGTGACCTCACCATTGTTCTGTGTTACCACATCTGTGCACCCCGTGAACTTTGAATGATACACTAGTTTTGACAACTGGACCACTGCCGACTACGGTGACGTGCTGTGAGGTAAAAGGCTGGTGAGGCACTGGCTTGTATCAGAGCCAGATTACGCACGCATATATGAGTCCAATATAAGAGCATGTCAGGGAGGGCTGTGCTGTGTTGCACACTGTGCACACTTCACCCAGGTTACATTTTGCTAGCTTTTCACTTTACAGAAGTTCCAAACAAAACTGCTGACATTACAGTATACTGCTAGTACACTTCGATGGCTGTCGCATTCTACTCAACAAAGACATGATATCATCAGAACATAAAATAGATATATAGTTCTATGAAATGTGTTACTTTACAAATAAAAATATAGAAATATTGCATGGATTTGTCACGGATTAATAGTACACCATTTTACCAAACATGTTGTGTATGTATTACAGGGTCAATCCATGGTAACAAACGTTACATTTTTTTATATATTTCATGTGAAATATATTTTTTGAGCATATGTTTTGAATATTTTGTGCAAAGTAAATGCTGTTTGTGTGGTACATGATATGCTTTAATTTTGATGCAAAGCTTGTCACGAAAACTGGTAACAAACGTTACATAAAAAGACCATTTTCATAGAACGACCCCACAGTCAATGGACTGTACTGTACAGCTCGTGCTGCTGTATGGTCAGAACTAAAACCTCAGGATTATTTACAGAATTTAACAGTCTGGCTAACAATATATGTGAAGCCTGACCTGCCTCTGAAGGGGATGTTGTTACGTGACCGGTGGTCAGGAGACCGCCGGTCACATGACCTCCACCTACATCCCGCCCCCTCACTATCCCGACGGTCGGCATGCCGACCAACAGGGACTATTCCTACTCATGGGTGTCCACGACACCCATAGAGTGGGAATAGAACTCGTGGTCGCCACCGAGCCCGCAAGGGGCTTGTTGCACTCGCCCATCCCCCCCGCCGGGATGCTGACCGCCAGGATCCCGACCACCGGTAAAGCGATACACACCCCTCTGACACCCCTCTGACAGTCATGATGTTCTCGTACACATATTCCAAAAAGAGCTTTCCATGCAACAACCTTTATGAAAAGGAGGGCACTTATCACTTTAGTCTCACGTTTGCCATTCTTCTGAGGTCTACTATAAATTTTGCCATTCTTCTGAGGTCTACTATAAATCATTACTGTATTTATCAGGTTAGCAGTCTCACACGTGCACAACTGTTTCACATAAGACAGCTGCAGCTTACCTAAATTACCAGACAAAACTAGATGTAACCTTTTTGCAGGCTATGGGGGTCATTCCGAGTTGATAGTACACTGCAGATTTGCGCAGCGATCACGTAAAAAAATTGCAAAACTGCGCATGCGTATGCACCGCAATCCGCACGCACGTCGTACGGGTACAAACAGCATCGTTGCTGTGCAATGCTTCTAGCGACGAATCCATTCGCGCAGCCGATCGCAAGGAGATTGACAGTAAGAGGGCGTTTATGGGTGTCAACTGACCGTATTCTGAGAGTGTTTTGGAAAACGCAGGCTTGACCAGGCGTTTGCAGGACGGGTGTCTGACGTCAATTCCGGGACCTCCGTCACTGGAATCATCACACAGTATAAGTAACTACAGGGCTGGTCTTGTTTTGCACAAAATGTTTTTGTACCGCTCCGCTGCACGTGCGAATGCACACTTGCAAAGCAAAAATACACTCCCCCGTGGGCGACGACAATGCTTTGCACGGCTGCTAAAAGTAGCTAGCGAGCGATCAACTCGGAATGAGGGCCTATGTAAGAGAAGAGTATAGAGGCACCTACACACTAGTGATGAGCGGGTTCGGTTTCCGAGAAACCGAACCCACCCGAGCTTTACCTTTTTTACACGGGTCCGAGCAGACTCGGATCCTCCCGCCTTGCTCGTCTAACCCGAGCGCGCCCGAACGTCATCATCCCGCTGTCGGATTCTCGCGAGATTCGGATTCTATATAAGCAGCCGCGCGTCGCCGCCATTTTCACACGTGCATTGAGATTGATAGGGAGAGGACGTGGCTGGCGTCCTCTCCGTTTATAATTGTAGAAGAGACAGTTGATTGCTTGTTTTATTACTAATTGTGGGGAGGATTGGGGAGCAGCTGTTAGGACTCGGAGTAGAGTGCAGAGTTTTGCTGATAGTGACCACCAGTTTTTTTTTATCCGTTCTCTGCCTGAAAAAAACGCTCCATACCATATCTGTGCTCAGTGTGCTGCATGATATATCTGTGCTGAGTGCTCACACTGCTTAATTGTGGGGACTGGGGAGCAGCTATAGCAGGAGTACAGTGCACAGTTTTGCTGACAGTGACCACCAGTATACATTTGTCTGCCTGAAAAACACTCCTGTGGAGGCTTTTTTTTGTACTAGTTTAGCAGTCTGCTGACAGTGTCCACCAGGTCCAGTATACTGTATATAGCAGTACGGTAGGCCACTGCTGTACCTACCTCTGTGTTGTCACTCGTCGTCCATAAGTATACTATCCATCCATCTACATTGTATACCTGTGGTGGCATTTTTTTATACTAGTAGTACTAGTTTAGCAGTCTGCTGACAGTGTCCACCAGGTCCATTATACTGTATATAGCAGTACGGTAGGCCACTGCTGTACCTACCTCTGTGTCGTCAGTCACTCGTCATCCATTAATAATAATAAGTATACTATCCATCCATGTACATTGTATACCTGTGGTGGCTTTTTTTCTTTATACTAGTAGTACTAGTTTAGCAGTCTGCTGACAGTGTCCACCAGGTCCATTATACTGTATATAGCAGTACGGTAGGCCACTGCTGTACCTACCTCTGTGTCGTCACTCGTCGTCCATAAGTATACTATCCATCCATCTACATTGTATACCTGTGGTGGCTTTTTTTTTATACTAGTAGAACTAGTTTAGCAGTCTGCTGACAGTGTCCACCAGGTCCATTATACTGTATATAGCAGTACGGTAGGCCACTGCTGTACCTACCTCTGTGTCGTCAGTCACTCGTCATCCATTAATAATAATAAGTATACTATCCATCCATCTACATTGTATACCTGTGGTGGCTTTTTTTCTTTATACTAGTTTAGCAGTTTGCTGACGGTGTCCACCAGGTCCATTTATTATACTGTATATAGCAGTACGGTAGGCCACTGCTGTACCTACCTCTGTGTTGTCACTCGTCGTCCATAAGTATACTATCCATCCATCTACATTGTATACCTGTGGTGGCTTTTTTTTATACTAGTAGTACTAGTTTAGCAGTCTGCTGACAGTGTCCACCAGGTCCATTATACTGTATATAGCAGTACGGTAGGCCACTGCTGTACCTACCTCTGTGTCGTCAGTCACTCGTCATCCATTAATAATAATAAGTATACTATCCATCCATCTACATTGTATACCTGTGGTGGCTTTTTTTCTTTATACTAGTAGTACTAGTTTAGCAGTCTGCTGACAGTGTCCACCAGGTCCATTATACTGTATATAGCAGTACGGTAGGCCACTGCTGTACCTACCTCTGTGTCGTCACTCGTCGTCCATAAGTATACTACCATCCATCTACATTGTATACCTGTGGTGGATTTTTTTTTTATACTAGTAGTACTAGTTTAGCAGTCTGCTGACAGTGTCCACCAGGTCCATTATACTGTATATAGCAGTACGGTAGGCCACTGCTGTACCTACCTCTGCGTCGTCACTCGTCATCCATAAGTATACTACCATCCATCTACATTGTATACCTGTGGTGGCTTTTTTTTTTAAACTAGTAGTACTAGTTTAGCAGTCTGCTGACAGTGTCCACCAGGTCCATTATACTGTATATAGCAGTACGGTAGGCCACTGCTGTACCTACCTCTGTGTCGTCAGTCACTCGTCATCCATTAATAATAATAAGTATACTATCCATCCATGTACATTGTATACCTGTGGTGGCTTTTTTTCTTTATACTAGTAGTACTAGTTTAGCAGTCTGCTGACAGTGTCCACCAGGTCCATTATACTGTATATAGCAGTACGGTAGGCCACTGCTGTACCTACCTCTGTGTCGTCACTCGTCGTCCATAAGTATACTATCCATCCATCTACATTGTATACCTGTGGTGGCTTTTTTTCTTTATACTAGTTTAGCAGTTTGCTGACGGTGTCCACCAGGTCCATTTATTATACTGTATATAGCAGTACGGTAGGCCACTGCTGTACCTACCTCTGTGTCGTCACTCGTCGTCCATAAGTATACTATCCATCCATCTACATTGTATACCTGTGGTGGCTTTTTTTTATACTAGTAGTACTAGTTTAGCAGTCTGCTGACAGTGTCCACCAGGTCCATTATACTGTATATAGCAGTACGGTAGGCCACTGCTGTACCTACCTCTGTGTCGTCAGTCACTCGTCATCCATTAATAATAATAAGTATACTATCCATCCATCTACATTGTATACCTGTGGTGGCTTTTTTTCTTTATACTAGTAGTACTAGTTTAGCAGTCTGCTGACAGTGTCCACCAGGTCCATTATACTGTATATAGCAGTACGGTAGGCCACTGCTGTACCTACCTCTGCGTCGTCACTCGTCATCCATAAGTATACTACCATCCATCTACATTGTATACCTGTGGTGGCTTTTTTTTTTATACTAGTAGTACTAGTTTAGCAGTCTGCTGACAGTGTCCACCAGGTCCATTATACTGTATATAGCAGTACGGTAGGCCACTGCTGTACCTACCTCTGTGTTGTCACTCGTCGTCCATAAGTATACTACCATCCATCTACATTGTATACCTGTGGTGGCTTTTTTTCTTTATACTAGTTTAGCAGTTTGCTGACAGTGTCCACCAGGTCCATTAAACTGTATATAGCAGTACGGTAGGCCACTGCTGTACCTACCTCTGTGTCGTCACTCGTCGTCCATAAGTATACTACCATCCATCTACATTGTATACCTGTGGTGGCTTTTTTTTTTATACTAGTAGTACTAGTTTAGCAGTCTGCTGACAGTGTCCACCAGGTCCATTATACTGTATATAGCAGTACGGGAGGCCACTGCTGTACCTACCTCTGTGTCGTCAGTCACTCATCCATAAGTATACTATCCATCCATCTACATTGTATACCTGTGGTGGCTTTTTTTTTTATACTAGTAGTACTAGTTTAGCAGTCTGCTGATGGTGTCCACCAGGTCCATTATACTGTATATAGCAGTACGGTAGGCCACTGCTGTACCTACCTCTGTGTCGTCAGTCACTCGTCATCCATTAATAATAATAAGAACAAGAAAACAGAAGGACTGCATCACAACCAAAAAACGCTGGAACTTTATGTGGCCTCTCCTCTCATCAAACATGAGAACACCAAGACCAGGCTTAGCACCTCTCTGGCTGAGAACATCAAGCCCGCCCCCGGGCCTAACCCCCAAGATGAACAGGGAACTGTGGGGCACAGGACCAGGCTCAGCAGGGACATCCCCATTGCTTCTGAGTATTGAGTATGCCCCCCACATTCTCCTACCCACCCGTACTAAGATCTGATCAAAATGTTAGCCCAATCATACTCTGCCACTAGTTACCTGCTATTTTTTTTTTCCTCCATTGCTCGCTTCCACCCCACCATGTGTTTTTCCTGTAATGTTTACCTCCACTGATTGCACACCTTTCCATTGTGCCCTACATGCAGGGTACATCATACTACTCCATAAGCATCAGTTTTCCCATATATGACCTTGGCCCTTGTATGGCTCACCTCCCACAGTGTAACCTCCAAAGTGCGCCCAACATGGCTGCCCCATATGGTACACTTGTGGATGGGATGAAAAATACATAGGCCTGATGGTTTTGATGGAACCCTACTCTGAACTGTAGGACTCTGAAATCACCCCCATTTTGTGTCATCACTTCTAGGGGTGGACTATCCCACCCTGGGTAATTCTACGCCGAGCGCCTAAGATGGCTGCTGCACCTGGTACCTTGTGAGGGTGGAATACACAACCCTTGGAAGTTATTACCCAAAATGCCTGCACCAATCCTGCGTTATGCTTTCTGTGGGCTTAAGGTTTTCTTTTATGTCTGTTGCTTGTCAATTGTTGTATTACTCAAATCCTCTGTATCATGTGCATTGTTTTTGATGTCTGTAAAGCGCCTTGAGTCCTGTTGGAGAAAGAGCGCTATATAAATAAAATTATTATTATAATATTATTAAGTATACTATCCATCCATCTACATTGTATACCTGTGGTGGCTTTTTTTCTTTATACTAGTAGTACTAGTTTAGCAGTCTGCTGCCAGTGTCCACCAGGCCCATTATACTGTATATAGCAGTACGGTAGGCCACTGCTGTACCTACCTCTGTTTCGTCAGTCACTCGTCCATAAGTATACTATCCATCCATCTACATTGTATACCTGTGGTGCCTTTTAGTTGTGCGCATTAAAATATGGAGAACAAAAATGTGGAGGTTAAAAAAATAGGGAAAGATCAAGATCCACTTCCACCTCGTGGTGAAGCTGCTGCCAATAGTCATGGCCGAGACGATGAAATGCCATCAACGTCGTCTGCCAAGGCCGATGCCCAATGTCATAGTACAGAGCATGTAAAATCCAAAACACAAAAGATCAGTAAAATGACCCAAAAATCAAAATTAAAAGCGTCTGAGGAGAAGCGTAAACTTGCCAATATACCATTTACGACACAGAGTGGCAAGGAACGGCTGAGGCCCTGGCCTATGTTCATGGCTAGTGGTTCAGCTTCACATGAGGATGGAAGCACTCATCCTCTCGCTAGAAAAAAGAAAAGACTTAAGCTGGCAAAAGCACAGCAAAGAACTGTGCGTTCTTCGAAATCACAAATCCCCAAGGAGAGTCCAATTGTGTCGGTTGCGATGCCTGACCTTCCCAACACTGGACGGGAAGAGCTTGCGCCTTCCACCATTTGCACGCCCCCTGCAAGTGCTGGAAGGAGCACCTGCAGTCCAGTCAAATTGAAGATGTCAGTGTTGAAGTACACCAGGATGAGGATATGGGTGTTGCTGGCGCTGGGGAGGAAATTGACAAGGAGGATTCTGATGGTGAGGTGGTTTGTTTAAGTCAGGCACCCGGGGAGACGCCTGTTGTCCGTGGGAGGAATATGGCCATTGACATGCCTGGTCAAAATACAAAAAAAATCAGCTCTTCGGTGTGGAATTATTTCAACACAAATGCGGACAACAGGTGTCCAGCCGTGTGTTGCCTTTGTCAAGCTGTAATAAGTAGGGGTAAGGACGTTAACCACCTCGGAACATCCTCCCTTATACGTCACCTGCAGCGCATTCATCATAAGTCAGTGACAAGTTCAAAAACTTTGGGCGACAGCGGAAGCAGTCCACTGACCAGTAAATCCCTTCCTCTTGTAACCAAGCTCCTGCAAACCACACCACCAACTCCCTCAGTGTTAATTTCCTCCTTAGACAGGAAAGCCAATAGTCCTGCAGGCCATGTCACTGTCAAGTATGACGAGACCTCTCCTGCCTGGGATTCCTCCGATGCATCCTTGAGTGTAACGCCTACTGCTGCTGGTGCTGCTGTTGTTGCTGCTGGGAGTCGATCGTCATCCCAGAGGGGAAGTCGGAAGACCACTTGTATTACTTCCAGTAAGCAATTGACTGTCCAAGAGTCCTTTGCGAGGTAGATGAAATATCACAGCAGTCATCCTGCTGCAAAGCGGATAACTCAGGCCTTGGCAGCCTGGGTGGTGAGAAACGTGTTTCAGTGACTGGTGGTCACTGGTCAGCAAAACTCTGCACTGTACTCCTCCTATATAATACTGCTGGTCCCCAGTCCCCACAATAAAGCAGTGTGAGCACAGATATATGCAGCACACTGAGCACAGATATGGAGCGTTTTTCAAGCAAACAACGTATACTGGTGGTCACTGGTCAGCAAAACTCTGCACTGTACTCGTCCTATATAATACTGCTGGTCCCCAGTCCCCACAATAAAGCAGTGTGAGCACAGATATATGCAGCACACTGAGCACAGATATGGAGCGTTTTTCAGGCAGACAACTCATACTGGTGGTCACTGGTCAGCAAAACTCTGCACTGTACTCCTCCTATAGAATACTGCTGGTCCCCAGTCCCCACAATAAAGCAGTGTGAGCACAGATATATGCAGCACACTGAGCACAGATATGGAGCGTTTTTCAAGCAGACAACGTATAATACTGGTGGTCACTGGTCAGCAAAACTCTGCACTGTACTCCTCCTATATAATACTGGTGGTCCCCAGTCCCCACAATAAAGCAGTGTGAGCACAGATATATGCAGCACACTGAGCACAGATATGGAGCATTTTTCAGGCAGACAACGTATACTGGTGGTCACTGGTCAGCAAAACTCTGCACTGTACTCCTCCTATATAATACTGCTGGTCCCCAGTCCCCACAATAAAGCAGTGTGAGCACAGATATATGCAGCACACTGAGCACAGATATAGAGCGTTTTTCAGGCAGACAACGTATAATACTGGTGGTCACTGGTCAGCAAAACTCTGCACTGTACTCCTCCTATAATACTGCTGGTCCCCAGAATAAAGATATTTGCACCGCAGCCCCCTGAAACAAAGTGAGAGGACGCCAGCCACGTCCTCTCACTATCATTTCCAATGCACAAGTGAAAAATGTCGGCGACGCACGGCTTTATATAGAATCCGAATCTCGCGAGAATCCGACAGCGGGATGATGACGTTCGGGCGCGCTCGGGTTAACCGAGCAAGGCGGGAAGATTCGAATCTGCCTCGGAACCGTGTAAAAAGGGTGAAGTTCGGGGGGGTTCGGATTCCGACGAACCGAACCCGCTCATCACTAATAATAAATGAGTATGCTACATGTAGTACTGTACATACCAGATTACAGTCAGTGCAACTCCTGATGTGTAAGTGGTTACCCGAGGGCATTGTTTTATCACCTTGTCCAAAACTTTTGTACAGTAATCCATTTAATTTTTTATCTAAACAACAAGGTGAGTGAGTATGATATGTCTATGGGAGGGTCACTCACAATTGCAGATTAGCAGTGTGCAACATTAATAGACCTAGAGCAGCATGAATGGTGCACTGCGGGTGTGGGTTGATAGATAGGCAGTGTCTAGTTAGACAGTCAATAGATAGACACCATACTGCATGTTAGACAGACATTAGGTCGACAGGGTCAAAAGGTCGACAGGGTCAAAAGCTCTAGTGTTAAAAAGTTGTTGTGGAAATGGTCAACATAAAAAAGGTAGACACCATGTTTTTTGAATTTTTGTGGTTTGTGTGGATAGTTTTGTCATCTGGGACCTCCAAATGACAAAACATCTGGGACCCCCAATTGTAGAAAGGCATACCCTCATGGGGTTCGCTTCGCTCGCCACGCTTCGGGCTCAGTGGCTCGCTGTGCCAACATGGATAGAGAAGGTATGAAATAGTCCAAAAACATGTTACATTTGAAAAAAAATTTTTGTCTGTCTTTTTTATGTCGACCATTTTCATGTCGACCCTTTGACCCTGTCGACCTTTTGTACTGTCTACCTTTTTCATGTCGACTTTTTGACCCTGTTGTTCTAATGTCTGTCTAACATATGCTTCAGTTTGTCTCAGCGCAGCGATCGGGTCGGAATTGCGCATGCGCCAGCAGCAGTGCTCTGTCGGAAGTGAGCTGTCTGAACTTCCTGGTAAGGTCCTGGATAGGTCACCTGATCACCATTGAGGCAGATGTAGCAGCTGCCTCCCATGGTCCGTTTTCTCTGCGGGATTATTGGCCACTGCGGAACCCCGCCCCCTGAACCAGGCAGTTCTTACTATCACAGGGAAGACTGACCTGGATGCAGCCTCATGTCTCTGTGTCTTCCTTGAGCACTGCAACATTTGTGAGTTTAGACTATAAAAATGATTTGAAGAATACAAAGATTATATTTATAAGTTAGAAATATTTACTTTGTATTTTCCAAATCATTTTTATAGTAAAAACTCTGTAGTATGACAGGTGAGGCTCTGCTTCCCCTGCCTCCCCCTGACTGCACGTCACTGAGTCCGACTATATCTTTTGAATGCTCCTCCAATGACCTTTCTGGAGACTTACCCAGGGGCATAGAGAGCTGTGGTGGGCCCAGGTACTTTTGGGGTGTGTGGCCTAACCGCAAACAAATTTGTGAATAAAAGGTCCTTTGAATGGGGTGCCATCAAGCCCCTCAGCCAGGGGCAAATACAGAAGGGGGGTGTAATCAGTGTGATTCGTTCCCCCCTTCCCCCCGCACAGGCAGAAGTGACTGCAGCTGCTGCTGCTAAGTGGCAACAACCTACCTGCACCCACCACAGCCCAGCCAGCACAGAGCAGCGCGTGCTGACTGGGGAAAGAAGCTCCTGCTGACAGGTAAGGGGGGCGGGGGAGTGGCGTTTCATGAAAACAGTTCCAAAAGTCCTTTAATACATTTAGGTGATACTAAAACATTGTGAATAGGGTGTGAAAACACCCTTTTTCAGTTTATATTTATATTTAAAAAAAAAGGCTAATAAATATGCCCCTGAGTGTTTACATTAACTGTGTTATACTTACAATTCAAACATTTTAAAAATAGCTTTTTGTATCCAGTTATACTAATGATGATTAGAAAATGTATAAAAGGTGTCAAGTTTAAGAATAATAGCTTTATTTTGGATTACAGAATGTTAGATGTTAGAAATGTCTGCGTTCTGGACAGCAGGATAAGAGATGTTAAACTACTGTAGTAATGTACCGGGGGAAGTGGTTTGGCCAGCCAGCTGAACAGAGGAAGCCTCAGTGAGCTCCCGGGATTTTAGTTATATAACCCACCTCTGGGACTCCCAAACCCGTGCATCCCCTCTCCTCTCACTGCCTAGACTCTCGCGGAGACAGGGGAGACGTTCCCGAAGCCGGGGGAAGCGGCAACTGACCCATCCATGTTGAGGCCTAGCCCTCCGGGAGAAGCCGCGGCCTTGAGTTGCGGGCGGCACCCGGAATTAGAGTGCGGCCAGCGCGGAAGTCCGCGGTCGCACTTATCCTCTGCCTGCAGGGTTGGATCCTCTTTAGCAACCTCAAGGCTGACAGTGCACAGCGGACAAGCAGGACCAGGACGCTCTGCTGGAGAGAACCTGTACAGACATCCTACAGGCCACTGGAAGTGGAAAACAGACTCCATCTTCCCTGTGAGTTACTTGCAGCTGCATACCACACAGCAGATCACTATAGTTTGTTCCCCACCAGCATTGAAGTGGCTCCCTGCTATAGAGAGGTGTTACACTACTACAATACTCCTTGCCTGCTTTTTATTTTATGCACACTGTGGCTGTATTCAGTTAGCTTACATAAATCCAATGTTATTTTTATTCTTTCTTTTCTGATGTAGTCCCCCCCCCCACCCTCACCCCCTCTTAAAGTATGTGGGGCTCCGGCTACTTAATGTGACTGATTATTACTACATATAGCAACCAAGTTATCTCTCCCTTTACTGATCAGCCTTAATTCTGACTTTGTTCGGTGCACCCGGAATTGTTCTGCCATGCTCTCAACTTCTGCTATGGAGAAATTTGTTACTCCCAAACCTCCACACCTACGAGGCGAGAGACGCAAGTTGGATAATCCAACAAATGACTGTTCAGGTCAGGAAAAATCAAAGGCGGATGATGGAGATGCCTCTTACTCTGGGCCAATCACATATAAGGATATGGTGAAAGCCATTAAAGTCACGATGACACCTCTGCTGCAACAAGTGGAGAAATTTGCCGAAAGTATTGAGAAATTAGAAAAATAAATGGCTTTGACGTCATCTCAAGTCAAAATCAATGAGCATAGATTAGGCAAAGTCTTCCACGACGTTGTCACATTACATCATCCATTGTAAAACCGTATTTACGACCTGGAAAACTGTTAGAGGAGAAATAATCTGTGTCTGGTAGGCCTTCCAGAATTTATGAAGTCAGATGCTTTAATGCCATTTCTCACTGATACGCTGACTTCCTTAGTTCAATTCACAACTGACTCAGGCCGGTGATTATTGAAAGGGCACACCGACTAGGACCTACCAGAGGTAGCGAGAAAGCACGGCCCAGGGCATAATATTTCGATGCCTCAATTATGCCCAAAAAGAACAGTTGTGGAGGGCCTTTCAGAAAAGAGGTTCTGTGATTTGGGACTCCCATCGGCTCTTATTGTTTCAGGACTTTTCGGTAGAAGTGTCTAAGGCAAGAAAGGATTTTGCTCCAGTTTGTTCCGAGTTTGTAAAGGCCAAGAAGCGCTTTGCCCTCATATTCCTGGCCTGTCTGAGGATTTTTTCAGAGACTGGTTTCTGGTTTCAAAGACTTTCTCTCAGTCTCCGACGCATGAGCCTATCTACAGGAGGAGCATCTAGATGTAGAAACTCTCAAAGCTGACTCGACCCTGTCAGACCAAGACTGATGTACGCTGCACAGTTAACTTTCCTGTGATACTGTTTATGTCTCAGGTGGCGCGCACAAACTCACCTACAGGTATCAAACTGACTTTGCAATGACCTGTTGTATTTTCTTCTAGTTTATTCTCCTAGTATACGCCAGGACAGTTTATTTCAATCTTCTTATTCGGGTTCTAATAATTATTGTCAGAGGGATCCCTTCCTTAGTGTGAGGATAACCCCACCCATGTCCTGGTCCTTGAGAGGACAAATTTCGACATTATAGCAAACTTTGATTGGGTGGTACATACTACGACCCTGGTTAGTGTTTCTTATAAGGTATGGGATATGTGTTCTTATCTCTACTTGATTTAACAATCTGTTATATGTATTTACATGTTGATACTGCTTATATGGTAGTCGGGCCCCTCCAATGCCGGGGGGTATCCACCCTGCTGCTGGCAGTTTGAGGTTTGTTCCTTCAGTGTTGGGACTTTCCTCAGATTGCTATGGCGATGTATTGCAACGGGGGACCACAAAGGTATTCCCCAGTTTTTTCCTTTTTCTTACGTTACTTCTACATTTACAGTATATGTTCATTATTTTCAAAATGTTGATGTTTTTAACCTATTTTTCCTATGTCCCTCCCTTCTCCCCTCCTATCTGGATGGATGTACATAATATCAGGTGTCCTGATGGGTTGTACTTATGGCTTTTATGTTTATTGGTTATTGCTACTAGTATCCCCACATTTTTACTACCTGATTATGCAGACATGGGTTTATGCCTTCTGTTGTTGAGGCCATGACTACTTTGAAAATATGCACTTTTAATGTGGGTGGGATTAGCTCCCCCGCAAAAAGGACTAAAGAGGTAATTCAGACCTGATCGCTCGCTAGCAGTTTTTTGCAGCGCTGCGATCAGATAGTTGCCGCCTACAGGGGAGTGTATTTTAGCTGTGCAAGTGTGCGAACGCCTGTGCAGCCGAGCAGTACAAAAAGATCCTTTGCAGTTTCTGAGTAGCCCAGGACTTACTCAGCTGCTGCGATCACTTCAGCCTGTTCGGGAACGGAAATTGACGTCTGACACCCGCCCTGCAAACGCTTGGACACGCCTACGTTTTTCCGAACCACTACCAGAAAACGATCAGTTGACACCCACAAATGCCTTCTTTCTGTCAATCTTCTTGCGATCGGCTGTGCCAATGGATTCCTTGTAAAATTTATTGCACAGCAACGAATCGCTTTGTACCCGAGCGACACGCCTGAGCATTGCGGTGCATATGTATGTGCAGTACTGACCTGATCACAGCGCTGCAAAAACCGCTAGCGAGCAATCAGGTCTGAATTACCCCCTAAAATCCTTACTTATTTAATTAAGCTGAATGTAAATGTAGCTTTATTACAGGAGACCCATCTCACAGATTATGAGCATGAGAAACTAGCAAAACACAGATATAAAGTAGCTGGATACTCCTCTTAGAATTCTAAATCTAGAGGGGTCACTATATTGTTGAAGTGCTCCATAACATTCTCCATTCATTTGAAGCTCAGTGACCCTAATGGTTGATATGTAATCCTAGATATCACTGTGAATGCTCAAAAACGGGTGGTGTTATGTTTACGCACCCACTACATATTGCAGACCTTTTTTACTACTTTAGTGAAAAACTGTATAATTTTGAAGATTCCAAAATTATATTGGGGGGTGATCTCAATACGGTGGCCCTCCCAGCCCTTAAAAGAAGTGGTCCCAATTCAACCCGCCATATTTCCTCCCAATTAGGTATTCAATTTATTTGTGATCAACTTCACCTAAGTGACCTCAGGTAGGGTAAGAAACCCACATTCACGCTCATATAACTGTGTTTCCACAGCTCATGGCTCTTTATCACGGTTAGATTATCTTCTGGTGTCTCATCATGTGTCTCCCGATATTACAAGGATAGAAATAAAGTCGGCAGCTCTGTCTGACCATGCTACAGTGTGGCTTTGTTTAGATCCGACTGCCTCCCAGACTTCGCATAGACAGTGGAGGTTCCCAATTTATCTATCTGTACTTCACAGAGTGGTAACATTGAATCCCAGAGACATACTAGGGACAGAGCTGGATTAATGGGGGGGTCTGGGGGTAAGTACCCAGGGCCCCCCTGTCTGAAAGGGCCCTGCGACAGATCAGATCTCTATTACCAAATTGCAGTGCTGCACTGTGGTTCCCACTGACAGTTGATACTTCCTGCCGCCGGCGCTGCACTCTGCCTACCCCTGCCTAGTAACAAATGGGAACCCACCCCCATGTGACGTGAAGACGTCATGCCATGCGCGTACTGTGTGCTCTTCATGAGGAGCATTAGTCGGACGCTAGCTAGTGGGCTAAAGCTTTAAGGTAACTGCTCAATGTGATTCTACAGAGGGAGAAGGAGGAGGAGGGAGGAGGAAGGAGGAGGAGGGAGGGGAATTGTCAGGGGATACTTTATTATTTTAATTATTTTGTTTAAGAAGGTTTGATTTTGAGTGTAGTATGTATATAACATCATGTGTGTGTATATTAGAGATGAGCGGGTTCGGTTCTCTGAGATCCAAACACATCCGAATTTGCTGATCCGGATTTTCACGCCCGCCTCGACTACGTCATCGAGGCAAAGTGTCATCATCCCGCTGTCAGATTCTCGCGGGTTTTCGATTCTATATAAGCTCCGCGTCTCCGCGCCATCTGCACTCTGGCATTGGAGAGTGCACAGAGCGGACGTGTCCATGCTGTGTGCTGTTAAAACAAACAAACAAACAAACAAACAAGCAAACAAACAGAAGAAGCTAGAAAAACTTAGGTTAGGTAGTCAGGCAGGCTAGGGATAAGGAAGGGGGCAGGAGACTTGGAGCGGAGGGCTGGGGCTTGTGTAACCTTTTGGGGCTGCGCTGTGTGATTGATTGGATTTATTTCAAATACATCAAGGGGCTGCCACGTGGGGCTGTGTACTGTATAGGGGTGCTTATAAATATACTGTGGCTGGGTGTAGGTGTGCTCTGTTTGGGGGCTGTGTAATATAGGGGTGCTTTGCATACTGTGGTTGTGTATATGTGTTCTCTGTCCATAAGGGGCAGTGTATAGGGTGCTCTACATAATACTGTGGCTATGTATAGGTGTGCTCTATCTATAAGGGGCTGTGTATAGGATGCTCTGTCCAACCTCAGTGTGTGACCAATTCTAGTTTTTGCTGACAGAGATTTGTGTGTCAATCACAAAGTGTGGGATAATGATAAAGTAAAATATTGCAAAGTCGTTTGTCACAACTATACTACCACTGCTATATCCTCAGTGTGTGACCGATTCTATTTTCAGAGATTTGTGCATCAATCACAAAGTGTGGGATAACGATAAAGTAAAATATTGCTAAGTCATGCGTCACAACTTCTGGCGTATAGCGGAAGTAGTGCCAATATTCAAAAAGGGAAGTAAAGGTGAACCGGGTAATTATAGACCAGTTAGTCTTACATCTATAGCGGGGAAAGTATTGGAAGATATGCTAAGGGATAGTATTCAGAAGTTCCTTGAAGCCAATGAGGTAATTAAAAGGAACCAACATGGATTTGTGAAGGACAGATCATGTAAAACCAACTTATTTGGCTTTTATGAAACAGTAAGTGCGAACCTTGATCAGGGTAAGGAGGTGGATATAATCTTTTTAGACTTTGCCAAAGCTTTCGACACAGTACCACACATGCGACTTATCTATGAGCTACAAGAAATAGGGCTAGGGAGCACAATATGCACCTGGGTCAGAAATTGGTTAGATAATAGGGAGCAGCACGTGGTTAATAGATCATTTTCAAATTGGACTGAAGTGCTAAGTGGTGTGCCACAAGGGTCTGTACTTGGACCACTATTGTTCAACATTTTCATAAACGACCTATCAGTAGGTCTAGAGAGCATGGTGTCAATTTTTGCAGTTGATACCAAATTGTTTAAGGTTATACATACGGAGGGCGATGCTGAGTCTCTTCAGAACAACTTAGTTAAACTAGAAGCATGGGCAGCTAAATGGAGAATGAGCTTCAATACAGACAAATGTAAGGTAATACACTGTGGTAGCAAGAACAAAAATAACACCTACATACGAAATGGGGTAAAAGACTTAGGTGTTCACATAGATAGAAAACTAAGCAGCAGTACATAGTATATAAGATATTAGCATACATAAAATGGGGAATTGATGCAAGGGACAAGAGTGTTATACTCCCATTATATAAATCACTAGTGAGGCCACATCTTGAATACTGTGTACAATTTTGTGCACCATACTACAAAAAGGATATCTTGGAGCTAGAAAAGGTACAGAGGCGGGTGACCAAACTAATTAAGGGTATGGAGACGCTGGATTACGAGGAAAGGCTTGCAAGACTAGGCATGTTTACACTGGAAAAAAGGAGACTAAGAGGGGACATGATCAACATCTACAAATATATAAGGGGACAATACACAGAGCTTGCGCGGGACCTGTTTTTGATAAGATCAGCACAGAGGACACGTGGACACTCGCTTAGGTTAGAGGAGAGGAGATTCCGCACAAAGTGGCGAAAAGGTTTTTTCACAGTAAGGACAGTATGTGTTTGGAATTCCCTGCCTGAGAGAGTAGTAATGGCAGACTCAGTCAACACCTTTAAGAATGGGTTAGATAAATTCCTAATGGATAAGGATATCCAGGGTTATGGTGCGTAGTCATGCACTATAGCTATTAAAAAAAAGAGGAATAAAACACAACGGCTGACATCAGCAATAGACAAAATTTAGTCCAATAATAGTACTGCGTAGGAGACTACAAATAGGTTGAACTCGGTGGACAAATTGTCTTTTTTCAACCTTAGATACTATGTTACTTCCCGCAGTTTTCGTTCTTTCTTATTCTCGGCCTGGAAGGATTACTCACTTAATAATGCTATCCATAAGTCTGATCCAATATTGTTTTGGCAAGCTGCAATATCCGTTTGAAGGGACAGATTATTTCTTTCACTAAAGCACATAATGCATCTCAATCGCATCTCAATCAGACCATTTTCTCCATGCAAAACAATCCTTAGCTGAAGCTTTCAGAGATTTCTCTCACAATCCCACGCCTGGTAACAAATCCAAATATTTCCACAACAAGGCTCAATTTAATGCTGTTATTTCCCAAGAGGCAACCAAGCAAGATTTGTCGGCTAGATATAGATTCTCATAGATTTGGCAACAAATCCGGTAAACTGTTAAAAGGGAATCATTCTCAGAATATTATAGCGGATATCAAAGACTGGGAAGAAGTATTACAGTGTAGTGGGCCAGATATTCTTCAGATCTTTACAGACTTCTACTCTTCTTTGTATGCCCAAGGCCCTATCTCCATGTTTGGGATTCTATTGACTTGCCCCAAATTAATCCCCAACATCTAGAGTCTTTATTGGCGCCGATCTCTGTATTGGAGGTACACTCTGTTATTAAAAACCTGAAACCCGCTAAAGCTCCTGGCCCCGATGGCCTTAGTGGCGAGTTCTACAAGTTACTTAAATACCAAATCACTCCCTTCTTAGTTGACTTCTTTAATTCAATTATACAAAAGGGGTCTATGTCTGTATATTTTAATGCTGCTATGGTGAGTGTGTTGCCTATACCGGGTAGGGATCCCACTTCCCCGGCCTCCTATAGACCTATTTCTTAACTCAACTGTGATTACAGAATATTTACTAAAATTCTTGCTGATAGATTATAACTTATTGTCCCTACAATAGTGCATATGGACCAAACAGGGTTCGTGTGGGGTCGTCACTCGGTCACAAATGTTCGGAATGTGTTGGCACTGATGCAGCATGCGTTGGCCTCTGGGGATTCGGCTTCGGGGGTCTTACTTTCCCTTGACGCTGAAAAAGCTTTTGATATGGTCACTTGGGATCATTTATTCAAGACCCTGCGGAAGTTCAGATTCCCAGAGGCCTACATATCTGTTATAGGAATGATGTACCACAAACCATACACACAAATTTTAGTGAATGGTCGGTTGTCCAAACCTTTCACGGTACTAGACAAGGTTTCCCTATGTCCCCATTGCTGTTTGCATTAGCGCTTGAGCCCTTAGCAATAGCGCTGAGGAATAATCCAAATTTCCAAGGTTTACAAATGAAAACAGGAGTATATAAGCTGTCACTCTTTGCGGACAACATGCTCCTACTGGTGTCCCAACCAGAGCGGTCTATACCAACTGTATTGTCTACTACAGGGGTGGCCAACCAGTCAGAGACAAAGAGCCAACAAATCTTGTTAGGTACGTCAAAGAGCTGACATCAAGCCGAAGGCGCATGTGCAAAAATGGGGTGTGACTTTGTGCCTGCTAGGCCATACCCCTGGTATAAAATACAATGAAAATGCCAGATCCACATAAAATACATTTAAAGCCAGAATCAAGATAAAATACATTGAAAAAGACAGTTCCACATAAAATAATTTAAAAATCCAGATCCACATAAAATATATTGAAAAAGCCATATTCACATAATACACTTCAGCTCCTCCATGTGTCACTCCAGCCAGCACCCTCCTGTGTCACTCCAGCCAGCTCCCCCATGTGTCAATGTGTCACTCCAGCCAGCACCCTCCTGTGTCACTCCAGTCAGCTCCCCATTGCGTCTCTCCTGCCAGTACCCTCCTGTGTCACTCCAGCCAGCACCCTCCCGTGTCACTCCAGTCAGCTCCCCATTGCGTCTCTCCTGCCAGGATACTCCTTTGTCACTCCAGCCAGCTCCCCATTGTGTCACTCCTGCCAGCACCCTCCTGTGTCACTCCAGCCAGCACCCTCCTGTGTCACTCCAGCCAGCACCCTCCTGTGTCACTCCAGCCAGCACCCTCCTGTGTCACTCCAGCTAGCTCCCCCATTATGTCTCTCCTACCAGGATCCTTCTGTGTCACTCCAGCCCACCCTCATATGTCACTACAGGCCAGTATCTGGCACCCTCAGTTTTCAGTTGCCATAGTGCTGCTGTGTGTCTGGTTGGAGTGCACCAGTTTCCAGGATCTGTTTTGGTCAGGTGACTATGAGTGTCGGGAGCCACATTTGAATAGAGAAAGAGCCGCATGCGGCTCAAGAGCCACAGGTTGGACACGGCTGGTCTACTATCTCGACCTTTAGTACATTTGCAAGCTATAAGATCAATTTTGATAAGTCTGAAGCTATGCATTTAGGTAACTATTCCCAGCAGTCCCCAAATTTTCCCACACTCTCCACTTTTAAAATTGTTCCTGATAAAATCAGATATCATATGTATAACTCGTTCAGAGAATGTCCTTTATAAAGAATTTTTTTCTCATGTATTGGATTCTATCAACAAACTTGCAGCTCAATGGTTACACCTACCATTATCACTCCTTGGTAGAAACGTGGTGGTGAAATTGATCCTCTTTCCCAAACTTATCTTATACAAATGATCCCTATTAGATTTTTATCTTCGGATATCCGCAAACTTAGAGAGAAATTTCTTACATTTATATGGCAGGGCAAGAAGCCGCATATTGCCTATCAGAAACGTAGTCAAAACAAAATGAGGGGGGGGGGGCATAGGGTTCCCCGATTTGACTGCTTTCCAAAATGTAACTTATTTCCGATATATCAAAGGGTGGCTTTTATAAGATTCAACATTTAGGACGTTGAAATATCTCTACTGTTCCACACTTCAAGAAACGCATATCAAGTTCATTAATAGAGCGTTCATATCTCCAATGCAATGCAGTTGTTTTGTAGCTGGTACATCTGGTGTTTGCCCTAAATGTAGGAGGCCTGAAGCCTCTTTGCTACATTGTTTCTGGGAGTGTGGAAAAGTGGTAAAGTTTTGGAACAAAATACTAGTGTTTATTAAAGACATAACAAATCTACAGCTTCCTCTGCTTGCGCTGCCTATCTTGTTTTGTCATTTTGAGTTGGATGCCTTTCATGAGACAGCATCGAGGCTCTGATCTCCTCCCCATTCTCACAATTATTTTTACTATAGCAAAGAAAGCCCTCTTGAAGAATTGGACTAAATCAATAGCTCCCTACCTCTCTGGCGTTCAAAAACAATTAATGGAATCTCTGTATATAGGGGGTAATTCAGAGTTGATCGCAGCAGCAAATTTGTTAGCAGTTGGGCAAAACCATGGGCACTGCAGGTGTGGCAGATATAACATTTGCAGAGAGAGTTAGATTTGGGTGGGTTATTTTGTTTCTGTGCAGGGTAAATACTGGTTGCTTTATTTTTACACTGCAATTTAGATTTCAGTTTGAACACACCCCACCCAAATCTAACTCTCTCTGCACATGTTATATCTACCTGCAGGGGGCAGTGCACATAGGAGGTCATTCTGATCTGAGCGCACGCTGATGTTTTTCGCAGCGCAGCAATCAGGTCACTACTGCGCATGTGTATGCAACGCAAGTTCAGACCTACTCAGAAACTGCACAAAATGCTTTTGCAGAGCTCGGCTGCACAGGCGTTCGCACACTTGCAAAGCTAAAATACACTCCCCTATAGGCGGTGACTATCAGATCACATCACTGCAAAAAGTAGCTAGCGAGCGATCAACTCGGAATGACCCCCATGGTTTTGGCCAACTGCTAACAAATTTGCTGCTGCGATCAACTCTGAATTAGGCCCATAGAGAGACCAGCAGTGTTCCCAGATATTGAAAATGGATTGGATAAATTCTACAAGAGGTGGTTATTTTACATTAAATATCTTGTTAACTCATTCCACACGAATGTGATGAAAGTGTTTGACTCTGATACATGGTTTATGAATGCGCAACAAGTTCTCTAATTGTTTAGAAATGTTATTTGCTCTTACATGATGTTCCTTACATTCACTATAATCAGTTCCGCTGTATGCAGACTCCCGCCTGTTCTGAAGTTGGGAAATGCACCCAACAATACGTTTCATATACCTATATATTGCGAAAATACATCACAAACTCAGGTATCTGGTAGATAGTCTGTTTATTGAACTTTGCATTTTATAGTCATGCTTGCAGAACTTTTCCAGCCGATACCTGGGATTGAAAAAATGGCCCGGGATTGGCTTCCCTAGCCAAGTGTTTTTTATCTGCCGTCAAATTCTGTGTTTCTATTACTGGTGCAAAAGATCCATCTGTAAACAGGCACAACTGTGCATTGCCCACACACCTGCTAACACACCATTGCTGATGTTTGCCCTAGTCAAAATGCCCTATTACCACCAGGGGCAGCTGCTGCCTGTGGACAGCAGTGCAGACCACACATTGCATGCACCTGCCCCAGACTCCCATTGGCTAGTTTCATAGGAGTCTGTGGGTGGGCTTATACAGGACAAAACTATGTGTTCCCTAATGCACACCGAGTGAAAAATATTACTACATAATAGTCAGATAATACGGAGATCTTAGTTGCGTATATCTGCAGATATAGGGTTAAGCCCCCAGGCCGATCGACAAGGCTTCTCCGTCACTGGGGGTCCCTAATACTAGGTATGGCTTATACAGGACAGACAATCTGAGAGCTGTGTTATGTGTCTCATGCAGAGGCGGCTCAGTGAAACACAGCAGACCACTGATCCCCTGGTAAGGTATCCAACACATATATTACATGTAAGATTACATGTATGTTTAAATGTGCTAAATGGGTCCAGCCCGGACGTATGAGCAGCAGCTGCTACTTGCTTCCACCCAGTTACATCCCTTCAGCCACAAATGGAAATGCATTTTGAGTTACCGTACATACAAATCTGAATAATTCATAATGGCATACCCTCAGCTCTGAGGGAGGAATAGTGCTGAAACACACAAAAAAGGTATATCAAACCGAATTGTTGAGTTGAGTTCCCTTTATCTGGCACATAATGATTATTCTGCAAACACCTTCAAAGAGATTTCTCATAGTACAAAAAAACAACAGTTTCTCACCAACTCAAGAAAACACATTAAAAAAGCTCTGGGCTATGAGCATAGCAAAGGAATACAGTCTTCCGAAGCCTTCATTTATGTTCATAATATCTAAACACAGCTAAAAAAGTCCCATCTAGTGAATGTCACAGGATGCTATTTGTTCAGCCAGTCTATATGCATGAATAAAGCCAGTGCTGTGATGAGAACTATACTGCCATCTTCCCCACAAACAGATTGCAACTGTGCACACAAGCAGACACAATTTCCACATCCAAGAGCAATCATCATAGCTGTGCATGGGTGCTAACAGGGATGAAGGGGCCAGCAATGGCGCCGCGGCCAAATAAGGAGGAGGGGCGCCGGGCGGCCTGCAGGCCAACGGCACGAACTCCAGGGGATGGGGAGTTGCTGCAGGTCAGGCAAGGCACCCCCTTTTTGGCACCTGGAAAGCCCCGCTGGGCAGTAGAAGGCATGGGCGAGAGGCGGGGGGGGTGTGGTTACGCCGCAGGCAGTTAAAAGCAGCAGCCGGGGGAAGGAGTGATCATCTCCTTCCCCACGCGTGCAGGAAACTGGGGGAGGAGCAGGGACGGGGGTTGGTAGTAGCACGTGCGGAGACGCAGGCTAGGTTAGTGCAGGACACGGGCATGTTTTCGGCGCCTTCTCAGGGTCAAGGACTGTTTGCATGGGTAAAATATGTGCCTGGTAATGGTGTTATGTTTGGGTGTGAAGTCGTTTTCATCTAAAAAAAAATGTAAAAAATGTTTTCATTAGTAATACATTTGAGAAGTGATTGTCTTATTTTTGTTTTATTGCAATAGATGTGGTTTTGTGTAATTTCTTGTCACAGCAGATGGCGGGGATGGAGCGGTGCACAAGGCATGGTAAGTGGGGGATTGTCAGAATACCTTGCATATGTCACCAATTAGTAGGCCGTATGCCTGGTTCCAGCTAAATGCGGCATGGACCATACGGGTTGCGCGTGGTCTGTGTGCCCACAAGGGTGGCCCGAGCATGCCTCAGGTGGGGGGGGGGGGGGCGTGACCGCACGCCGATAAGGTTACACAAGGCATGCCCCAGTCGATTCTAACATCGGGAGAGCTGTGCACCACTTTCTCTCCTTTACCCTGCGAATGGTGTGTATTGGTATAAGGTGGAAATAAAGCTGTGACCATTTTTCTTTGCACAAAAAGTACTAATCTCGTCTGAGTTATTTGGTTAGCGCGAGGTGGCAGGGCGCCGTAAATCAGCCTCTCCATCCTTATTCATTTCCTAAGCACAACCCTGCAAATGTAGCTCACTGAATGTAGAAGTACCTATATAACACATTATCATCCACATGCAAACTATTTTATAAGATTGATATAGGCACCTTCTGTCATCTTCTACTTGGACCCCAATAGAGTGAAACTCTCTCCGGCTCTTTCCCTCTGTATCCGAGTCTGAGATGGTCTCAACCTGCAGAAATTGAAATAAAATTTAGCCCAAAGATTGTAAGGGTTGAGAATAAAATATAATAGCAATAGTCGGCGATGAGACAAAAATATCCTTGCATCAAAGGTAAAAATTGCAAACTGATCTTTCTTTGCCTGATGTCAATGAACAACACTGTGTAGAAATTAGTTCTGATGACCACAACAAATGTAAGGCCAGCTACACATCAGAATGACTGGCTATTGGGCTAATGGTTGGGCAAATTCCCTTCACCCTGAACCATGCAAGATTGCCGGTACTCACCAGAAAGATTTAATGAACGATTGATTGATCACTGTCCCGTCCTTCATTAATATGCATGGCGCAGCAAGCAATATGATCCGGTTAGCTGTGCAGCACAGCCGACCTGAAGATGACGCATGTGACCAGTGGGAGCACGCAATTGAGCATACACATCACATGATATGCACGATTTGTCGTTTCAATACCACCAATTGTGCCGATATTGGCCTGATGTGTACCCACCCTAAAAGTCATTCTCATATATTTTTCCAGCAGCACGAGGAGCATTTAGGAGCATTTAGTGCTGGACCAGCCACTTTGTGCCATATTGTAAGTGTAACTGAGTCACAGGGGTCTATTCAATTAGTGCCAGTATTTCCGACAGTCGACAGTCTATGTGGCCGACTCGACCATTCCAGTAATACCCCTTTCACACTGCCAATGCCGGATCCCACCCGGGAATTGGAAACGGGTCATTCCCGGGTGGGATCCGGCATTGGCAGCTGCTGCAGGCTTTCCCGACTCGGCAATATTCCGGGTGGGTTGCCATAGCAGCAGGGAGCGGAGCTGGTGGCGGGGGCGGAGGTGGAGGCGGCGCTGGGAGATGAGATCATCTTCGCGCCGCCTCTCCCTATCTAGTAAACGGGTCCCGGGACGCATTGACCCGGGAGCCCGTTTACGCAGCCACTGACCCGGTATTCAACTTTATTCCTGGGTTGAATTACCGGGTCAGGCGACCCGCGATTTCGGCTATGCCCCTTTCACACCGCAAGCCGGCCCAGGTCGATACCGGGTTATTTGTGCGGTGTGAAAGGGGTATTAGACAGCTGTCTCTATCTCCCCTACTAACATGATCTGTGTAACACTGGATGAAAGAGATAAACACAGACGGGAGATGGAATTGCTTTTTTAATGAAAATGTATGTTGTCTACATGTGCACGTTAGAGTTTTCTATTTAGTTTTGTTATGCACTATAATCTTTCATCCTATAAGCTTATAATAAGAAGACAAAGGATTTTGAACTTAAACCTAAAAATCATATAATGGGGGGAAAAATGATTTCTGGCCAATAGTCATTATCAGGCTATCCAATAATAGCCCTTTTTAAGCTAGAAAAATTCACCTTCTTTGCGCGAAAACACATGGAATCCGCCAAAAACCGTGGACCTATGTGTTTAATCAGCCACATTCGCCGAAAAAAATGCTTACTTATCGGGAATTTGGTTTCACAAGTGCTGGCATCCGGGCTAATAGGACAGCCCCAGGCGGGTCAATTAGCCGCTGTAAATTACCGCTGTTAATTGCACACCGCCCAATGGCCCTCATTCCGAGTTGTTCGCTCGCAAGCTGCTTTTAGCAGCTTTGCACACGCTAAGCCGCCGCCTACTGGGAGTGAATCTTAGCTTATCAAAATTGCGAACGAAAGATTAGCAGAATTGCGAATAGACACTTCTTAGCAGTTTCTGAGTAGCTCCACACTTACTCGGCAACTGCGATCAGTTCAGTCAGTTTCGTTCCTGGTTTGACGTCACAAACAATTCCAGCGTTCGCCCAGACACTCCTCCGTTTCTCCAGCCACTCCCGCGTTTTTCCCAGAAACGGTAGCGTTTTTTCACACACACCCATAAAACGGCCAGTTTCCGCCCAGAAACACCCACTTCCTGTCAATCACATTACGATCACCAGAACGAAGAAAAAACCTTGTAATGCCGTGAGTAAAAAACCTAACTGCATAGCAAATTTACTTGGCGCAGTCGCACTGCGGACATTGCGCATGCGCATTAGCGACTAATCGCTCCGTTGCGAAAAAAAAATAACGAGCGAACAACTCGGAATGATCCCCAATGAGCCTAATTCAGATCTGATCGTAGATGTGCTAAATTTAGCACATCTACAATCATTTACTCTTACATGCGGGGGACGCCCAGCACAGGGGCAAAAGCATCGAATGGTGGCGATGCTTTTGCACCTGGCGAGTAGCTCCCTGCCAGCGCAGCCCCTGCGCGCTGGCAGGTCCCTACTGGCCGTGTCCCGGGTCGCAGTGGCTGCGTGTGACATCACACTGCCGCCGCGACCCCCTCCCAATGGTCCAGACACGCCTGCGTTGTCCGAACTGCACCCCGCCAACGGCGTTCTAACGCGTAGACACACCCCCTCCCACAACCGCCTCTAACTGTCAATCAGGTAGAGGAGATCGCAGCCCAGAGATGCTGTTAGCATCTCACTGGGCTCCCGGGGTGCGCACGCAGAGATTCAGACTGTGATCGCTGCTGTCTGAATTAGGCCCAATGTTGGGTGGGAACTACTAATTTATTGGTTGGGTATATTTAATATAATAGGAGCACCATGGCCTTGCCTAATAATTTAAGGTGTGGTGATGGGACTATAATGTTAATGCTGTGTGATTTTGGGTATATTAATTAAATGTGGAATTGAGTTTGAGGGTGAAAATGACTAATTATTTAATGCTGGGGCTCTTTAGAATGCAAAGATGTTTATTTGTAGAATATGTAAACTATTAATTTAAAATTGGGTCTATATGGGGGCAAATAGCAGTATTAGTAAATGTGAATACTAATATAGAACTTTGTACCGCCTGCAGGAACAGTGGAGGTATGTATGTCCTTCTTCACACTCATGAAGGCACCTAATAGTGATGCATCCAGTGCTACTTTCTCTTACGTCCTAGAGGATGCTCGGGTCCACATTAGTACCATGGGGTATAGACGGGTCCACTAGGAGCCACTGGCACTTTAAGAGTTTAACAGTGTGGGCTGGCTCCTCCCTCTATGCCCCTCCTACCAGACTCAGTTTAGAAAATGTGACGGAGGAGCCGGTCACAGCTAGAGGAGCTCCAAGGGAGTTTTTCTAATTTTTTTGTTTTTATTAGAGTTAGGCACAGGGAGGCTGCTGGTAACAACCTCCCTGCTTTGTGGGACTTAGGGGTGAGTAGTGTCCAACCCTGAAAGGTAAATGGCCACTATCTCCGCTGACAGGACACTGAGCTCCTGAGGGTGATCATCGTTAGTCACCCCAGGCGACAGCTCACTCCCGCAGCTTGCCGCCACCCCCTAACAGCCAGAAGATTCCGGTGGCGAGTGAGTCACTGGCGCCGGCAAGCCAGTGTGAAGATGGCGGCAACAGGGTGGGAGCGCAGTTAGTACTGCGCTCCCACCCTGTTGCCGCCATCTTCATATCGGCTCAGCGGTACACAGTGCGACGCTATGAGGGGTGCCCTGAGCCAGCGCCTATACCCTACACTGGTCACTCAGGTTGTCAGGAACCTCAGTAACGCGCTAGCCTCAGGCCAGTATAAAGATGAAAAATGCGGGAAGCAGCCATGTTTCAGGGGGCGGAGCTTCTCCTCAGAGCAGACCTAGCAGCGTTCAGCGCCATTTTCCTCCCTGCAGATCCAGTTACAGAGACGCTGATAGGGAGAGCTGTCCCTCCACACGACTCTAGCTATCCTGTACGGTACCAGGGGGTTGTAGAAGGGGGGGGGGGGCTGTATAATTACTGTGTAGTCTATTAAGGTACACAGTCAGCGCCCGGTATTGTATTATTTATACCTAGGGAAGCGCTGTGGGTGTGCTGGCTCCAAGCTCTGTGTTTCTCTGAAGGTACTTGGGGGAAAACTGTGTCTGACATTTTCCTGTGTGTGTGGGTGTATGTTTTCTCACATAGTCATGTCCAGGGACTCTGTGTCTTATGCTGTAGAGGATGTTTCATCCCCAGTGGAATCCATTCCATGTACCCAGGAATGTAATGTATTGTCTCAGATTCCTATTAAAGAGCCAGAATGGCTGACTTCTATTAAGAGAATGATCTCTCAGATCTCTACTAGGGTAGCTCATACTGAGACGGAAACTCAGGTTTTAAAGAATTCTATGGCTGTTTGGTCAGGTTCTGTTTCTATTCCCTCTCAATCCCCTAGCATATTCCCAAATAAACGTGCACTTGCCCAGATTATGCAAGATGACACGGATATCGACTCTGACACGGCAGACGGTGATGGGGGTGTGCTGAGGGGGGCAGCATCTCTGGCTAAGGGGGTGCAGCTCATGATTGAGGCCATTAGAGATGTGTTAAACATTACTGACACACCAGCTGAGCAGGCTGAGGAGGCTTACTGCACAGACATTAAGAAAGCCTCGCTGACCTTTCCTGAGTCTAAAGAATGAAATGCTTTATTTGAAAAATCCTGGGAAATCCCGGAGAAAAAATTCCAGATCCCCAAGAGGGTTCTGGTTGCTATTTCCTTCCCGGAGGAGGATAGAAAAAGATTGGAAAACCCACCCATAGTTGACACATCTGTCTCCAGACTGTCAAAGAAGGTGGTTTTGCCTGTCCTGGGATCTACCGCGTTAAAAGAACAGGCTGATCGTAAGATTGACACTACGCTCAAATCCATATACACTGCTTCAGGGGTGGCGTTAAGGCCTACTATTGCCCGTGCATGGATTGTTAAAGCTACAATAAAGTGGTCAGGCACGTTACTAGAAGACTTAGATACAATGGATAGAAGTAACATTGAACTGGTTTTACGTAACATACAGGATTCTGCGGGGTTCATGGTGGAATCCATGAAGGACCTGGGTACGCTGAATGCACGGATATTTTCCATGTCTGTCTCAGCTCGCAGGGGACTCTGGCTACGCTAATGGTCGGCAGACGCGGAATCCAGGAGAAGTGTGGAGAACCTACCCTACATGGGTCAGGCTCTATTTGGGGAAGCATTGGATGCATGGATTTCCACGGCAACCGCGGGTAAGTCACCTTTTCTTCCCTCAGCTACACCTTCTACGAACAAACCCTTTTCTTCACCTGCATCGCAGTCCTTTCGGACCGCTAAGACAAAAAACTCCAAGCCCCCCACCACTTTCTTTAGAGGTGGGTGTTCAAAATCCAAAAAGCCTGCACCTGCAGGCTCCCAGGACCAGAAGTCTGCTTCTGGTTCCTCAAAATCCTCAGCATGACGATGGACCGCACAGCATGGAGGACGGTCCGGTGGGTGCGAGGCTCAAAAGTTTCAGCCACATTTGGGTGTCATCCGGCCTGGGCCCCTGGGTACAGGATATTGTATCCCAGGGGTACAGACTGGAGTTTCAAGAACTCCCGTCTCACCGATTCTTCAAATCTGGGTTGCCAGCTTTACTGACAGACAGGGCTGTCCAACAGGAAGCCATTCAAAAATTGAAAAGGTCAGCGGTCATTGTTACAGTTCCACCGCATATGCAAAACAAGGGTTACTATTCAAACCTTTTCGTGGTACCGAAACCGGATAGTTCGGTCAGACCGATTTTGAACTTGAAATCATTAAACCCTTATCTGAGGGAGTTCAAGTTCAAAATGGGGTCTCTGAGAGCGGTAATCTCAGGTCTGGAGGAGGGAGAGTTTCTGGTATCCCTGGATATCAAGGGTGAGTACCTCCACATTCTGATTTGGCCG
The DNA here is from genome assembly GCF_028390025.1 of Pseudophryne corroboree. NCBI lineage: Eukaryota > Metazoa > Chordata > Amphibia > Anura > Myobatrachidae > Pseudophryne > Pseudophryne corroboree. The sequence goes on from NC_086445.1 coordinate 571,578,002, forward strand.
CCGCACCAGGCTTATCTCAGGTTTGCACTGTTAGACAGTCACTATCAGTTCCAGGCATTGTCATTCGGTCTCTCTAAGGCACTGAGGGTGTTCACCAAGGTGATGGCAGAGATGATTGTACTCCTCCGCAGACAGGGGTGAAAATATTCCCATATCTGGACGATCTGCTGATAAAGGCATCGACCAGGGAGACCTTGTTGCAGTCCATTGCTCTCACGACTCTTCTGCTCAGGGAACTGTTAGGCGCGGCGGTCTTCGGCCGTGCCCTGACTGAGCAGCGGTCACGGCCGCCGCGCCTCTCTCCTTCCCTGTCCCCCGCATGGCGCCTAGCAATGCCAGGACGCCGTGCGCACGATAGCCGCCGGGTCCCTGGCAACGCAGGACGCCGTGCGTGCAGGGCCGCTGGGTGCATAGCAACGGGGACGCCACAGGTGGACCGCGTTCCCTGTTGCTAAGAATAGTTAATTAGGTTGCTCGTGCAGCAGGGCAGCTGCACGGCAACTAGTAATTAGGGTCTGGGGGCTGGTCCTGCTGGCCCTCCTGTTATTGGCCAGCAGGGCCTTTTTATGTGAGCCAGCACACTGCAGCCCCGCCGGTGATAGCTTCTTGTATGCTGTTTCTGCCTTGCAGAACTCTGTTCCTGTCAGCCGTGTTTGGTGGATCTTGCTCCCTGCCCTTTGGTACTTTGGAGGTCCGAAGCCGGTCCTGGGAATCCTTCTAGTCCTTGCAAACCTGTTTGTCATCTGGGGTTCTCGCCCGGTTTCGTGAGTAGCGGCTTCTGCCGCGTGTTGCGGCCTATGCCGCTTAGTGTTTACTTTATTGTGAATTGGTGCATTTGCGGAGGTTTCCGCTTTCACTGTCCTCCACGGAACTCGGCGGTGCCGTGTAGGGGAGTGGACAGTGGTTTCTTTGTAGTTCTTTTCCTTTGGCGGCGTGCCGCACATACGTTTAGTTTTTAGGTAGTTTATAGCCCCTAGCGTGGTTGTTTCAGTTAGAGGTCCCCTTGTTATTACCCTGTCTCAGTTCACGCCTTGTCTCTCTTTAAAACCTGAGGGGGCATCGGAGTTGGGCAGACCTAATCCGCCCTTCAAACGCGGCTGCAATGGGCCCAAGAAACCATAGTCGTTCAGGCGTGAATTGATAACACGGGTAAGACAACGGAGGTAGGGTGCTAGGGGCTATTTCCTTCCCATTTCCCAATCCCAGCATTCCGTCTTGGTGCTCAGGACTCACTACATAAGATCTCCCCTGTCCTGAGCATCAGGATCGTAACATTATCACCGGCCCACAAAAAAAAAAAGGGGGTTTAATTTTTTCCGTTGTATTGGTGGGCCTAGAAATTCGGCCTCATGAATCCGGCAGGTTTAGGGCCAAACCCCAGTCAGCTTTTGGTTAACCAAATACAGGAATTAACTCAGATGGTTCAGGACCTTACTCTTCGGGTGAGATCGCAGGAAGATCTTTTGCGAGCCTCCCCGAGTATGGTTCCAGAACCAAAGATGCATTTACCTGACCGTTTTTCGGGTAACCGAAAAGATTTTTTTAATTTTAAGGAAGCTTGTAAGCTTTATTTTCGTTTAAGGCCCCGTTCCTCTGGTACTGAGTCTCAGCGGGTCGGGATTGTGATGTCTCTACTTCAGGGTGATCCACAGACCTGGGCGTTTGGGCTAAGAGCGGATGATGCTGCTTTGTTATCAGTAGACGCCTTTTTTAAATCCTTAGGCCTCTTAAATGACGACCCAGATAGAGAAGCATCAGCTGAGAGTCACCTACGTGCCCTTAAGCAAGGCAAAAATCCAGCAGAGGTATATTGTACCGAATTTCGCCGTTGGCCGAACGACTGTGGCTGGAATGACCCGGCCCTGCGCAGTCAGTTTCGCCTTGGTCTGTCGGAAGTGATTAAAGACAGTACCCCGCTCCTGAGACTCTAGACAAACTCATGGAGCTCGCTATTAAAATTGATCGTCGTCTCCGAGAGCGGAGGGCTGAAAGAGGAACAACTTTTAGGCCTAATCCATGTGTATATACTTTTCCTGAGGACGTCGAGGAGCCCATGCAAATGGGTCTCTCCCGGCTGTCCCCAGAGGAAAGAACCAGAAGGTTAAGTTCTGGTCTTTGTTTGTATTGTGGTGGTAAGGGACATATCGCACGTAACTGCCCGAACAAGCCGGGAAACGCTCTGACCAAATGAATTGTGAGGGGGTTCACTTGGGTCTGCAGTTAATCTCCTCTAATAATTCTCTATTAGTTCCGGTAAAGATTTTCTTTGGCAGCCTCAGTTCGTTGGTGTCGGCCTTCGTCGACAGTGGAGCTGCAGGAAATTTTATGGATTTAGCTTGGGCTAAGGCTTTAGGCGTTCCACTGATACCCTTAGATAGACGTATCACCATGCACGGCTTGGATGGGGATCCGCTTTCCAATGGGGTTATTACTCACCGCACACCTCCAGTATTGCTGATAGTGGTAGCCCTACATTCAGAAGAAATAGAATTTTACCTTACACATTGTCCGGCAGTTCCAGTAGTTTTGGGTCACCCCTGGCTTGCCTTTCATAATCCCATCATAGATTGGCGGTCTGGGGAGATTTCCCAATGGGGTCCTTTTTGTGTTAAGGAGTGTATTTCCCATCCTGTCCGGGTTGCGGCAGTTACCCCAGAACTTATTCCTCTGGAATATCAGGATTTTGCTGATGTGTTCTCCAAGGGAAATGCGGACGTTCTGCCTCCCCATCGGTCCTATGACTGCGCTATAGATTTAGTTCCCGGGGCCACTTTACCTAAAGGGAGATTATATGCCCTCTCCGGGCCAGAAACCACGGCTATGGATAATTATATCCAGGAAAGCCTGAAAAAAGGCTTCATTAGGTCTCCGAAATCTCCTTTGAGTGCAGGATTCTTTTTTGTTGAGAAAAAAGATGGGTCGCTCAGACCATGTATTGATTTTCGGGTTCTGAATAAAATTTCTGTTAAAAACACCTACCCTTTGCCTTTGATTTCAGTACTTTTTGATCAGTTACGCTCTGCCGTTATCTTCTCAAAAATCGATCTTAGAGGAGCTTAAAATCTCATCCGAATAAGATCTGGGGATGAGTGGAAGACGGCTTTCAGCACACAGTCGGGTCATTATGAATACCTGGTGATGCCCTTTGGGCTGTCAAATGCTCCTGCGGTATTTCAAGACCTCATCAATGATGTTCTTCGTGTCTTTCTTGGAAAGTTCGTTGTCGTTTATTTAGACGACATTTTGATTTATTCTGAGTCTATGGAACAACATATTACCCATGTGCGTCTGGTTCTTCAAAAACTACGGGAGAATCATTTATACGCAAAAATAGAGAAATGTGATTTTCACATCACGGAAGTGTCCTTCTTGGGGTATATTATTTCTCCCCAGGGATTTTTCATGGAACTGAAAAAACTCCAGGCCATCCTTAATTGGGCGCAACCCACAAATTTAAAAGCAATTCAGCGCTTTTTAGGGTTTGCAAACTATTATAGGCGGTTCATTCATACCTTTTCTGATTTGGTCGCTCCTATAGTAGCATTGACTAAAAAAGGAGCGGACCCTTCCAATTGGTCGCCTGCAGCCGAGTCTGCCTTTCGGGCCTTAAAGCAGGCATTTGTCTCGGCTCCTGTTCTCAGGCACCCTAACCCGGAGCTCCCCTTTATAGTCGAGGTAGATGCCTCAGATGTTGGAGTGGGGGCTATCCTATCTCAGGAAGATCCGGAGTCTCAGGAATTACACCCTTGTGCCTTCATGTCCAGGAAATTCTCCTCCGCAGAATCCAACTATGACGTTGGTAATCGAGAATTGCTGGCAGTTAAATGGGCTTTCGAGGAGTGGAGGCATTGGCTGGAGGGAGCTAGGCATACTATTACAGTGTTTACTGACCATAAGAACCTGCAAAATATTGAGTCAGCTAAACGGCTTAATGCTCGGCAGGCACGTTGGGCACTGTTTTTTACTCGTTTCAGGTTTATTATCACCTTCAGGCCCGGTTCCAAAAATACTAAAGCTGATGCCCTGTCACGTTGTTTTCTTCCGGTTCACAATAACCATCCTGCTACCACCCCCATAGTTCCATCATCTGTCATCCGGGCAGGCCTCACACAGGATTTATTTACTCAGTTAGTCCAGCTTCAACAGCAGGCTCCTAAACCGACTCCTGCTGATCGTCTCTTTGTCCCTGAATTTCTGAGAGGCACTGTTTTAGCTGAGTTTCATGACAACAAAGTCTCTGGTCATCCAGGTATCACTAAGACCTTGGAGTTAGTCTCTCGCTCGGTGTGGTGGCCTAGTCTTTCTAAAGATGTAAGGGAATTTGTCCATTCCTGTCAGGTTTGTGCACGGCATAAGGTTCCTCGTTCATTGCTGATCGGGCAACTCGTACCTTTAGCCGTTCCTCTCAGGCCATGGTCACATATATCCATGGATTTCGTGGTGGACCTTCCTCTTTCAGCCGGATTTCGAGTCATTTGGGTGGTAGTGGATCGTTTTAGTAAGATGGCTCATTTCATTGCTCTTCCCCGATTACCCTCTGCTCAAGGGTTGGCAGTCTTGTTTCTCCGTCATGTGTTCAGGCTCCATGGGTTGCCCAGGGATATTGTCTCTGATCGGGGTCCGCAATTCATTGCTCGTTTCTGGAAACGTTTTTGTGCCTCATTAAATATGAAACTCTCTTTAACATCTGGGTACCATCCACAATCTAACGGACAAACCGAACGAGTTAACCAGTCATTAAAACAGTATTTACGGTTGTATTCGGCCAAACTCCAGAATGATTGGTCTGAATTTCTTCCGTTAGCCGAATTTGCTTATAATAACTCTTGTCATTCTTCCACCAAGGAGTCCCCATTCTTTTCAGTCTTTGGCTTTCATCCTAGAGCCAACTCTTTTTTTCCTCATTCTCCAGTCTCCTCGTTGACCTTAACCTCCCATCTCAGAACAATTTGGAGAAAGGTGCACCTTGCCTTGAGAAAAGCTGCCTTCCGAGAAAAGAAATTTTCTGATAGGCTCCGATGTCCTTGCACTTTTAAGGTGGGAGATAAGGTATGGTTGTCAACTCGCAACATCAAGCTCCGACAACCTTCGGCTAGATTGGGACCCAAATTTATTGGACCATTCCTTATCATTAAGAAGGTCAACCCAGTTGCTTTTCGGCTACGCTTGCCGAGATCTCTCAAAATTGGCAATACTTTTCACTGTTCTCTTTTGAAAGAGTATTTTTCTTCCAGAAGATTTCCTCGGAGGACTTCCCAGGGTAGATCTCCGGTGGATGTTCAGGGGCAACAAGAGTTCTTGTTGGAGAAGGTTTTAGATTCTAAGCTTTCTCGGGGTCGGCTCTATTTTTTGGTCCACTGGAAAGGTTATGGTCCTGAAGAAAGATCTTGGGTGTTGGATAAAGATTTACATGCTCCCAAGCTGAAGAGGATTTTCTTTCAGGAGTTTCCTCAGAAACCTGGCTCTAGGGGTTCTTTAACCCCTCCTCAAGGGGGGGGGGGTACTGTTAGGCGCGGCGGTCTTCGGCCGTGCCCTGACTGAGCAGCGGTCACGGCCGCCGCGCCTCTCTCCTTCCCTGTCCCCCGCACGGCGCCTAGCAACACCAGGACGCCGTGCGCACGATAGCTGCCGGGTCCCTGGCAACGCAGGACGCCGTGCGTGCAGGGCCGCCGGGTGCATAGCAACGGGGACGCCACAGGTGGACCGCGGTCCCCGTTGCTAAGAATAGTTAATTAGGTTGCTCGTGCAGCAGGGCAGCTGCACGGCAACTAGTAATTAGGGTCTAGGGGCTGGTCCTGCTGGCCCTCCTGTTATTGGCCAGCAGGGCCTTTTTATGTGAGCCAGCACACTGCAGCCCCGCCGGTGATAGCTTCTTGTATGCTGTTCCTGCCTTGCAGAACTCTGTTCCTGTCAGCCGTGTTTGGTGGATCTTGCTCCCTGCCCTTTGGTACTTTGGAGGTCCGAAGCCGGTCCTGGGAATCCTTCTAGTCCTTGCAAACCTGTTTGTCATCTGGGGTTCTCGCCCGGTTTCGTGAGTAGCGGCTTCTGCCGCGTGTTGCGGCCTATGCTGCTTAGTGTTTACTTTATTGTGAATTGGTGCATTTGCAGAGGTTTCCGCTTTCACTGTCCTCCCCGGAACTCGGCGGTGCCGTGTAGGGGAGTGGACAGTGGTTTCTTTGTAGTTCTTTTCCTTTGGCGGCGTGCCGCACATACGTTTAGTTTTTAGGTAGTTTATAGCCCCTAGCGTGGTTGTTTCAGTTAGAGGTCCCCTTGTTATTACCCTGTCTCAGTTCACGCCTTGTCTCTCTTTAAGACCTGAGGGGGCATCGGAGTTGGGCAGACCTAATCCGCCCTTCAAACGCGGCTGCCATGGGCCCAAGAAACCATAGTCGTTCAGGCGTGAATTGATAACACGGGTAAGACAACGGAGGTAGGGTGCTATGGGCTATTTCCTTCCCATTTCCCAATCCCAGCATTCCGTCTTGGTGCTCAGGACTCACTACATAAGATCTCCCCTGTCCTGAGCATCAGGATCGTAACAGGAACATGGCTGGATCCTGAACCTTCCGAAGTCACATGTGGAGCCGAGGGGGAGATTGTCTTTCCTGGGGATGATCCTCGACACGGAGGTACAGAGAGTGTTTCTACCAGAGGTAAAAGAGTTGGTGATTCAAACAATGGTCCGGGATGTCCTGAAGACAGCCCGGGTAACGGTTCATCAGTGCATTCACCTTCTGGGGAAGATGGTTGCCTCCTACGAGGCTCTATAGTACAAAAGATCTCATGCTCGATCCTTCCAACTGGATCTCCTAGACAAGTGGTCTGGGTCTCATTTACAAATGCACCTGAGGATGCGTCTGTTGCCGAAAGCAAGGATTTCACTCCTCTGGTGGCTGCAATTGTCTCACCTTCTGAAGGGCCGCAGGATCGGGAATCAGGACTAGATCCTTCTGACCATGGATGCAAGTCTCCGGGGTTGGAACGCAGTCACTCAAGGGGAAACCTTCCAAGGAAGGTGGTCAAGTCTGGAATCCAGTCTTCCAATAAATATTCTGGAACTAAGAGCCGTGTACAACGATCTTCTCCAAACGTCACATCTTCTGCGAGATCGTGCCATTTAAGTCCAGTCGGGCAATGTAACAACGGTGGCCTACATCAACCGACAGGGCGGAAACGAATTGCAGAGCTGCAATGTCAGAGGTAACAAGAATCATCCTCTGGGCAGAAAAAACACACGCTGGCGCTGTCAGCAATCTTCATTGCGGGAGTGGACAACTGGGATGTGGACGTCCTCAGCAGACATGATCTCCATCCAGGAGAGTGAGGCCTCCATTCAGAGGTGTTCACGGAAGTGACACATCTTTGGGGGGTTCCTCAGATAGACATTATGGCCTCCCGCCTCAACAAGAAGCTTCAGAGGTATTGTTCCAGGTCAAGAGACCCGCAAGCAGTGGCGGTGGACGCTCTGGTGTCTCCGTGGGTGTTCCAGTCGGTGTACATGTTTCCTCCACTTCCACTCATTCCAAGGATTCTAAAGCTCATAAGGAGAACAAGAGTTCAGGCAATCCTCATTGCTCCGGACTGGCCAAGAAGGGCTTGGTATGCAGATCTTCTGGTGCTAATGCTGTAAGATCCGAGGCCTCTTCCTCTTCGGGAGGACCTGTTACAACAGGGGCTGTTCGCTTATCAATACTTACCGCGGCTACGTTTTGAGGTTGAACGCCAGATATTAGCTCGGAAAGGCATTCCGAACAAGGTTATTCCTACCCTGATACAGGCTAGGAAAGGAGTGACGTCTAAACATTACCATCGCATTTGGAAAAAGTATGTATCTTGGTGTGAATCCAAGAAGTTTCCTACGATGGAGTTTCAACTGGGACAGTTTCTCCTCTTCCTGCAAGCAGGTGTGGATATGGTCCTGAGGTTGGGTCCCGTAAAGGTCCAGATTTCGGCCTTATCCATTTTCTTCCAGAAACAGCTGGCTTCCCTCCCTAAGGTTCAGACTTTTTTGAAAGGGGTTCTGCACATCCAGCCTCCCTTTGTGCTGCCTACGGCGCCCTGGGATCTTAACGTGGTGTTAAAGTTCCTCCAATCAAAATGGTTCGAGCCTCTAGAGGAGGTTGAAGTCAAGTTTCTCACGTGGAAGACTGTCACTTTGTTGGCCTTAGATTCTGCTCGATGTGTGTCGGAGTTGGGAGCTTTGTCTTGTAAAAGCCCCTATTTGATCTTCCATGAAGATAGAGCTCAGCTCCAGACTCGTCAACAGTTCCTTCTGATGGTTGTGTCGGCTTTTCATATCAACCAACCTATTGTGGTGCCAGTTGCTACTGACTCCTCAATTCCGTCAAAGTCCTTGGATGTTGTAAGGACTGTGAAAATCTATGTGAAGAGGACTACTCGTCACAGAAAATCGGACTCTCTATTTGTCCTGTATGATCCCAAGAAACTTGGGTGTCCTGCTTCTAAGCAGACGATCTCTCGCTGGATCAGGTTCACTATCCAGCATGCGTATTCTACGACAGGACTCCCGTGTCGAAAATCTGTTAAGGCCCACTCTACTCGGGCGGCTGCCCAGGGTGTCTCAGCTTTACAGCTTTGCCGAGCAGCTACTTGGTCTAGGTCGAACACGTTTATAAAATTCTATAGGTTCGATACTTTGGCCTCTGAGGACCTTAAGTTTGGTCAATCAGTTCTGCAGGAGCCCCCGCGCTTTCCCTCCCGTTCTGGGAGCTTTGGTACATCCCCATGGTACTAATGTGGACTCCAGCATCCTCTAGAACGTAAGAGAAAATAGGATTTTAATTACCTACCGGTAAATCCTTTTCTCGTAGTCCGTAGAGGATGCTGGGCGCCCGCCCAGCACTTCGTTATCCTGCAAGTGGTTACTTGATTCGGTACAGCTTTGTTCTTAGTTAAGTACTGCATTATTACTGGGTTCAGTAATGTTATTCAGCTGTTGCTGAGTTTTGAAGCTAGTTAGCTTGATTTTCCTTGTTGGTGTGAGCTGGTGTGAATCTCGCCACTATCTGTGTTAAATCCTTCTCCTCGGGCACAGTTTCTAGAATGAGTCTGGTAGGAGGGGCATAGATGGAGGAGCCAGCCCACACTGTTAAACTCTTAAAGTGCCAGTGGATCCTAGTGGACCCGTCTATACCCCATGGCAATAATGTGGACCCCAGCATCCTCTACGGACTACGAGAAAAGGATTTACCGGTAGGTAATTAAAATCCTATTTTTGTATTTGTTGGGGATATGAAGACGTTAGGGAGAGGCCTACCACTGTTTAAAATGACAGCAACACCACTTGCATGATGGGCATATCAACCCCTCTGTTAAATACCTAAACCTACTTTTTACAAAAACCAATTTTTTACAAACTGATAACTCCTCATGGGCCAGTGGTGTCTGCTTTTCCCCAGGCTAAAATTTGACAACCCGTCCATGGGTTGTTAGGCAGTCCATGTTTGTTAGCGATGTGATCGAAATCCTGACTATCAGGAGAACAATATTGGGATGCCGAAGGCCAGAATCCCAACACATCTCGAAGGTTAGTAGATGGGTTGGGGTTAGGGTACGCCACTAGAGGGCAGGTTAGGGCTGGGCAATGGGGGGATAGGGTTAGGTCACAGGGGGACGGTTAAGGTTAGGCTGCAGGAGGGTATGGTTAGGGTTAGGCTGCGGGAGTGGGAGGTTAGTGTGAGGCTGCAGAATGGGTGGGTTAGGGTTGGATTAGGGGTAAGGGTTGGAAGAACATACCAAGGTTAGTAGATGGTTGGGGTTATGGTACGGCACTAGGGGGTAGGTTAGTGTTAGGCTGCGGGGGTGGGGGAGGATAGGGATAGGTTAAAGGGGGACGGTTAGGGTTAGGCTGAGGGAGGGGATGGTTAGGTTAGTCTGCGGGAAGGGGAGGTAAGGGTGAGGCTACGGAATGGGTGGGTTAGGGTTAGGATTAGGGATAAGGGCAGGAAGAAAATACTTACCAGGATTCTGCCCGTCGGGATGCCACTGTTGGTCTCCCGACTACTGGGGTTTCGTAGTCAACCGGTCTGTGATATATTTCCAAGTTAATAAGGAAAGTCTCACATGAATACATATTGGCCTGTTATCTTATGATCAAAAATAACATTGTTTTATGAAATTATATGAACAGGCATAGCTTTGGACATAAAGGACTAAAGGGACTGGTTCAAGTAATAATTTGTGACATGCTGCTGTTACTTACCTTGCCAAAACGGATGCTATCCTCTGTTTAGGTGAATGTGCCTCTGCTTACATCTTCTTTGATCAGACGTTATATGTACATCTTCTTTGATCAGACGTTATATGTTGAAGTTATGTCTGCTGACGTCAGCAGGCAGTGAATTTAGAAGCCATCTCAATGGTCACTTATGGTCCTGAGCAGCAATATTTCTGCTTCTCTCAATACCTATTAACCTTGATTGTGACCTTACCGACCATTTGTCAACTCTTTGGTTGGTATTCTTACCATCAACTGTGTTACCCATCACAAGTCTTGTTCTACCCCCAATGTCATATTTTTGTCATGTTATTGCCCTTTGGTATGGTGAGTCCATGAACTCCTGTGGATGACTTGCTGCAAATGTCATGATTTTTTGCACGTAGTCTATAATATATTGGACACTCCTAGTCTCTGTACTATGGGGGGTAATTCCAAGTTGATCGCAGCAGGATTTTTGTTAGCAATTGGGTAAAACCATGTGCACTGCAGAGGAGGCAGATATAACATGTACAGAGAGAGTTAGATTTGGAGGGGTGTGTTCAATCTGCAATCTGATTTGCAGTGTAAAAATAAAGCAGCCAGTATATACCCTGCACAGAAACAAAATAACCCACCCAAATCTTACTCTCTCTACTAGTGATGAGCGGGTTCGGTTCCTCGGGATCCGAACCCCCCGAATTTCACCCTTTTTTGCACGGGTCCGAGCAGACTCGGATCCTCCCGCCTTGCTCGGTTAACCCGACCGCGCCAAAACGTCATCATCCCGCGGTCGGATTCTCACGAGATTCGTATTCTATATAAGGAGCCGCGCGTCGCCGCCATTTTTCACTCGTGCATTGGAGATGATCGTGAGAGGACGTGGCTGGCGTCCTCTCAGTTTCTATGTTCAGTGTGCTGCAAATATCTGTGCTCAGTGTGCTGCAAATATCTGTGCTCAGTGTGCTGCAAATATCTACGTTCTCTGCCTGAAAAACGCTCCATATCTGTGCTCAGTGTGCTGCAAATATCTGTGCTCAGTGTGCTAATTGCTTTATTGTGGGGACTGGGGACCAGCAGTATTATATAGTAGGAGGACAGTGCAGAGTTTTGCTGACCAGTGACCACCAGTATACGTTCTCTGCCTGATAAACGCTCCATATCTGTGCTGCATTGTAGTATATAGTAGGAGGACAGTGCAGAATTTTGCTGACCACCAGTATATATATAGCAGTACGGTACAGTAGTCCACTGCTCTACCTCTGTGTCGTCAAGTATACTATCCCATCCATACCTGTGGTGCATTTAAGTTTTGCACAGTATATGTATAGTAGGAGGACAGTGCATAATTTTGCTGACCACCAGTATATAATATATAGCAGTACGGTACAGTAGGCCACTGCTCTACCTACCTCTGTGTCGTCAAGTATACTATCCCATCCATACCTGTGGTGCATTTAAGTTTTGCACAGTATATATATAGTAGGAGGACAGTGCATAATTTTGCTGACCACCAGTATATAATATATAGCAGTACGGTACAGTAGGCCACTGCTCTACCTACCTCTGAGTCGTCAAGTATACTATCCTATCCATACCTGTGGTGCATTTAAGTTTTGCACAGTATATATATAGTAGGAGGACAGTGCATAATTTTGCTGACCACCAGTATATAATATATAGCAGTACGGTACAGTAGGCCACTGCTCTACCTACCTCTGTGTCGTCAAGTATACTATCCCATCCATACCTGTGGTGCATTTAAGTTTTGCACAGTATATATATATAGTAGGAGGACAGTGCATAATTTTGCTGACCACCAGTATATAATATATAGCAGTACGGTACAGTAGGCCACTGCTCTACCTACCTCTGTGTCGTCAAGTATACTATCCCATCCATACCTGTGGTGCATTTAAGATTTGCACAGTATATATATAGTAGGAGGACAGTGCATAATTTTGCTGCCCACCAGTATATAATATATAGCAGTACGGTACACATAGGCCACTGCTCTACCTACCTCTGTGTCGTCAAGTATACTATCCCATCCATACCTGTGGTGCATTTAAGTTTTGCACAGTATATATATATATAGTAGGAGGACAGTGCATAGTTTTGCTGACCACCAGTATATAATATATAGCAGTACGGTACAGTAGGCCACTGCTCTACCTACCTCTGTGTCGTCAAGTATACTATCCCATCCATACCTGTGGTGCATTTAAGTTTTGCACAGTATATATATAGTAGGAGGACAGTGCATAATTTTGCTGACCACCAGTATATAATATATAGCAATACGGTACAGCAGGCCACTGCTCTACCTACCTCTGAGTCGTCAAGTATACTATCCCATCCATACCTGTGGTGCATTTAAGTTTTGCAGAGCATATATATAGTAGGATGACAGTGCATAATTTTGCTGACCACCAGTATATAATATATAGCAGTACGGTACAGTAGGCCACTGGTCTACCTACCTCTGTGTCGTCAAGTATACTATCCCATCCATACCTGTGGTGCATTTAAGTTTTGCACAGTATATATATAGTAGGAGGACAGTGCATAATTTTGCTGACCACCAGTATAATAATATATAGCAGTACGGTACAGTAGTCCACTGCTCTACCTACCTCTGTGTCGTCAAGTATACTATCCATCCATACCTGTGGTGCATTTCAGTAGTGCACAGTATATATAGTAGTAGGCCATTGCTATTGATAAATTACTGGCATATAATTCCACACATTAAAAAATGGAGAACAAAAATGTGGAGGTTAAAATAGGGAAAGATCAAGATCCACTTCCACCTCGTGCTGAAGCTGCTGCCACTATTCATGGCCGAGACAATGAAATGCCATCAACGTCGTCTGCCAAGGCCGATGCCCAATGTCATAGTAGAGAGCATGTAAAATCCAAAAAAATAAAGCTCAGTAAAATGACCCAAAAATCAAATTCAAAATCGTCTGAGGAGAAGCGTAAACTTGCCAATGCGCCATTTACGACACGGAGTGGCAAGGAACGGCTGAGGGCCTGGCCTATGTTCATGGCTAGTGGTTCAGCTTCACATGAGGATGGAAGCACTCATCCTCCTGCTAGAAAACTTAAAAGAGTTAAGATGGCAAAAGCACAGCAAAGAACTGTGCGTTCTTCTAAATCACAAATCCCCAAGGAGAGTCCAATTGTGTCGGTTGCGATGCCTGACCTTCCCAACACTGGACGGGAAGAGGTGGCGCCTTCCACCATTTGCACGCCCCCTGCAAGTGCTGGAAGGGGCACCCGCAGTCCAGTTCCTGATAGTCAAATTGAAGATGTCACTGTTTAAAGTACACCAGGATGAGGATATGGGTGTTGCTGGCGCTGGGGAGCAAATTGACAAGGAGGATTCTGATGGTGAGGTGGTTTGTTTAAGTCAGGCACCCGGGGAGACACCTGTTGTCCGTGGGACGAATATGGCCATTGACATGCCTGGTCAAAATACAAAAAAAATCACCTCTTCGGTGTGCAATTATTTCAACAGAAATGCGGACAACTGGTGTCAAGCCGTGTGTTGCCTTTGTCAAGCTGTAATAAGTAGGGGTAAGGACGTTAACCACCTAGGAACATCCTCCCTTATACGTCACCTGGAGCGCATTCATCAGAAGTCATTGACAAGTTCAAAAACTTTGAGTGACAGCGAAAGCAGTCCACTGCCAACTAAATCCCTTCCTCTTGTAACCAAGCTCCTGCAAACCACACCACCAACTCCCTCAGTGTCAATTTCCTCCTTACCCAGGAAAGCCAATAGTCCTGCAGGCCATGTCACTGTCAAGTCTGACGAGTCCTCTCCTGCCTGGGATTCCTCCGATGCATCCTTGAGTGTAACGCCTACTGCTGCTGGCGCTGCTGTTGTTGCTGCTGGGAGTCGATCATCATCCCAGAGGGGAAGTCGGAAACCACTTGTACTACTTCCAGTAAGCAACTGACTGTCCAACAGTCCTTTGCGAGGAAGATGAAATATCACAGCAGTCATCCTGCTGCAAAGCGGATAACTCAGGCCTTGGCAGCCTGGGTGGTGAGAAACGTGTTTCCGGTATCCACCGTTAATTCACAGGGAACTAGAGAATTGATTGAGGTACTGTGTCCCCGGTACCAAATACCATCTAGGTTCCATTTCTCGAGGTAGGCGATACCGAAAATGTACACAGACGTCAGAAAAAGAGTCACCAGTGTCCAAAAAAATGCAGTTGTACCCAATGTCCACTTAACCACGGACATGTGGACAAGTGGACCAGGGCAGACTCAGGACTATATGACTGTGACAGCCCACTGGGTAGATGTATTGCCTCCCGCAGCAAGAACAGCAGCGGCGGCACCAGTAGCAGCATCTCTAAACCTGCCCTGCCATCATCTGAAGCAAGAGGTGGTAACGAGGTGGAATTCAACCCTCTATATGCTTCAGAGGATGGAGGAGCAGCAAAAGGCCATTCAAACCTTTACAGCTACCTACGATATAGACAAAGGAGGGGGAATGCACCTGACTCAAGCGCAGTGGAGAATGATTTCAACGTTGTGCAAGGTTCTGCAACCCTTTGAACTTGCCACACGTGAAGTCAGTTCAGACACTGCCAGCCTGAGTCAGGTCATTCCCCTCATCAGGCTTTTGCAGAAGAAGCTGGAGAGATTGAAGGAGGAGCTAAAACAGAGCGATTCCGCTAGGCATGTGGGACTTGTGGATGGAGCCCTTAATTCGCTTAACCAGGATTTTGGCCACCGTGCTCGATCCTAGATTTAAAACCTACGTTGTATCTCTCTTTCCGGCAAACACAAGTCTGCAGAGGTTCAAAGACCTGCTGGTGAGAAAATTGTCAAGTCAAGCGGAACGTGACCCGTCAACAGCTCCTCCTTCACATTCTCCGGCAACTGGGGCTGCGAGGAAAAGGCTAAGAATTCCGAGCCCACCCGCTGGCAGTGATGCAGGGAAGTCTGGAGCGAGTGCTGACATCTGGTCCGGACTGAAGGACCTGCCAACGATTACTGACATGTCGTCTACTGTCACTGCATATGATTCTCTCACCATTGAAAGAATGGTGGAGGATTATATGAGTGACCGCATCCAAGTAGGCACGTCAGACAGTCCGTACGTATACTGGCAGGAAAAAGAGGCAATTTGGAGGCCCTTGCACAAACTGGCTTTATTTTACCTAAGTTGCCCCCCCTCCAGTGTGTACTCCGAAAGAGTGTTTAGTGCAGCCGCTCACCTTGTCAGCAATCGGCGTACGAGGTTACTTCCAGAAAATGTGGAGAAGATGATGTTCATCAAAATGAATTATAATCAATTCCTCCGTGGAGACATTCACCAGCAATTGCCTCCAGAAAGTACACAGGGACCTGAGATGGTGGATTCCAGTGGGGACGAATTAATAATCTGTGAGGAGGGGGATGTACACAGTGAAAGGGGTGAGGAATCGGACGATGAGGAGGAGGTGGACATCTTGCCTCTGTAGAGCCAGTTTGTGCAAGGAGAGATTAATTGCTTCTTTTTTGGTGGGGGCCCAAACCAACCAGTCATTTCAGTCACAGTTGTGTGGCAGACCCTGTCGCTGAAATGATGGGTTTGTTAAAGTGTGCATGTCCTGTTTATACAACATAAGGGTGGGTGGGAGGGCCCAAGGACAATTCCATCTTGCACCTTTTTTTTTCTTTCATTTTTCTTTGCATCATGTGCTGTTTGGGGACTATATTTTGAAGTGCCATCCTGTCTGACACTGCAGTGCCACTCCTAGATGTGCCAGGTGTTTGTGTCGGCCACTTGGGTCGCTTAGCTTAGTCACACAGCTACCTCATTGCGCCTCTTTTTTTCTTTGCATCATGTGCTGTCTGGGGACTATTTTTTTGAAGTGCCATCCTGTCTGACACTGCAGTGCCACTCCTAGATGGGCCAGGTGTTTGTGTCGGCCACTTGGGTCGCTTAGCTTAGTCACACAGCTACCTCATTGCGCCTCTTTTTTTCTTTGCATCATGTGCTGTTTGGGGACTATTTTTTTGAAGTGCCATCCTGTCTGACACTGCAGTGCCACTCCTAGATGGGCCAGGTGTTTGTGTCGGCCACTTGGGTCGCTTAGCTTAGTCACATAGCTACCTCATTGCGCCTCTTTTTTTCTTTGCATCATGTGCTGTTTGGGGACAATTTTTTTAATCTGCCATCCTGTCTGACACTGCAGTGCCACTCCTAGATGGGCCAGGTGTTTGTGTCGGCCACTTGGGTCGCTTAGCTTAGTCATCCAGCGACCTTGGTGCAAATTTTAGGACTAAAAATAATATTGTGAGGTGTGAGGTGTTCAGAATAGACTGGATATGAGTGTAAATGATGGTTATTAAGGTTAATAATACTATGGGATCAAAATGACCCCCAAATTCTATGATTTAAGCTGTTTTTGAGGGTTTTTTGTAAAAAAAACACCCGAATCCGACAAAAAAATTTCAGGGAGGTTTTGCCAAAACGCGTCCGAATCCAAAACACGGCCACGGAACCGAATCCAAAACCCGAAAAATTTCCGGTGCACATCACTACTCTCTACACATGTTATATCTGCCTCCCCTGCAGTGCACATGGTTTTGCCCAATTGCTATCAAAAATCCTGCTGCGATCAACTTGGAATTACCCCCTATAGGTGAGCCAGCACCAAGTGCTAGTAGCAAGGTTAACGTATGAATCTTGCCCAGGACACATTTGAGGGGGGTTCACTACGGTATGCCGGCGGTCGGGCTCCCGGCGACCAGCATACCGGCGCCGGGAGCCCGACCGCCGGCTTACCGACAGTGTGGCGAGTGCAAATGAGCCCCTTGCGGGCTCGCTGCGCTCGCCACGCTATTTTACTCTCCCTCCAGGGGGGTCGTGGACCCCCACAAGGGAGAATAAGTGTCGGTATGCCGGCTGTCGGGATCCCGGCGCCGGTATACTGTGCGCCGGGATCCCGACAGTCGGCATACTAAAGACCACCCATTTGAGGGTGTATACTGCACACCGGACAGTGTAATGTTTTTTTAGATGCATATACGGTGCATTTTATTTGCATTTTTTTAAATATGCGTGCAAAAATACAAATATGTAGTGTTGTATTCTGTACAATGATTTTTATTTTCAAGTCCATTTAACTTAGATTAGAAACACAATATAAATTCAGTGGGCCTCAATCAGATGTGGTTGCTGATAAGATGTTGATGCTATTTTTTGCCATACGCAATTGCGAGTGTATGCTAATATGGACAGAAGCTAACCTAAGGAACACCCACTGCTGCCTTCATATTTGCGGCCAACGGCGTACAAGTGCAGAAACATCGGTACCTTCCTCGCAGATTGAGTCATAGGGGGTCATTCCGAGTTATTCGCTCGGTAAAAATCTTCGCATCGCAGCGATTTTCCGCTTAATGCGCATGCGCAATGTCCGCACTGCGACTGCGCCAAGTAAATTTGCTATGCACTTAGGAATTTTACTCACGGCATTTTCATCGTTCTGGCGATCGTAATGTGATTGACAGGAAATGGGTGTTACTGGGCGGAAAAAGGCCGTTTTATGGGCGTGTGGGGAAAAACGCTACCGTTTCTGGAAAAAACGCAGGAGTGGCCGGAGAAACGGGGGAGTGTCTGGGCGAACGCTGGGTGTGTTTGTGACGTCAAACCAGGAACGACAAGCACTGAAATGATCGCAGATGCCGAGTAAGTCTGGAGCTACTCAGAAACTGCTACGAGGTGTGTAATCGCAATATTGCGAATACATTGTTCGCAATTTTAAGATGCTAAGATTCACTCCCAGTAGGCGGCGGCTTAGCATGAGCAAATCTGCTAAAATCCACTTGCGAGCGAACAACTCGGAATGACCCCCATAATGCAGATCCTAAATTCCTCTGAAGACGCACAGGTTGAGCTGCTCTCCTGGGACGCAGAGGGCTCTCCTGTAGCAAGTGAGATCACAACTGCTAATTTATGAATGCCCAGAAAACACCCTCTGATCGGCCATGACATGCCTGCGTTTCAGGGACGTGCGGTGAGCTAAATGGCTCAGGTGGCACTGGCTAGCACCGGAGACAGATTTACATGCAATATATGAGCCAAAAGGTACATCTGGGCATTATACACAGGTGCAGCACTATATACTTTTTGAAATTTGGTGAGTTTTGATCAGAGATGTGCAGATGAGATAGACAGTTGAGGCACTGCCCCACCTGCCATAGATTTTTTACTCCACGGTTTTGGCTATAAAAATGATTAGAATAATGCAAAGAAGATATTTCAAACATATTATTTGTATTTTTCATATACTTTATACAGTCAAAACTCTGGCACAAATGTTGGTATGCCAGGAAAGGCTCTGCCTCACCTGCCTCACACCACCGCAAGTCACTGCAGTGCGTTTACCAGACAACTCCCCGTTACCACCCCCAAATGCTGTGTTCCTGTCACTCACTTTGCTACTAATCCTTTGTTATGAGCGCCATCGCAATTCAATCACTGCGCATGTACAGTGTGGCTCATACGCATGCACAGTGCGAAGACATTGACTGACTTGCGTACTTCAGACGCTTTGTGACCGCATCTGAATGAGGCCCAGAATTTTAACATTAATCAAATCAAGAATAGTAGTCATGAATCTAAAGTTCAGTTTACCTAAGAGACTATAGTGCACAGCTACGTAAATAGGTTTTATAGAGAAATAAAGCTTGCATTAAATACAATGACATACCTGTACTCCAATGGATGGGCGCCACTTTCTTTGTCGTGTGCCACCTTTTAGCTCTTCCCTCAGCGGTAGGGCCTTGCTGATCACAGTAGAAGGTTTGGGTGAAGCTCTGTGTTGGACAGTTGCCAGGTCCAAGGTCAGACCTCTGGACTTGGTTCCCTCCAAACTCTCACTAGAATTACAGTGGACCTTGACATCTTTGGACCAAGGCAACCGTGTAGGCTCATTGTGCAGAAAGGTTTCATGGGTAGATTCTGTGCTACTTTGGGCTGTCACCGAGATCAGAGGCTTGGAGAGGAGCCTGGGCGGAATGGGTGGTGGGGCTTTGCGGTAACTGAAAGCTGTTGCAAAAAAGGTCATTAAGAAAATTCAGGCTATGTAGTCTTGGCTGCATTTCAATGTGCAAATGAATGCTAGATTAATTCTAATCAAATTAAAAAATTGTGGAGACTAAATATTTACACATTACCACAACAGACCTGTGCTATGTAGTGTAGATTACATTATCCAGGTCACAAAATACTACTTTATCCAATAGCAAATAAACCATGTTCATGTTAAGATTGAAAAACCATGTGCATATATTAATGTACTAGTCATGGAATTTATTTCAAATATAGCAAAATGTATTAAATCCTACAACAATATCTGAAGCCGGGGAACCTTGCAATTATTGTTGTACAATTATGAAAACTTGATTTAATTTTGTACACTACAGTATTAGAAAATTAAGTTAGCGTGAGATTTACTAAGCAGCAGTTTTATGTACGCTTTGCAAACTGTCACACATTGGGGTAAATTTACTAAAACTTGTAAAACAGAGAATTGGTGATGTTGCCAATAGCAACCAATCAGAAGCTGTCTATCATTTTCTGGAAATAGAGAAATTATAGACAGCATCTGATTGGTTGCTATGGGTAACATCACCAATTCTCTGTTTTAGAAACTTTAGTAAATTTACCCCATTGCATGTGGTTTCATATCCAAGCCGGCAGATTTACTAAACCCCAGTTTGGAGACTGAAAACCACTTAAATCAAATGCAAGGTGTAGCAGTTTGCAATGGCCCAAACCAGCTGAAAAAAACCCTGAGATTTGTTTTGACAGTCAGGATAGCGTGTGAGGAAGTATTTATTAGGGATTCAATTTTGTTTTAGTAATTTTCTTCACAGTTTTTTAGTAAATGCCTCTCATTAGCTCTCCCTCTAACACCTGCATCTAGAAAAAAAAGTCTAAAAGTGAGAAGCTGCACATTGAAAACAGAGTCTCCCATTCCCATCCGTGGATTGTGTGCACTTTCTTGTGTTCTCCAAACCTGCAACCATTCCCTGAAAACCTCTTCATGCAAGCTTATCAAATTCCAGAACCATTCACTCCATAGACAGTTTTACTCAATTACCTCCCCTCTACACAACCCACACATAACTCTACATGTAGGCCCTCATTCCGAGTTGTTCGCTCGGTATTTTTCATCGCATCGCAGTGAAAATCCGCTTAGTACGCATGCGCAATGTTCGCACTGCGACTGCGCCAAGTAACTTTACTATGAAGAAAGTATTTTTACTCACGGCTTTTTCTTCGCTCCGGCGATCGTAATGTGATTGACAGGAAATGGGTGTTACTGGGCGGAAACACGGCGTTTCAGGGGCGTGTGGCTGAAAACGCTACCGTTTCCGGAAAAAACGCAGGAGTGGCCGGAGAAACGGTGGGAGTGCCTGGGCGAACGCTGGGTGTGTTTGTGACGTCAACCAGGAACGACAAGCACTGAACTGATCGCACAGGCAGAGTAAGTCTGGAGCTACTCTGAAACTGCTAAGTAGTTAGTAATCGCAATATTGCGAATACATCGGTCGCAATTTTAAGAAGCTAAGATTCACTCCCAGTAGGCGGCGGCTTAGCGTGTGTAACTCTGCTAAATTCGCCTTGCGACCGATCAACTCGGAATGAGGGCCGTAGAGATGTGCATAGGCCACTGTGTTTTGGTCCTGGTTCTAAATCACTGTCATGTTTTGGTTTGTCAAAGCCACCCTTAAGTGCTTTGGATTTGGTTTTGAATCTGGGTTTCCTTTTAAAAAAATAAATAAAACCGCTAAAATCAGGTAACTTGGACCTGTTTTTGTTCCTATAGTATTACATACCTCCCAACGTTTCAATGCTTGTATAAGGGACCCTCGCGCAGCTCCGCCACAGCGCCCCGGAAAGGGTGCGTGGCCTTGCTGGGTGGGGGTGTGGCATCCAATGGGTGGGCATGGCCACGTGGCGCCGACCTGCTTTTCTTAATTTTGGGGGCGTGCCCAGTGCTCACCAAGCAGCTGGGCAGCCCCCTTCTCCCTTACTAGCAGTGAATATATGCCGTGCGCATGCACACAGCATGTATTCAAAAATCACTCGCTGCTTTGTGGAGCAGAGCAGCGGGTGATCAAAGACTCCCCCCAACTGCCCCCTCCTGCGCCCGGGACACTGCGACCTGTGGGCAGGACAGTGCCCGCTGGAAACGGGACAGTTGGGAGGTATGGTATTATTAACATCAATAACATTAATTTATAGTCAATTTTGTCCACCTCATCATAAACTCTCCTGAGTGAAATGGAACCTGAAACCATGAGAGAAGAGAAAGTAGACCTGGTTCATTCAGATCCCCAAAACAGAGCCGAGCAGGAAGTCGGTCGTACTCAAATCCCCTAACTCGGGTATGTTCGGTTTTCAACAAAACCAAACTGCTCATCTCTATCTACAGGTGTTATTTTTCTATACTCACAGAATCCACTGACCCTGTGCCCAGAGGCGTCACTGGTAGCAGTAACACCCAGTGCGGGATGGCACATCAAGGGGTGTGGCTTTTTGGATAGGGGGCATGACTTCCCAGATAGGGGCATGCCTTTGCATCCCGGACCCCCTTTTCGTCACTCCGGGTATACCGGAGAAGCAGGCTGCCCGCGGGGACCATTGCAAGTGCAGTGCAGGCTCCTGCACAGTGACAGGAGCAGGTTGCTGCACGTAATGTCACAGTGCAGCATCCTGCTGCTGTCACTGAAGAGCAGTCGGCACTTTGTTGTCACCCCACATGTGTGACAACCGGGTATGGGCCGCACCGCCCGCGTCCCCGTTGTGACGCCACTGCCCGTGACAACATTGCAATGTGGCTGGATCATATAGGCCACCATGAATCTGTGCAGCCTGGCTGGACGAATTTGCAGTCTATCCTGCAGTAGCAAATCCCTATTTCTCTATAGATTGTAAGTCTGCGAACAGGGCCCTCTTTGTCTTTTATTACAGACTGTACTGTAGTCATGTTTTATGACGATTTTCTTCCCAACTGTAAAGGGCAATGGAATGTATGAGCGCTATATGAGTAATTCTTAATAAATAGATAATAAAATAAAAAATAATTGTACTGTGTAGGTTAATTTACAATAAAAAAAAATTTGGCGACACATACCAACGAATCAGCAATTATGTTTTATTGATTTCGGTGGTGATTCAGTAAGGCTAGCATAAGCATTTCCCCGATCTCACGCTCCTGCGCATGCATGTGCAGAACGGGTCCTGCGATCACGGGGCAGGTATGCACATGCCTCTGCCTGATTGACAGAGGCGTTCGCGGGGAGGGACGGGTGCGGGGGCGGCTGGCATTCGGAAAAAGCTGAAGCTTACTAAGCCTGCCGATGGTCGCGATGTTCATCTGAGATGCAATCGCATTGCATATGCAGGGAGGAGGTGGTATTGCTAAAGACTGCAGATGCGAAGCTGCTGCGAGCACTTTGCATTTGCAATCTTTAATGAATCAAGTCCTTAGTTATAGATGCACAACCTGCAGCCAGTGAAACAAATGAGGCCCAGAATTATGTTGTAGCAGCCCAAAAGAAGGAGAGATATAGGGCATGCTGTACGCAACTGCTACAGTTAAATTCTGTGTGGAGTTCCCTTTTATCTGTCCTGTCTTGCAATGCTGCGACGGCTTGGGAGGGGTCTGTGACTGATCAGAGAGTCTGGCAGTGAAATAGAATGAATCAACTGCACTCTGATCCGCTGCCAGACTGTCACTATGTTGCCGAGCATTGTCTCTTGAGTGGGACATGATCAAAGTTTTATTGCCTCTGCCTGGCAGCACCTTGTCATCATCACAGGAGGTGTAAGTACAGTGATAATACTAATGCATACAGACAGCAGGCCTGGTACTAGGAGCAGAGAAATGTGCTGCAGGAGAGGGGTGAGTGGAAGAAATGTGCTACAGAGGTAAGGGAGAGTGAAAATGAGTTAGAAGTGTAGGGGACTCAAATGTGCTACAGAAAGGGGCAACATAGCCCCCCCCCCCCCCCCCCATGTGACCTGCTCATGTCCATTTTATCTATCAACATAAAGACTTTCAAAGCTGAAGAAGTGAACAGTACAATATGATGACATTCGATGGACAGATCTGTTTTATTTACTTGACCAAAATACTGTACTGTACCTGAAGCATGCTTTAATATGATAAACCATACTTGACAACATTGTATGTCTTCCTTCCAGGAGAATCTGGGAGCGGAAGTCCAAGTGAGAGGTTCAGGAAGGTGGAGTAGGCATGGAGACACAATTTGCATCATTAAGCTAATCCCCAAATTGAGATATGCAGCGAATCGTGGCATTAAAGAGGGGAAGCAGTCTTAATGACATTCCCCATAAATATGTGAAGGTTAGTGTACACTCCTTGAAGTCCAGAAGAAGTCAACAAAATTCTGAGTCTCCTAGGCATCTCAAGTAAGTAAGAGATACATTAGTGTAGCAAATCTCATCTGGTCGCAGCCACTAGTGGTGCATTATTTAGTAATATAAACCAGGGTTTCTCAAGTACCCCAAGGAGGGGGGATCTGTTTTCAAGTACTACAACAGGTCATGTATTGATCATGGATAGGTAATTTCATCTCTTTGGGTAGTAATTAACCCAACTATTCCCACAGAAGAAAATCTTCAACAGAAGCTAGGGTACTTGAAATCTGGGAGTTAGAAATATGAGCTACAGTAGAGCAGGTCTACAGGGTACAATGCTTCCAATGTTTTATGCCAAGTGATGTGTTAGTTGTCAACTTTTTTCTCTGTGTCTTTGGATGCGGTTTATCCAATGGGGAAGTGTTAACGCCTTGCAATAGACTACCCCAACCCACATATATAAAAAAAAAAACATAAAACCCTCCCACATTCCTGGGACAGTGAATCAGACTCACATCCAAACAGTCCAAGCAGGTGGGTCAAACATGAGACTGGGGATGGTGGGATGTTCCCCTACAATCGGGACTGTCCTGGGTTCATTATAGACAGTTGGGAGGTACGATGTAATGAAAAGCTTTGCACTCACATGAATTTTAGAGAATAAATAATAATGAAAGTGGTGGAACTAAGGCCCTCATTCCGAGTTGATCGCACCAATCAACTTTTTGCTGCTGGTGCGATCAACTAATCTCCGCCTATGGGGGAGTGTATTTTAGCATAGCAGGGCTGCGAACACTTGTGCAGCCCTGCTATGCTAAAAAAGTTTCCTGCAAAACAAGACTAGGGTACGAGTTATTTACTCTGTGCGACGGCTCCAGCGATGAAGGTCCCGGTCCTGACGTCAGACATGTGCCCATCAAACTATAGGAAAAGATTACAGCGCTATAAACTGGATATAGACAATATAACCTTTTATTGTTAAAAATTGGCATCTAGTTGCAACAAGAAATACTAAAAATCTGAATTAAAAATGCATAAACAAAGGGGGCAAACACAGCACAGCAATTTGTTAGATGTATTACCACATTTAGAGGCCAAACACAGTCTCCTGTTTAGAATCCTTGGAAAAAGATGCCACAGTCCAGGGGGTATATATATCACTTGTAGATGTATTATGGTCCGTATGGACTAAGGTGGGGGGACCTTGAAAGCTTGATTCTGTGACACCTTGATAAAGCTGTTGACACAGCAAAACGCGTCGGTTTTAAGAGGCCTTCCACTACGTTACCACCTTCATCCTGGAATACGCCTAGAAGTCCATCAACGATCTCAAACGGGGAATTTGTTACTGTCCGAGAGAGGAGTACAAGACCAAGCTTTCAATAGGACTACATCTGTCCAGAATCAAGCTTTCAAGGTCCCTCCACCTTACTCCATACGGACCATAAAACATCTACAAGTGATATATATACCCCCTGGACTGTGGTATCTTTTTCCAAGGATTCTAAACAGGAGACTGTGCTTGGCCTCTAAATGTGGTAATACATCTAACAAATTGCTGTGCTGTGTTTGCCCTATTTGTTTATGCATTTTTAATTCAGATTTTTAGTATTTCTTGTTGCAACTAGATGACAATTTTTAACAATAAAAGGTTATATTGTCTACATCCAGTTTATAGCGCTGCACATCTTTTCCTATAATTTCTCTGTAGGGATTAACTATCCCTTGAACAGCTGCTTCAGGTCAAACACCACATTTTGAAGCGCCGGATCTATTACCTTGGTAAACTCCTTTTGCATGTGCCCATCAAACACCTCGACACGCCTGTGTTGGACTCACCACGCCTGGAAAACGGTGAGTATCTGCCCCGGAACGCCTCCCGTCTGTCCATCTTCTTGCGATCGATGCTGCGATCATATTTGTCGATGGCAGCAGCGTTGCGCAATGCGTCCGCCGCGCATGCGCATTTCTGACCCGTTCGCACCGCAGCGAAGAACCACTGCATGCGAACGAGTCTGAATGACCCCCTAAGTGCTAGGAGGTTGGCCTTGGATATGGCAACTATAATTTTACACAGTGAATTGCTGGAGATTTTTCCACCTCTTTGCAGACTGAGGAGCACTGCTGTAGTTGACAGAGGCATCTTCCTGTGACCAGAGTAGGCATGCACTATGATGTGTACGGGGTGCACTCAGTAAGTCAAATTACAAGACATTAATAGAAACATCCTTATTTGTACATGTTACTAGCAGAGTAGGTATATCTCTGGGAGCAGCTTGGTTTGCAGTTATTTAATTAATAAGGCAGGAGAAGTAAACGTGTTATAAGATTACTCTGACCTTTGAAACAAGAATTTGCAACCAAGTTTCACCAAAGGCCATTGTATTATCAGTTGAGTGTTTCAGGCATACATATGAGTGAAACATAATAAGCATATAGGGGGAGATGTACTAAGCCTGAAAAGTGATAAATATCACTGTGATAAAGCACCAGCCAATCAGCTCCTAACTGCCATGTCACAGGCTGTGTTTGAAAAATGACAGTTAGGAGCCGATTGGCTGGTGCTTTATCACAGTGATATTTATCACTTTTCAAGCTTAGTACATCTGGCCCATTATGAGCATATAGATTCATCTGTCATTGTGAATGTACTGTATGCTGTAACCTTAAAGGTGCTTGGTTCATTGTGAGATTTGTGAAACAAGATGGACAAAAATATGAACCAGGGCGTGAGTAATATAGCAGCCATAGGCAGTAAGCAGGGCTTGCAGTTTTAAGGGAATTGACAGGGGTTAGATTACAAATGAGGCAGAACTGGAAAACCATTAAATGCATATTAACTACAGTTACAGAAGCCTTTCCATTAAGTAAGATGGACTTGAATTGTTTAAGTCAGAGGAGATATATATAGTACAGTAGGCATAATAATAACCTGGGTAACTGAAACACATGACTGGGTAATAACTGTGGAAGGACAACATTTGGGGAGGGGCTTGTCTGCACATTAAATCCTGCTTAATACCTGGCTTGAAGTAGAATATCTCTGCTATAAATAAATATCCAGAGTTCTTGTGGCTAGATCATCATGGAGAGAAAAACACCAATAAAGTGCTGAGGCAGATTTTTCTTTTTTATTAGTTAATATATAGGAAGGAGTACACTGAAAATTACTTTAGAATGAAATGAAAAGGGCAGCAAAGCTTATTTGGGTTATCGTTATTGGGGAATTTTAACAGGACAGATATAATTAGGATACTGATTCTAAAAGGTCTGGTAAAACAGTGATGGACAATGCTTGGGCTGCATGCAGCTCGCTAGACCATTTATTGTTGCCTGCAGAATATAGGGGAACCCATGGCTCTTTATATCTGTCTCCCATTATACTGAACCTCTGTGTGGCTGGGCAGCCGCAATGAGACCCCACCATTTGTATGGCAGCAAGTCAGAATGAATGACATTCACTTTCAACTGCTGCTTCTTTCTGATGATGAAATAACAGGGCATTTTACCATTAGTATCACGTAGGAGCAAAAATCTGACAGAAGGCTGTCCAAGCAGTGACTTTTTCCAGTAGCAATGCATTCCCTGTATGTTTACTGCAGCAGTGAAGGAGGTATTTGTAATGCACATGTGACAGAGAAATGTGTTGCTGCAGAAGTCTTATGCTGGGGAATTCAATTAGACACACGGTTTACCACGCAGAGATATTAAATTAGCGGGAAATACCACGTACGCAAGTCCTTGCAGTGTACTGAATGAAGTTCGCAAAAAAACCTACGAAATTGGGTTTACACGCGGGAAAAAAACATTGATTTCACTGTTTACGTGGAATTAGTGGGTGTCCGCGCGTGAATCCCGATTATTTGGCGTGGAAAAAGGCTACAGTATTTAATCGAATAGCCTTTTACTGCGCCACTGAGATATTTAACAGCAATTAGCAGTGAAGTATACCCTGCTGCTAATTGAATACCCCCAAAGGAGATTCTACAGTGGTGAGGGTGAAACAAATATTTTATTACAATATATGCGACTGCAGCAGCTGGAGGTAGACAGGATCATGACACTCGGCTTAAAGATCCACCTGCTGTGCTCTGATCTAGCCTAACAGGATCTTTCTCTGGCAACACGGTAGACAGAAATTGCTGCTATGTCAATTCAGGCTCTGGCTCCCCGATGTTTCACTATGCGGGATTGGCCGACAGGCCAGTTCTATCCTTAGGTAAGGAATGATCTCCTTGGAGCCCCTTCAATTCCAGCTCTCTGGCCACATGACACCCCCCCCCCCCCCCCCCAGTTATGGCCCTGGGGTGTGATACTACATGCGTAAGGGGTAATGTGTTATACAGAGGCAAGGGTGCATATGTTATATGTGCGGTGCATGGCTAGCTCATTATATGTAATCACACCCACTACATGGGATGAACACTTTGGTGTACTGGCAACTAGGTTGTGCAGGGATTGTTACTACAGAGGTTATGGGGGTCATGTATTATTATATAGCTCAGAGGGGAGGTACTACATTGATGAAGGAGTGAAATGTATTGCTTCAGATGGGATAGGGGGTGTCCTGTTATCATAACTGTAGAAGAGAAGATTGGGAGTACAATTTTTACAGGAACTCTGATGGATATTATTCAAAGAGATGTAATATATTCAAAATACATAACACTGTCAGGATTAGTTTATTAGAGAATAAATCAGGAAAAATAACCTAGTCTTTATGAGAAGATAAGTTGCCAGCTGGTTCTCAGTAGTACAGTGAAGGTAACATACCTGGATGTTTCAAAAGTATTTGATAATGCCAACTAACAGTTTAGTAACTACTGTAAGATGAATATATTAGCACTAGATAAAAGGTATATGTATAAACTGAATACAGTAATTGTCTTGGAATAGAAAGAACAGGATTGTTAGAAAAGGAAGATATTCAGGGTAGGCTACAGTTATTATTGGGGTGCAATTGAGATCAGTATCAAACACTTTCCTTTATTATAATTTTATTAATGACTTAGTAGATGTCTATATTTCTTGATGAGTTATAGCAATGGAAGTAGAAACTATGCAAAACTGCAGCCCCTGTCCCTTAGCCCTGAGAGATAGGACACTGGCGTATCTATAATGGGTGCAGTGTGGGGCACACTGGCTACAGAATCCACCAGGAAAATGGAACAGAGACCATGTTTACGCAGTAGGAAAGTCACTGGAAAAATGGCCACTGCACCATTTTCCCAAAGACCTGCACATGCGCACTAGGCTTAGGGCCTAATTCAGACCTGATCACAGCAGAAAATGTTTTCACTTATGGGCAAAACCATGCTAAGTGCAGGGGGTGCAGATGTAACATGTGCAGAGAGAGTTAGATTTAGGTGGGTTATTTTGTTTCTGTGCAGGGTAAATACTGTCTGCTTTATTTGTTTATTTTTATCATTATTATTTTTTTTATAAATTCTTTATTTTAATTTTGGAAATAACAACAATCTCCACACAAATCTAAAAGAAAGCAATCATTCATTCATTCACAGTTCCACAGTAACATGACATTAGTGTAGAGTAGAAATACACAAACTGTATGTAAACATATTTGTCATTACAACTGGAATCATGATATCATGTGGAAGGACCTTAGTCCTAAATAAACGTTATCAAACTTAATAACATACTAATATAAATGCAGTATCCATCAATGTATGAAAACATAACGGGGGAGACAAGGAGGGAGGGAAGGTAAGTAGAGACAATCTCAAGTATCGCTCCAATGGTCATTACACATAAGTGTTGAAAATTGCAGGGTCCTATTTCAGATTAAATTCAATTACATGGTACAAGAGCAGCATAGGCCTCAGTCATCTTAAATTCCATCCAAGCAATCCAAGTGGCTACATAATCTGAATGTTTCTCTAGGGCTGCGTAGAAAATATCTTCCACATGCATATATTCGCTGAAACCATTCCCATAGCGTTGGCGGTTCTATAAAGCGCCAATGTACTCAGACAACAGCTCTTGCTGCATTGTTTAGATGCTTATGAAGGGATCCTATACACTTTGCCACAGAAATGTTGGAGAGAAGCCAAAAATCTGGTCCCTTTGGCACCTGAAAACCTAGTATTTTTGTCGACAACTCCATAACCTTATTCCAAAAAGGAGCGATTGAGGAGCAGTCCCACCAAATAAGCAGTAATGTGCCTCTCTCTTTTTTACAACGCCAACATAAGGGAGAAACTGAGGGATACAATTTGTGTAAGAGGGATGGATATCTATACTGGGATCCGGTCTGAAGATAGACACTGTCTAGGTTGACAATGTTTAGGTCGACCACTATACGACGACAGGGTCTTAAGGTCGTCAGGGTTTCTAGGTCGACATATGCTAGGTCGACAGGTCAATAGGGTCGACATGAGTTTTTAAAAAAAAAACTTTTTTTTTACTTTTTCATACTTAACGATCCACGTGGACTACGATTGGAACGGTAAACGACACCAAAAAAACATGAAAAACTCATGTCGACCTTTTGACCTGTCGAATTAGCACATGTCGACCTAGAAACCCTGTCGACCTTCAGACCCTGTCAACCTAGTTACTGTCGACCTATAGTTGTCGACCTAAACATTGACGACCTAGACACTCTCAATTTGATGATCCACACCCATCTATACCATCTTGTTAATAGTTTATATTGTGTTTCCACAACTTCTAAACTTGCAGAGCAATGTGCGGTTGCTTTATTTTTACACTGCAATTTTGATTTCAGTTTGAACACATCCCACCCAAATCTAAATCTCTCTGCACATGTTACATCTGCCCCACCTGCACTGCGCATGGTTTTGCCCATTAGAGTATAATTTTGCTGCAGGTCTGAATTAGGCCCTAAGCCAGTGGTTCCCAAACTTTTTTGAATCAGGACACCAGTATTAAAGTATCAGAATTTTTGTCACGGTATCCCTAGGTCAAAAGTTGCGGAGAAAATTCAGAAAAAAATATTAAATTAAATAAGTTGTGCTTATATGTCATCCTTAGGTTCAGATATGTGGTTAGGGACAGGAGACTTCTGTTTGTCCACATATTTTATGATTGGAAGCAACAAGTACTAGTTGTGCCTGTTACATTGACCACAGAAAATAAGAATTTTTCCTGGACCATTAACCCTCGGCACCCCTGCAAGTGCCCCGAGGCAACTCAGGATTCCACGGCAGACAGTTTGGGAACCACTGGCCTAAGCTAACAATTACAGCTATCTTACTTATAGCTAGAATAACAAGGCTTACTGCACAGGAGCAAATAGCTCACGTGTAAAGTGTCTGACTGCAATACCTGAGAATGATTGCGTTAAATTATCCTGATGAACAGTTCAGCAGTTTGTACTTTAATATTTGGGGATTTAAATGAAAGTTGTTAATGACTTGGTGCACATAATTTATATTACTCTATTCCAGGCATGTCCAAACTGCGGCCCTCCAGCTGTTGAGAAACTACACATCCCAGCATGCCCTGACACAGCTTTAGCATTCTCTGACAGCAAAACTGTGTCAGGGCATGCTGTGATATGTAGTTTCACAACAGCTGGAGGGCCGCAGTTTGGACATGCTTGCTCTATTCTGACAGCTCACTATTTAGATGTCTGTATTTAGATGTCTGTATATGAGATAGGAGGTTTAGTGTTATAATCCCTTGCTTGGAGTGTTGTGTGTTTAATAAAGTGGTATTAAGTGAAGGTTATACTGTAATTACCATGGTGCAATCACATAATATATAATTACAGACAGATCTTTTAAATGTCTGACTATGACACTTGTGATTTGAAGTTTGATTCCCCTGCAGGATGAGCTGTATATTTTAAAACAGGTAATGAGTGTTGTTTTAGTTTTTATTAAATTTGTTTTATAAGAATATAGGTTAAAAAATAAGGGTAGTCAGGAATAGAAAGCCGAGTAGTTTATATCAATTGTTAAAACGTCACTCCAATAAAAAAAAGTCTAGATTCGCATACAGATGTTTCCTATTACCTTAACCTTAGCTGATGTGAAAGATCTTCAGTAATTTTTTATGAACTGCCTCGCATAGTAATAGCCAAATTGCAGTTACCTAGAGCCAAGGGAGGTCTGGGACTACCAGGTATAACTATGGGGGTAATTCCAAGTTGATCACAGCAGGAATTTTGTTAGCAGTTGTGCAAAACCATATGCACTGCAGGCAGAGCCGGCGGAACCCGCTCAGCAAAGGGATGCAAAGCAGGTAGGTGCCAATGCTGGAAAGGCGCTCTCCCTGCTCTGCATCACTTCTGCTGCCTCTCACACCATACAAGCAGCGGCGCCGGCATCTTCTAGCCCTGCCCCGCCGCTGATGTGATCTCCTGTGCCTCTGGAGGGAGGAAGGAAGGAGGGGGGCGGAGGGACGGACACAGAATAAAAGCTGGGTGCGGGAGAGAGAGAGCAGCAGTTACTGCTGACTGCAGTACTGCCAGGAGCCACTAGATGCCCCCATATCCACTGAGTCATCTCACCTGCCAGGGCCCTGATCATCAGAGAGACTGCCCGGGACCCTACAGAGGAATTAGGTGAGTTTTCTTTCTATGTGTGATTATCTATCTATCTATCTATCTATCTATCTATCTATCTATCTATCTATCTATCTATCTTCCATCTGTATCTGCCTATATACCAATCTATCTCTATATATGTGGGAGTGGATTTCCATTATATATATATATATATATAACAGAGTATTGCTTGGCACTCCCAGTAAGCATATGCAGATTGCTCCGGTGCCCTGCGACAGTCACGACTGCAAAGTATACATACAGGAAAAAATGCTGGCACTCTCAGAGACTTGCAAAAAATGACACAGATACTGTAGTTAAAGGTCAACGTTTCAGGGCATTGCCCTTTTATCAAGACTAACTTTACAGACAAAAGAACATAAATTTATACATTACCAAAAGCACCACATGTGTAGACGACCGCCGCTCACCGGGAGACCCGCTGACGTCATAGGCGCGCGCCGGCGCCGGCGACCCGGCGTCTCCAGGGGGCGTGGAACAAGGATGTGTACCATCACCATGGGAACAAGTGTAAGGGGGCTGGAAAGGAACATTAGCAGTGAAAATGCAAAACGGATTGAACGGAGAGGCAGCAATACTATGTAGCAAATGAGGATCAGCAGTAAACATGCTGAAATAAAACTAAATGTGACAGTTAATGCAATCAGACCTGAACCCAAACAGTCGGCATAATGAAAATGAACGTAGCTGTGGTGGTTAATACTAATAAGTAATAGCAATTAATGCAAAAGTATGCAATATAAGTAATAAGACAGAGTTACTCAATTCATAAAAAACAGGTATATGACAGCATATCGTTCAGGCCGAATGGTTTAACTGTTTGAAGAGTGTGGATCCAGCGGGCTTCTCTCTGTAGAAGGCGGCGACCCCGATTACCCCCTCTGGCATTATCTGGAATTCCGTCGATTATTTTATACCGAATAGAGGCAAGAGTATGATGGAGTTCTTTGAAGTGACGGGCAACGGGTTGGTCTGACCCACGTCCATCCAGGGCGGCCCGTATACTGGAGCGATGCAGCGCAATGCGCTCCTTAAATTGTCTTATAGTCTTGCCAATGTAAAGCAGCCCACAAGGGCATTTGATGTAATAAATCACGTAACGACTGGAACAGGTGAAGGATTGAGTAATATTAAATTTTTTGCCAGATCTGGGGTGAAAAAAAGCATCGCCGGTTTCTAGGCTGCTACACGTAGTGCAGCCTAAGCACTTGTAGTTACCTGCCTTGCGCGAAAGGAAATGCATGGGCACAGAAGATTTCATCTTAGAGATGTCGTTGTGGACCACTATGTCCTTAATGTTTCTACCTCTGCGAAATGAGGGTAAAATTCTAGATTTACTCAATCTAGGAAGCTGTTTATCTTCTGAAATGATGGGCCATAGACGTTTAGCCGTTCTCATGGCTGTGCTGCTAGTGGCAGAGAAATCTTGAGGCCATGGAATTCTGTTCTGTGGCTGACTCTTGGGAGTGGTCTGTAAAAGTGTCGTGCGGTCCTGCAATAGTGCTCTTTCCTTCGCTTTCTTCAGGTGATGCCATTGGTATCCTCTATTGAGGAATTTGCGTGACATCTGGTCAATGTGAAAAATGGCATCATGGCTGTCACTACAGATGCGTAAAATTCTGATAAATTGAGAATATGGTAAGCCCCATTTTGAAGCTGGCGGGTGATAGCTAACTGCATGCAAGGAGGTGTTTCTATCTGTTGGTTTTACAAACAGAGATGTGTGGAGTCTATGGGCCTCATCTTGACTGATGGTGACATCCAGATAATGGATTTGCTCAAAGCTGGAGGTAAAGGTGAATTTGATAGATGAGTCCAGAGTGTTGATATCTTGCATAGCCTTAATGAAGCTATCCTCCGAGCCATCCCATAATAGGAAGATGTCATCAATGTAGCGAAAATATGCCTTAATTTTATGCGCTACTGTGGGGTTTGACAGGAACAAGTCTTGTTCGACCTCGCACATAAATAAATTGGCTAGGCTCGGAGCCACACAAGACCCCATTGCGCATCCAGACATTTGTAGGTAGATGCGATTATCAAAAATAAAATAGTTACGGGTCAGGGTCAGTTCAAGTAGTTGGATGAAAAAGTTGACATCAGGGCCAGTGTAGTTGATGTTACCAGAGATGGCCCTCCTGATGGCCTGAAGGCCGCGTTGATGGGGGATGTTGGTATAAAGACTGACCACATCAACTGTACACATCAGTAGTCGCTCAGGAAGTGGAGTGAGGGTAGCCAATTTAGATAAAAAGGCTGTGGTGTCCTTGAGGCAAGTGATCTGACTTTGTACTACAGGTTGGAGAAAGTGATCCAAATATTTGGATACCATGTAGTACAGGGAATCACGAGCAGCAATTATCGGACGCCCAGGGGGGCTAACAGGATTCTTGTGGAGCTTGGGTATGGTGTATAGTACTGGAGTAGTAGGCCAATCCTGTTTCAGTGCCTCTAGCACTTTGTTATCAATAATGTGCTCCATGTTAGCTTGCTGGAGAATGTCATCCAACTCCCTTTTGTACGTCGTTGTGGGATCATTCGACAATAATGAATATGTAGCACCGTCCTGTAGTTGAGAATAGACTTCACTTTTGTAAGCCGTGAGGTCCTGTATGACCACGCCGCCGCCTTTGTCGGCGGGACGTATGACTATGTCAGTATAAGTACCCAGATTTTTTAAAGCTTCGTACTCGGACTTGTTGAGATTACCCTTAACGGGGACATGTTGCTTGTCAATGTGATCATACATGTTGCTCATGTGATTGACAAAGCATTTGATATTCGGGTTATTTGATACAGGGTCAAAGGTAGAAGGTTTGGACACTGGAGCCATAGGTGCAGGGGGAGTGATCTCCTCGCTGAAGAATTCTTTAAGGCGTACTCGTCTGCCAAATTTAAATAGGTCTACTTTGTTCTGAAAGGCGTCGGATTTATGTGTCGGGACGAAGGACAGTCCTTTGTTGAGGACTGTTATTTCCTCTGGGGTGAGGGTACGAGTGGACAAATTGAAGACTATGTCTTCTTGTTGGCGGTCTTTTTTGAAGATCCTCGTCCACTGTCCACCTCGACGGGTATAACGCCTTTTTTGGGGGCTCGCTTTGCCCTGGTGGTGACCCCCGATGGGGGTCTTTTGGAGTTTTTTGATGAAGTAGTTGCTTCTGCACATTCCGTATCGCTGGAAGATCTTGCACTGGAATTATCGGTGTCCAACAGTGTTGTCTGTAAAGTTAGTCTTGATAAAAGGGCAATGCCCTGAAACGTTGACCTTTAACTACAGTATCTGTGTCATTTTTTGCAAGTCTCTGAGAGTGCCAGCATTTTTTCCTGTATGTATATATATATATATATATATATATATATTTATATATTGACAGATAATTGTGAGTGGGCACCCACTGTTGTTGGAAATGAATGCCACGGTGCCCTCCTTATGGATAATCTAGTCATGCAATGGTTCCCTGGGATGGGACTGGAATGTCTCCTTAAGAAAAAACGGCCTGCTCGGTGTTGAATTGTCGGCACACAATGCCTTCTTTTGTATCATAATACACTAAAAATTTCTTTCATCAAGTCCGCTGAGCGCTGCCTGGTTTCTTCTACAAGGATATGCCAGTCCCATTATAGGGAACCATCGCATGACTATATGTGTGTTTGTATGTATATACTGTGTGTGTATGTATATATATATATATATATATATATATATATTGCTCAAAGTGGCGGCGGTATACAGCAGCCACTTCGAGCACTGGCAGGTCACCTATAGCGGGAAGATTTTCTGTGGGGCCACTTGTCATCTGTAGCCCTATCCCCCTAAGCATGTTACCCATCACAGCATTCTTGCATTACAGGCAGCCTACTGGCACAACTATTAGAGCGGTCCATCCATATTGCGAGAAGAGGCTCCAAGCCCCTACCCAGCAGAAAGGGAGCTCCAGCACACATACCAGTGATGCCGCACACATCGGAGGTAAGTTAAGTTAAGCCGGGGGGACAAGGTAAGACAACTGAAGGGGTATTCAGTAGCAGTCACTATTGAGATGCGATAGCATCTCCCCTCTTTCCCCCGCAGTGCACACACACAATACCCACTCTGCGCGGGTGGGGAGATGCGATCGCATCTCAGTTATGCAAATGCCTCTGCCTGATTGACAGGCAGAAGCATTTGCGGGGTGGTACGGGGCAGCAACGTTGCGTTGAAGGGGAGGTGGCACGCGTTTGATCGGGCGTGGGAAACGAAGGCGTGTTCGGGGCAGCTCTGCGTCTGCCTTTGCTGCCTGGCTGCAGAGGCAGGGGGCATCCACAAATCAGCCCTGTGCTGGGCAGCACCCAGCATGCGATTTTATCATTAGCAATTTTGCAATTGGTACTATTGTGTGGCATTGCCCCACCCATTTGCGGCATGCGACTTTGGCATGCACTGTCCCTTTATTGAGTATGGTAAGGAGGGCGCAAATTTATAGTTTGCAGGGGGGCGCCGTATACCCTTGCACCGGCCCTGACTGCAGGGGAGGCAGATATAACATGTGCAGAAAGAGTTAGATTTGGGTGGGTTATTTTGTTTCTGTGCAGGGTAAATACTGGCTGCTTTATTTTTATACTGCAAATTAGATTGCAGATTTAACACACCACACCCAAATCTAACTCTCTCTGCACATGTTAAATCTGCCTTTAATTACTGGTTGCTTGATAGGGAAACATATATTCATGCCCCCACTGAATTGGCTATGTTTTCCCCGTTTTCAGCGGCTGCATTACTCCATTTGCCCAAGCAGCTTATCCCCTCCCATATATGTAACAATATAATTTTTCGTGACACTTATTTTGCATGGAGAACCAGTGGTGTCACCATGGGGGTGTACGCTGAGGGGACACACCAAAGTGCTGACTGTGACAGGAGTCGGCTCCTGTCACAGTATAGGAGCTGCCACTGCATACTGACTGGTCCCTGGGGGCAGGCTGCATCTCCAGGATCCCTGCAGTGATGAAAACGGGGGTCCGGGAGTGAAGCCATGCCCCTACCCACGAGGCTACACCCCCTACCCGTGAGGCCAAACACCTTTTTGCCAACGTGAACTTCCCATACTGGGTATCGTCTGAGGTAGGGATGCCGCTGTGGAGAACCACTTTCTATAAACTCTCTAGACCCTATACTTCCTCTGAATATGTCCCCTTCTGGGGTGACCCCCTTTTCCCCAGG
The DNA here is from genome assembly GCF_028390025.1 of Pseudophryne corroboree. Classification (NCBI taxonomy): domain Eukaryota; kingdom Metazoa; phylum Chordata; class Amphibia; order Anura; family Myobatrachidae; genus Pseudophryne; species Pseudophryne corroboree. The sequence goes on from NC_086445.1 coordinate 571,615,383, forward strand.
TTTGGATAATCCTGTTTTTCGCCAATGTAAAGAAAAAGGCATTGCAAAAGTTGAGGATGTCTTTGACCCTTGTGGCATTATTCTCCTCTTTAGTGCTATTCTTAATACAACACATGTTCCTCACAAACAATTCTTTATGTACCTCCAAGTCACCCATTATGGCCGTTCTATTATGACGCAATTATCGACTTCAGACTCACCCAATCCCATCCAGTCATTACTGTCTTTTATCATGCTTCACCCATGTAATACCAAATATCTCTGTTTGGACCTTGTTGTGAATACACATGTTCACATCTGGAAACAAACGGTGACGTCCTGGTAATGAGTTATACCTTACCTTACCTTACTAGATGCCCTACTTTTTCACTATGATTCTACTTTGAGATATTTACTGTGTTTTCACGGCCTATTCATATTATTTTAGTTTTACTGAAATGTATTAAAGGTCTTTTGGAGAAGCTTTTGTGAAAAGCTACTCCAAACCCTTTCATTCACATTTTTTAAGTAATCAGATCACATTTACCATACTTGTAATGGGAAATGCGATCTGGACAAATTTATTAAAAAAAAACATAAATGTGAAAAAATACCGAAGGCAGCTCTGTGGTAATAACGCTATCTTCAGACAGTATTATGTACAGGTTTCTTGCTCCATTCTCCTCTCTGACAGGTAGAGCAGAGCGGGAGCCCGTGTCTGTCAACAGCCATGTGTGTCTAGACCACAGGCTGTTCACATTAACAAAAATAAATAAATTAATATATATAATATACTTACATTCCCCTGGTGAATGGTGACCCGGTAATCCTCTCTGTGCTTCTGGTCATCTGATTGAAGGCTTCCTGCACTGTGACACCGGTCGTCTGGTGTCTGCTGTAAACCAGAATTTACAGCAGTTTGCAGCAGACATCAGATGACGGGGTCACAGAGCTGGAGCTGGCAATCATATTACCGCAGCTGGAGGAGCACACCAGGACACCGATCTCCAGGTAAGCTCAAGGGTGGTGGTGGTGGGGTGGGGGGGGGGGGGGGTGTCCAGCAGTGTCGGCTGCAGTGTTGGCAGCGCATCAGCACATCATGCACAGCACATTTTCTGGGTATTTGTTGAGAAAAATACCCCAATAAGTCTGCAGAGTGCACTCGCAGGGACAGAGCTTCCTCGTAAGCTCTGTCACTGCATGCCAGTGATGTGCGGTGGGGTGAGGCAGGTTAGACAGAGCCTTTCCTATCATACTAACGTCTGTGCCAGAGTTTTGACTGTATAAAGTATATGAAAAATACAAAGAATATGTTAGAAATATCTACTTTGTTTTATTCTAATCATTTTTTTAGTAAAAACTCTGAAGTAAAAAGTCTATGGCAGGTGAGGCAGTGCCTCACCTACCTATCTTTTCCGTACTTTTCTATTTAAAATTCACCAAATTTACAATTTATACTTTTGCACCTTTGCATAATGCCCACATGAACCCTTTTGGCTCATATATTGTGTGTTACTCTGTCTTTGGTACTAGACAATGCCTCCTAAACCATTTACCTCACCGCACGTCCCTGCTGCATGCAATAATTGATACATCCCTGCAATGTATTCAATTATCACATTGCATGATGGGACGATTCCTCACATGACATCCACATCTGGTATGTGGATTGTGATATATTTGCCCCTCAGACAATTAACCAATTTTACATTTCCCAAGCTCACAGGAGACGTATGGCACAGGATACCCTCCTGCCGAATATTTCACCCAAATGACTGCTTGTGAGTATATACTTGTCTAGGTAATTCCATCTACTACCCTCCTGCAGAACAAATGACTGCTTGTGAATATATTATTATTATTATTATTATTATTATAATTAGTATTATTATCCTGGTTCCGCAGAGCCTAATTACAGAGTTCATAAACAAATAATCAAACAGGAAAACAGCAACTTACAGTTGACGATAATATAGGACAAGAACAGGGTAAATAAACATAGCTACATCAGCAGATGACACTGGAATAAGTATCAGGTGGCAGAAGACTGCTGGATTTGGTGCAGTTGAAGATCATTTAAGTAAGAAAAAGGATAAGCACATGAGGGAAGAGGGCCCTGCTCGTGAGAGCTTACGATCTAAAGGGGAGGGGTAGACAGACAGGGGTGACACAGATGGGGACATAGAAAGCGTGGAACAGAGGGCTAGGATAAGATTTGGCTGAGTTTGGTGAAGAAGTGGGTCTTGAGAGCCTGTTTGAAGTTTTGTAGAGAGGTGGAGAGTCTGAGGGGGAGAGGTAGGGAATTCCAGAGAAGTGGTGCAGCACGTGAAAAATCTTGGAGGTAGGAGTGGAAGTAATCCGTAGGCAGGAGAGTCAGTGTGCATTAGCAGAGCAAAGAGGACAGGTGGGAGTGTAAAGGGATATAAGGTCAGAGATGTAAATGGGAGAGGAGTGGGTGAGGGCTTTGTAAGTGAGTGTGAGAAGCTTGAAATGGATTCTGAAAGGGAAGGGGAGCCAGTGAAAGTCTAGTAAGAGAGGAGAGGTGGACGTAGTGCGTTTGGTGAGGAAGATGAGCCGGGCAGCAGCATTGAGGATAGATTGGAGTAGAGAGAGGTATTTCTCAGGAATGCCAGTCAGGAGGAGATTACAGTAGTCCAGTCTTGAGATGACCAGTGAGTGGATAAGAGTCTTAGTAGCATCCTGGGTCAGAAAGGGTCTGATCCTGGAAATATTTTTTTAGATGAAAACGGCAGGTTTGTGAAAGGTGCTGAATGTGTGGTTTGAAGGAGAAGGAGGAGTAAAGGATTATTCCAAGACAGCGCACTTGGGTCTAGAGGAGATAGTAGTGCCATCAATAGATAATGAGATTGTAGGACAGGGGCAAATGCAGGATTTGCAAAGGGGGGTTTCCAGATATATACATATATATATATATTTACACATACACACACACACACACACACACACACACACACACACACTGTGATGCGGGTGGCACTCTTGACGGACTTGGAGGCAGTTGTGGTGCTTGGTCGTTTGTACCTTTGTCTCATGGTGGACCCCTGTCGTCAAGGACAGCATTGTCCCTGACGACAGTGGTCCACCTCGGGGGCAATATAAGTCTGCTATACAGATATATATATATATACATATATATATATATTTATATGCACAAAAGAAGGCCGGCACTCATAGAGACTTTTAAACAAGACAAAGATACTGCATCTTTGTCTTGTTTAAAAGTCTCTATGAGTGCCGGCCTTCTTTTGTGCATATTCTTCAGCTGTGACTGACGCAGGGCACCGGAGCAAGCTGTATCTCTGGTTATTTGGGAGTGCCATTCCGTGCTGTGTACTATATATATATATATATATATATATATATATATATATATATATATATCATATATCTCATTACAAATTTGGAAACCCCAACCCCTTGCCAAAATAAATAAATAAATCATAATGATTTTTTTTATATATATATATATATATATATATATATATATATATATACATATACATACACACATATATTATACACGCACAGTTGCACAAAAGCAAATACTTCAAGAAATCAACTGCCTCTGAAGCTGGACGAGTGCCTGCCGCTCCAGAGTGCAGTTCATCCAACTGGCCGCCGCCCCCGCAAGTCTGCCCGCAGCTCCCCTCGGCGGGCCACTGCTGCTGAGTACTGTCCTGCAGCTCCCATCGGCCGCCTGGCTGTCTTCCGCTGCCCGTCTCTCCTATGCTGTGGAAAGCATAGAGAGCTGCCGTCAGCTCCGATCTTGGCGGCAGTGGTAGGGATGGCGGCAGCGGTCACTGTAGAGAGACGGAGACAGAGCTGTCTCCGTCTCAAAAAAGCAAAACAAAAAAACACTTGGCCCATCGGGGGGGTTTCTGGGTACTCGGAACCCCCCCTGCGTGCGCTACTGTAGGAGTTGAGGTTATGCGGGAGGGAGGAAAGATAATCAGCTCGGTCTTAGAAATGTTAAGTTTAAGAAAGCGCTAGACATCCAAACAGAGATAGCAGAGAGACAGTTGGAGATACGAGTGAGGAGAGCAGGGGAGAGGTCTGGAGAGGAAAGATAGATTGAGTGTCATCAGCATAGAGATGATATTGGAAACCAAAAGAACTAATGAGCTTACCTAGACAGGATGTATAGAGAGAGAAAGGAAGAGGACCAAGGACAGAACCTTGGGGTACACCTACAGTTAGTGGAAATATATATTTGTCTAGGTATATTGAAAACGAGAGCTGCAGATTATCACTACTGTTTGCACTGAAATACTTATTAGCAAATTGGGTGATAAGAATAATAGCATTGCTATAGGCATAAGGCATCTGCTTTTATATTAGATTGCTTATGCACATGATGGGTTGCTATTGATAAATTGGAATGATATCTCCTGAGTATAGGAATGAGGGCATGACTCTGATAAATCTCAGTTGGTTGGTATGTTAGCTTGTTTTCTTTAAACTGTTTTATTACTATCCATTGCTGAGGGAGGGTTCATTGGAGTTTGGGTGTAATCAGTCTGTTAACATGCTTGGCCCATTACTTAAAGAGCATCAGGAAGGCTTGTGTCGATAGGCTTGTGTCCATTAATTCAAAGGACATTATTCAAACGATAACTACAATTTTAAACATAATTTTGACGTTACACCGACATTAAACCGAAGGAAAACAGAAGGACAATAATCAACCCACAATCTGGACCACTGAAGGACAGATTTCAAACAAATGTGAGTCCAATTCCTCTACACATCAAACTACTCCAGTCTGAGTAATCCAAACATTTATAACTTTAATCTGTGTTAGGAAGACCATTCCACTTCATCCGCAACTACTCAAATTTATGTCTATAGCTTACCAAAAACATCTGAATTCTCACCTGTACCAATGTTATCTGTCTTTTTAAACTATGAAAAGACATCCCCAAACTGCTCACTACAGTTCTCTATTATGCAAACTCATGTATGTTTTTTTATGTAATGATTGGCTTGTAATTGGCATTGCATGTGTGGGGAAGTTGCTCAGTGAAACATAGTTTATTATGGCATGCTGTCTGGTGTTTACCTCCTTTGATCATTTGGCCATTTGTGGTCAGGTGTACTATATCTTTACATTTAGTGAGGTGTAGTCGTGGTGTAAAGGACAGAGTGTGATTCCTGATTAGTAAAAAAAAAAAAAAATACCAAACACTGAGCAACATCCCCAAACAGGTAATTTCAACTTTAAACTTGTCATTTATTTTGTACTGTCTGGATGTGGCTTCTAATAACATATGCACAGACAACATTCTTAAAGCTATGTGTGTAAATGCTAGGAGCTTAGGAGACAAAATTCCAGAGCTAATTGCGATAATGACAAAGGAATACCTGGATTTTGTGGCAATTACAGAGTCATAGTGCAATGAGAATCATGACTGGGGCATAGCTATACCAGGATACAATTTATTTAGGAAGGATAGAATGGAAAGAATAGGAGGAGGGGTAGCAATGTATGTGAAAAAAACAAATGCTACTTTATTACAAAATATTGAAGATAAAACTGAGGTCCTTTGGGTCACCATAGAAACAGGGGAGAAGGACATTATTCGCAATGGGGTGATCTACAGACCACCAGGACAGGGGAAGGATTTGGACAGGAACCTATTGTTGGACATCACTAAAATAGCTTTAAAGGGAGAAGTCATAATCATGGGAGACTTTAATTTACCTGAAATAAATTGGGTAAGGTATTTTGCAAGTTCAGCTACAAGTGGCAAATTTCTACAATCCTTACAGGGAGCATCTATCAATCAGTTGGTGACAGAATATCCGACATATATGTGGGTGAGCACCTGGGATCCAGTGATCATCAAGCAGTATGGTTTAGTATAAAGACAGGATCCAACTCCTGTCACACAAAAACAAAGGTGTTGGATTTTAGAAATGCTGACTTTGCAAAAATGGGGAGAAGTTTAAGTGATTCATTGGCGGACTGGAGGAACTTGGAAGGAGTGCAGGAGAGGTGAGAAAAACTGAAAAGTGCAATACTAATAGCAACAGACCTTTGTATCCACCAGCGTGGTTCACAACTGGATAAATATAGACCAGTTAGTCTTACATCTATAGTGGGGAAAGTATTGGAAGGTATTCTAAGAGATAGTATTCAGAAGTTCCTTGAAGCCAATAAGGTCATTAAAAGGAACCAACATGGATTTGTGAAGGACAGATCATGTAAAACCAACTTACTTGGCTTTTATGAAACAGTAAGTGTGAACTTTGATCAGGGTAAGGAGGTGGATATAATCTTTTTAGACTTTGCCAAAGCTTTCGACACAGTACCACACATGCAACTTATCTATAAGCTACACGAAATAGGGCTAGGGAGCACAATATGCACTTGGGTCAGAAATTGGTTAAATAATAGGGAGCAGCGCGTTGTGGTTAATGGATCATTTTCAAATTGGACTGAAGTGCTAAGTGGTGTGCCACAAGGGTCTGTACTTGGACCACTATTGTTCAACATTTTCAATAACGACCTAACAGTAGGTCTAGAGAGCATGGTGTCAATTTTTGCAGATGATACCAAATTGTGTGAGGTTATAAATACGGAGGGGGATGCCGAGTCACTTCAGAACGACTTATAGGCCCTACACACTGGCCGATTTTCTGAAAGATATGAACGATCTCGTTCATAAATGAACGAGAACTCGTTCATATCTTTCAGTGTGGAGACTCCAGCGATGAACGATGCGCGGCCCCGCGCTCGTTCATCGCTGGTCTCCCGTCGGCTGTGCATGCAGGCCAATATGGACGATCTCGTCCATATTTGCCTGCACTTCAATGCAGCCGCGTGACGGGGGGAGTGAAGAAACTTCACTCCCCCCGTCACTGCCCCCCCGCCGCCGGGTCGCTCGTCGGCCGTATCGGCCGTCGGGCACCTCGGCGGCGCATCGGGAATTGTGTAGGGCCCTTTAGTTAAACTAGACGCATGGGCAGCAAAATGGAGAATGAGATTCAATACAGACAAGTGTAAGGTAATGCACTATTCTAGCAAGAACAAAAATAACACATACATACTAAATGGGGTAATAATAGGGGATTCTGTACTGGAAAAAGACTTAGGTGTTCACATAGATAGCAAACTAAGCAGCAGTAACCAAAGTAGGATTGCAGCAAAGAAGGCTAATAACATATTAGCATGCATAAAACTGGGAGTTGATGCAAGGGACAAGAATGTTATACTCCCATTATATAAATCACTAGTGAGGCCACATCTTGAATACTGTGTACAATTTTGGGCACCATACTACAAAAAGGATATCCTGGAGCTAGAAAAGGTTCAGAGGCAGGCAACCAAACTAATTAAGGGCATGGAGACGCTGGAATATGAGGAAAAGCTTGCAAGGCTAGGCATGTTGACATTGGAAAAGAGGAGACTAAGAGGGGACATGATCAACATCTACAAATATATAAGGGGACATAACACAGAGCTTGCGCGGGACCTGTTTTTGATAAGATCAGCACAGAGGACACGTTGACACTCGCTTAGGTTAGAGGAGAGGAGATTCCCCACAATGGTTTTTTCACAATAAGGACAATACAGGTTTGGAATTCCCTGCCTGAGAAAGTAGTAACGGCGGACTCAGTCAACACCTTTAAGAATGGGTTAGATAAATTCCTAATGGATAAGGATATTCAGGGTTATGGTGCGTAGTCACGCACTATAGTTATTAAAACACAACGGCTGACAAAATTAGTCCTAAAATAAAACTGCATAGAAGACCACAAGTAGGTTGAACTCGATGGACAAATTGTCTTTTTTCAACCTTAGATACTATGTTACTATGTTACAAAAGAAGTATCAACTAGTGTGAAAGCAAAAAAGACTCAAAACAGACTCAAAATAATAACAACAAAGAGGTGTATCTTGACAGACGGAAGGCTGCTAAGAAAGTGATCAGACGTGCAAAGGCAGAAGCTGAGAAGAAAATGGCCCAGTCAGTAGATCAAGGGGACAAAACTTTTTTTAAGTATATAAGTGAAAGGAGAAAATCGAATGGAGGAATAATAAGACTAAAGACAGAGAATGAGCATTTGGTGGAGGGAGACAATGCAATAGCAGATCACCAAAATAATTATTTTTGCTCAGTATTTACTACAGAAGGAGAAGGGATGGGGCCACAGTTAAGTTGCAAGGACATTCATAAAAATAAGGTAGATGAAAGTACATTTACAGAGGAGAAGGTCCTAACAGAACTCTAAAAACTAAAAGTGGATAAATCAATGGGGCCAGATGGGATACACCCAAGGATACTAAAAGAGCTAAAACATGTGCTGGTTACACCTTTAACAGAATTATTTAACCAGTCACTAAATACAGATGCCATTCCAGAGGACTGGGAAAGAGCAAATGTAGTTCCACTGCACAAAAGTGGAAGCAAGGAAGAAGCAAGTAACTACAGATCAGTAAGCCTTACATCAGTAGTAGGGAAAGTAATGGAAAAACTATTAAAAGAAAAAGTTGTGGAATATCTTAAATCAAACAACTTACAGGATCCAAAACAGCATAGATTTACTGGTAGAAGATCATGCCAAACAAATCTTACTGACTTTTTTGACTCTGTGATGAAAATAATAGATCAAGGGGGAGCTGTAGATGTAGCATATCTAGACTTTAGTAAGGCATTTGACACTGTCCCACATCGCAGACTGCTAAATAAACTTGAAAGCATGGGGGGTGGATGATGAAACAGTTAAATGGATAAGAACCTGGTTGCAGGATAGGAAAACAGTTATAGTACATGGAGTGCAATCTATGGAGGGAAATGTTACCAGTGGAGTACCCCAGGGATCTGTACTTGGTCCAATTCCCTTTAATATCTTTGTTGGTGACATTGCAAATGGTATTGAAGGGAAAGTATGCCTTTTTGCAGATGATACAAAGATATGCAACAGGGTAGACACACCGGGAGGGGTCAAACAAATGATTAATGACCTAGGTAGGCTTGAGAAATGGTCAAGAACATGGCAACTACAGTTTAATGCTAAAACATGCACAATAATGCACTTGGGTCTCAAAAACCCAAAGGCTAAATATACTATCAAGGGAACTATAATGGAAACTACTGAGGAGGAAAGGGATTTAGGAGTCACTATTTCAAGTGACTTGAAGGCAGGAAAGCAATGCAACAAAACAATGAGAAAGGCAAGTCAGATGCTTGGTTGCACAGGGAGAGGAATAAGTTGCAGGGAAAAAAAAGTAATAATGCCACTGTAAAGGTCATTGGTACGGCCCCATCTGGAATACTGTGTCCAGTTCTGGAGACCATATCTCCAGAAGGCTATAAATACATTAGAGAGTGTACAAACAAGGGCAACTAAAATGGTTACATCACAAAACTTACCCGGAAAGGTTAAAAGATCTTAACATTTATAGTTTGGATTAGACAAGGGAAAGGGGGGACATGATAGAAACTTTCAAATATATCAAGGTCTTAACAAAGTTCAGGAGGGAAACATTCTTCAAAGGAAGAGAAGTATTAGAACTCGAGGACATACACTGAAACTGGAGGGAGGCAAGTTCAGGGGAAATTTAAGGAAAAATTACTTCACAGAAAGGGTAGTGGATAAGTGGAATAGCCTCCCATCAGAGGTGATAGAGTCTAAGACTGTAGAGCAATTTAAACATGCTTGGGATAGGCATATGCATATCCTTACAAAGAATTAAGGTTCAAAAAGGATTGAGATTACCTAAAAGATAAAAAAAAAGGGCAGACTAGATGGGCCAAGTGGTTCTTATCTGCCGTCAAATTCTATGATTCTATGTTTCTATGATGAGTTGGCTAAATGACTCAAATGGACACTACCCGAACGTAATCTTTTTCCACAATGTCTGGTTATGCTTAGAGATGAGCGGGTTCGGTTCCCCGAGAACCGAACCCTACCGGACTTCACTACCCTAGCCCGGATACAAGTCAGGCTCGGGTTTTCCCGCCTGACTCGGAAACCAGAACGAGGCAAAATGTCATCACTCCGCTGTCGGATCCTTGAGGGGTTTGGACTCCATATAAGGAGCTGCGCGTCGCCACCATTTTCACTCTGGCATTGGAGAGTGTAGTGAGAGGACGTGTCTCTGTCCTTGGTGTCCTGCATCAGTACAGTGTTAGTGTCTTGTGCTGCATCAGTCCAGTCACAGTGGTGTTGTCCTCTGCTGCCCTATGTCCAGTGCTGCTGTATAAGTCCAGTCCAGTGGTGCTGTGTTGTGCTGCATCAGTTCAGTGGTGGTGTATTGTGCTGCATCAGTCCAATCACAGTGGTGGTGTCCTCTGCTGCCATATGTCCAGTGCTGCTGTATAAGTCCAGTCCACTGGTGCTGTGTTGTGCTGCATCAGTTCCGTGGTGGTGTATTGTGCTGCATAAGTCCAATCACAGTGGTGGTGTCCTCTACTGCCATATGTCCAGTGCTGCTGTATAAGTCCAGCCCATTGTGTGTTGTCCTGCATCAGTACAGTGGTAGTGTCTTGTGCTGCATCAGTGCAGTCACAGTGGTGGTGTCTTCTGCTGCCTCATGTCCAGTGCTGCTGTATAAATCCAGTCCATTGCGGTGGTGATGTGTTGTCCTGCATCAGTCCAGTGGTGGTGTCCCTGTGCTGCTGTATATGTCCAGTGGTACTGCTGTATAATTCCAGTGATACTGCCATATAATTCCAGTGATACTGCCCCATGTGTCCAGCGGTACTGCCGTATAAATCCAGTGATACTGCCGTATATGTCCAGTGGTACTGGCGTATAAATACAGTGATACTGCTGTATAATTCCAGTGATACTGCCGTATAATTCCAGTGGTATTGGCATATAAATCCAATGATACTGCCGTATAAATCCAGTCCAGTGGTACTGCCGTATAAGTCCAGTGGTACTGCCGTATAATTCCAGTGATACTGCTGTATAATTCCAGTGATACTGCCATATAATTCCAGTGATACTGCCGTATAATTCCAGTGATACTGCCATATAATTCCTGTGGTACTGGCATATAAATCCAGTGATACTGCCGTAAAAACCCAGTCTAGTGGTACTGCCATATAATTCCAGTGATACTGCCATATAAGTCCAGTGGTACTGGCGTATAAATCCAGTGATACTGCCATATAAATCCAGTCCAGTGATACGGACGTATAAGTCCAGCGGTACTGCCGTATAATTCCAGTGATACTGCCGTATAATTCCAGTGATACTGGAGTATAATTCCAGTGATACTGGAGTATAATTCCAGTGGTACTGGCACATAAATACAGTGATATGGCCATATAAATCCAGTCCAGTGGTACTGCCATATAAGTGCAGTGGTACTGCCGTATAACTCCAGTGATACTGCCGTATAATTCCAGTGATACTGCCATATAAATCCAGTGGTACTTGCGTATAAATCCAGTGGTACTGCCGTATAAATTCAGTTCAGTGATACTGCCGTATTCCAGTGGTACTGCCGTATAAGTCCAGTCCAGTGTCGCTGCCATATAAATTCAGTGGTGCTGTCCTGTGCTCTATATTATTTACTCCAGATAAAGGGGTTATTAATATTTAATCCAAATAATTTTCACAGGGTTTGCCCTGTGTGGTGTAGAGGTACACTCTCCTGTACCGCATATTGGAGGTCATTCCTAGTTGATCGCTAGCTGCCGTTGTTCGCAGCGCAGTGATCAGGCTAAAAATCGGCATTTTTGTGCATGTGTATGTACCACAATGCGCAGGCGTGTTGTACAGGTACAATGAGCATCGTGGGTTTGCACAGATACTAACGAACGCAGGAAGATTGACATGAAATGGGCGTTTCTGGGTGTGAACTGACTGTTTTCAGGGAGTGCTTACAAAAACGCAGGCATGGCAGAAAAAACGGAGGCGTGGCTGGGCGTTTGCTGGGCGGGTATGTGACGTCAAAAGCCGTCCCTCCATCGTTAGAATCAACGCACACGAAGAGTAACTACAGGGCTGGTCTTGTTTTGCACAAAAAGATTTTGCAGGCGCTCTGCTGCACAAGCGTTCGCACTTCTGCAAAGCTAAAATACACTCCCCGGTGGGTGGCAACAATGCGTTTGCACGGCTGCTAAAGACTGCTAGCGAGCGATCAACTCGGAATGACCCCCATTGTTATATAACTCCATAAAAATAATGGAGAGCAAAAATTTGGAGGATAAAATAGGGAAAGATCAAGAACCACTTCCTCCTAATGCTGAAGCTGCTGCCACTATTCATGACATACACAATGAAATGCCATCAACGTCGTCTGCCAAGGCTGATGCCCAATGTGATAGTAGAGGGCATGTAAAATCCAAAAAGCCAAAGTTCAGTAAAAAGATAAAAATAAATTTAAATGGTCTGAGGAGAAACGTAAACTTGCCAATATGCCATTTACGACACGGAGTGGCAAGGAATGGCTAAGGCCCTGGCCTATGTTCATGACTAGTGGTTCAGCTTCACATAACGATGGAAGCCCTCATCCTCCCACTAGAAAAATGATAAGAGTTAAGCTGGCAAAAGCACAGCAAAGAACTGTACGTTCTAAGATGGTATCACAAATCCCCAAAGAGAGTCCAAGTGTGTCGGTGGTTGCGATGCCTGACCTTCCCAACACTGGACGGGAAGAGGTGGCTCCTTCCACCATTTGCACGCCCCCTGCAAGTGCTGGAAGGAGCACCCACAGTCCAGTTTCTGATATTCAAATTGAAGATGTCACTGTTGAAGTACACCAGGATGAGGATATGGGTGTTGCTGGTGCTGAGGAGGAAGTTGACAATGAGGATTCTGATGGTGATGTGGTTTGTTTAAATCAGGCACCGAGGAGACACCTGTTATCCGTGGTATGAATAAGCCCATTGTGATGCCTGGGCAAAATACCGAAAAAGACACCACTTCGGTGTGGAATTATTTCTCCACAAATCCGGACAACAGGTATCAAGCCATGTGTTGCCTTTGTCAATCTGTAATAAGTAGGGATAAGGACGTTAACCACCTAGGAACATCCTCATTTATTCGTCACCTGCTGCGCATTCATCAGACGTTAGTGTCAAGTTGTTAAACTTTGGGTAATAGCGTAAGCAGTCCACTGACACCTAATTCCCTTCTTCCTCTTGTACCCAAGCACCTGCAAGCCACACCACCAACTCCCTCAACATCAACTTCCTCCTCAGTCAGGAACGTCAGTAGTCCTGCAGGCTATGTCACTGGCAAGACTTAGGAGTCCTCTCCTAACCGGGATTCCTCCATAGAATACTTAAGTGGTACGACTACTGCTGCTGCTGTTGCTGTTGTTGCTGCTGGGAGTTGATCGTCATCCCAGAGGGGAAATTGGAAGACCACTTGTACTACTTCAACTAAGCAATGGACTGTCCAATTGACTTTGTGAGGAAGATGAAATATGACAGCAGTCACCCTGTTGCAAAGCGGATAACTGAGGCCTTGACAGCTATGTTGATGCTAGACGTGCGTCCGGTATCCGCCATTAGTTCAGTGGGACTTAGAGAGTTGATGGAGGTACTGTGTCCCTGGTACCAAATCCCATCTAGGTTCCACTTCACTAGGCAGGCAATACCAAGAATGTACAGAGACGTCAGAAAAAGTGTTCTCGGTGTCCTAAAAAATGCAGTTGTACCCACTGTCCACTTAACCACGGACATGTGGACAAGTGGAACAGGGCAGACTAAGGACTACATGACTGTGACAGCCCACTGGGTAGATTATTGCCTCTTGCAGCAATAACAGCAACGGTACCAGTAGCAGCATCTCGTAAATGCCAACTTGTTCCTAGGCATGCTACGCTATGTATCACCGCTTTCCATAAGAAGCACACCGCTAACAACCTCTTACGGAAACTGAGGGACATCATCGCACAATGGCTTACCTCATTTAGACTATCATGGGAATTTGTGATATTGGACAACACCACCAATATTGTGCGTGCATTACATCTGGGCAAATTCCAGCACGTCCCATGTTTTGCACATACAATTAATTTGGTGGTGCAGAATTTTTTGAAAAATGACAGGGGCGTGCAGGAGATGCTGTTGGTGGCCCGAAAAATTGCGGGCCACTCTCGACATTTAGCCACTGCGTGCCGAAGACTGGAGCGCCAGCAAACACTCCTGAACCTGCCCTGCCATCACCTGAAGCAAGAGGTGGTAACGAGGTGGAATTCCACATTCTATATTCAGGCATTCCCAACCATGGTCCTCAAGGCACACCAACAATGCAGGTTTTTGTGATATCCAGGCTGCAGCACAGATGGTTAAATCAAAATAGCTCAGCTACTAATTAAGTCACCTGTGCTGAAGGCTGTATATCACTAAAACCTGTACTGTTAGTGTGCCTTGAGGACCGTGGGAATGCCTGCTCTATGGGGGTCATTTCGAGTTGTTTGCTCAATGCCGATTTTCGCTATACTGCGATTAGTCGCTTACTGCGCATGCGCAAGGTTCGCAGAGCGCATGCGCTTAGTTATTTTACACAAAAGTTAGGTATTTTACTCACGGCATAACTAAGCTTTTTCATCGCTGTGCTGATCATAGTGTGATTGACAGGAAGTGGGTGTTTCTGGGCGGAAACTGGCCGTTTTATGGGAGTGTGCGGAAAAACGCAGGCGTTCGAGTTGCAAAACGCAGGAGTGGCTGGAGAAACAAGGGAGTGGTTGGGTAAAAATAAGAATTTACTTACCGATAATTCTATTTCTCGTAGTCCGTAGTGGATGCTGGGGACTCCGTCAGGACCATGGGGATTAGCGGCTCCGCAGGAGACAGGGCACAAAAGTAAAAGCTTTAGGATCAGGTGGTGTGCACTGGCTCCTCCCCCTATGACCCTCCTCCAAGCCTCAGTTAGGATACTGTGCCCGGACGAGCGTACACAATAAGGAAGGATTTTGAATCCCGGGTAAGACTCATACCAGCCACACCAATCACACTGTACAACCTGTGATCTGAACCCAGTTAACAGCATGATAACAGCGGAGCCTCTGAAAAGATGGCTCACAACAATAATAACCCGATTTTTGTAACAATAACTATGTACAAGTATTGCAGACAATCCGCACTTGGGATGGGCGCCCAGCATCCACTACGGACTACGAGAAATAGAATTATCGGTAAGTAAATTCTTATTTTCTCTGACGTCCTAAGTGGATGCTGGGGACTCCGTCAGGACCATGGGGATTATACCAAAGCTCCCAAACGGGCGGGAGAGTGCGGATGACTCTGCAGCACCGAATGAGAGAACTCCAGGTCCTCCTCAGTCAGGGTGTGCCCCTGACCAAGTAGCTGCTCGGCAAAGTTGTAAAGCCGAGACCCCTCGGGCAGCCGCCCAAGATGAGCCCACCTTCCTTGTGGAATGGGCATTTACATATTTTGGCTGTGGCAGGCCTGCCACAGCATGTGCAAGCTGAATTGTACTACACATCCAACTAGCAATCGTCTGCTTAGAAGCAAGAGCACCCAGTTTATTGGGTGCATACAGGATAACAGCAAGTCAGTTTTCCTGACTCCAGCCGTCCTGGAAACTATATTTTCAGGGCCCTGACAACATCTAGCAACTTGGAGTCCTCCAAGTCCCTAGTAGCCGCAGGTACCACAATAAGCTGGTTCAGGTGAAACACTGACACCACCTTAGGGAGAAACTGGGGACGAGTCCGCAGCTCTGCCCTGTCCGAATGGACAATCAGATATGGGCTTTTGTGAGACAAAGCCGCCAATTCTGACACTCGCCTGGCCGAGGCCAGGGCCAACAGCATGGTCACTTTCCATGTGAGATATTTCAAATCCACAGATTTGAGCGGTTTAAACCAATGTGATTTGAGGAATCCCAGAACTACGTTGAGATCCCACAGTGCCACTGGAGGCACAAAAGGGGGTTGTATATGCAGTACTCCCTTGACAAACTTCTGGACTTCAGGAACTGAAGCCAATTCTTTCTGGAAGAAAATCGACAGGGCCGAAATTTGAACCTTAATGGACCCCAATTTGAGGCCCATAGACACTCCTGTTTGCAGGAAATGCAGGAATCGACCGAGTTGAAATTTCTTCGTGGGGCCTTCCTGGCCTCACACCACGCAACATATTTTCGCCACATGTGGTGATAATGTTGTGCGGTCACCTCCTTCCTGGCTTTGACCAGGGTAGGAATGACCTCTTCCGGAATGCCTTTTTCCCTTAGGATCCGGCGTTCAACCGCCATGCCGTCAAACGCAGCCGCGGTAAGTCTTGGAACAGACATGGTACTTGCTGAAGCAAGTCCCTTCTTAGCGGCAGAGGCCATGAGTCCTCTGTGAGCATCTCTTGAAGTTCCAGGTACCAAGTCCTTCTTGGCCAATCCGGAGCCACGAGTATAGTTCTTACTCCTCTACGTCTTATAATTCTCAGTACCTTGGGTATGAGAAGCAGAGGAGGGAACACATACACTGACTGGTACACCCACGGTGTTACCAGAGCGTCCACAGCTATTGCCTGAGGGTCTCTTGACCTGGCGCAATACCTGTCCAGTTTTTTGTTCAGGCGGGACGCCATCATGTCCACCTTTGGTCTTTCCCAATGGTTCACAATCATGTGGAAGACTTCCCGATGAAATCCCCACTCTCCCGGGCGTCGGAATGAACACTGCTGACAGTGCTATCACCTGATTTTCCGCCCAGCGAAGAATCCTTGCAGTTTCTGCTATTGCCCTTCTGCTTCTTGTGCCGCCCTGTCTGTTTACGTGGGCGACTGCCGTGATGTTGTCCCACTGGATCAATACCGGCTGACCTTGAAGCAGAGGTCTTGCTAAGCTTAGAGCATTGTAACTTGCCCTTAGCTCCAGTATATTTATGTGGAGAGAATTCTCCAGACTTGATCACACTCCCTGGAAATTTTTTCCCTGTGTGACTGCTCCCCAGCCTCTCAGGCTGGCATCCCTGGTCACCAGGACCCTTCCTGAATGCCGAATCTGCGGCCCATTAGTAGATGAGTACTTTGCAGCCACCGCAGAAGAAACACCCTTGTCCTTGGAGACAGGGTTATCCGCTGATGCATCTGAAGATGCGATCCGGACCATTTTTCCAGCAGATCCCACTGAAAAGTTCTTGCGTGAAAACTGCCGAATGGAATCGCTTCGTAAGAAGCCACCATTTTTCCCAGGACCCTTGTGCAATGATGCACTGACACTTTTCCTGGTTTTAGGAGGTTCCTGACTAGCTCGGATAACTCCCTGATTTTCTTCTCCGGGAGAAACACCCTTTTCTGGACTGTGTCCAGAATCATCCCTAGGAACAGCCGATGTGTCGTCGGAAACAACTGCGGTTTTGGAATATTTAGAATCCACCCGTGCTGTCGTAGAACTACTTGAGATAGTGCTACTCCGACCTCCAACTGTTCTCTGGACCTTGCTCTTATCAGGAGGTCGTCCATTTTCTTTGAAGAAGAATCATCATTTCGGCCATTACCTTGGTAAAGACCCGGGGTGCCGTGGACAATCCAAACGGCAGCGTCTGAAACTGATAGTGACAGTTCTGTACCACGAACCTGAGGTACCCTTGGTGAGAAGGGCAAATTGGGACATGGAGGTAAGTATCCCTGATGTCCCGGGACACCCTATAGTCCCCTTCTTCCTGGTTCGCTATCACTGCTCTGAGTGACTCCATCTTGATTTGAACCTTTGTAAGTGTTCAAATATTTCAGATTTAGAATAGGTCTCACCGAGCCTTCTGGCTTCAGTACCACAACATAGTGTGGAATAATACCCCTTTCCTTGTTGTAGGAGGGGTACTTTGATTATCACCTGCTGGGAATACAGCTTGTGAATTGTTTCCAATACTGCCTCCCTGTCGGAGGGAGACGTTGGTAAAGCAGACTTCAGGAACCTGCGAGGGGGAAACGTCTCGACTTTCCAATCTGTACCCCTGGGATCCTACTTGTAGGATCCAGGGGTCCTGTACGGCCCCAGCGTCATGCTGAGAAACTTGGCAGAAGCGGTGGAGGCTTCTGTTCCTGGGAATGGGCTGCCTGCTGCAGTCTTCTTCCCTTTCCTCTATCCCTGGGCAGATATGACTCTTATGGGGACGAAAGGACTGAGGCTGAAAAGACGGTGTCTTTTTCTGCAGAGATGTGACTTAGGGTAAAAACGGTGGATTTTCCAGCAGTTGCCGTGGCCACCAGGCCCGATGGACCGACCCCAAATAACTCCTCCCCTTTATACGGCAATACTTCTTTGTGCCGTTTGGAATCTGCATCACCTGACCACTGTCGTGTCCATAAACATCTTCTGGCAGATATGGACATCGCACTTACTCTTGATGCCAGAGTGCAAATATCCCTCTGTGCATCTCGTATATATAGAAATGCATCCTTTAAATGCTCTATAGTCAATAAAATACTGTCCCTGTCAAGGGTATCAATATTTTTAGTCAGGGAATCCGACCAAGCCACCCCAGCTCTGCACATCCAGGCTGAGGCGATCGCTGGTCGCAGTATAACACCAGTATGTGTGTATATACTTCTTAGGATATTTTCCAGCCTCCTATCAGTTGGCTCCTTGAGGACGGCCCTATCTGGAGACGGTACCGCCACTTGTTTTGATAAGCGTGTGAGCGCCTTATCCACCCTAAGGGGTGTTTCCCAACGCGCCCTAACTTCTGGCGGAAAAGGGTATACCGCCAATAATTTTCTATCGGGGGAAACCCACGCATCATCACACACTTCATTTAATTTATCTGATTCAGGAAAAACTACAGGTAGTTTTTTCACACCCCACATAATACCCTTTTTTGTGGTACTTGTAGTATCAGAAATATGTAACACCTCCTTCATTGCCCTTAACAAGTAACGTGTGGCCCTAAAGGAAAATACGTTTGTTTCTTCACCGTCGACACTGAAATCAGTGTCCGTGTCTGTGTCTGTGTCGACCGACTGAGGTAAATGGGCGTTTTAAAGCCCCTGACGGTGTTTGAGACGCCTGGACAGGTACTATTTTGTTTGCCGGCCGTCTCTGTTGACATTATCACGTAATTCCTTGAATAAGCCATCCATTCCGGTGTCGACTCCCTAGAGAGTGACATCACCATTACAGGCAATTGCTCCGCCTCCTCACCAACATCGTCCTCATACATGTCGACACACACGTACCGACACACAGCACACACACAGGGAATGCTCTGATAGAGGACAGGACCCCACTAGCCCTTTGGGGAGACAGAGGGAGAGTTTGCCAGCACACACCAAAAACGCTATAATTATACAGGGACAACCTTTATATAAGTGTTTTTCCCTTATAGCATTTTAATATATATAGTCATATCGCCAAATAAGTGCCCCCCCTCTCTGTTTTAACCCTGTTTCTGTAGTGCAGTGCAGGGGAGAGCCTGGGAGCCTTCCCACCAGCATTTCTGTGAGGGAAAATGGCGCTGTGTGCTGAGGAGAATAGGCCCCGCCCCCTTTTCGGCGGGCTTCTTCTCCCGTTTTTCTGAGACCTGGCAGGGGTTAAATACATCCATATAGCCCCCAGGGGCTATATGTAATGTATTTTTAGCCAGAATAAGGTACTATCATTGCTGCCCAGGGCGCCCCCCCCAGCGCCCTGCACCCTCAGTGACCGCTGCTATGAAGTGTGCTGACAACAATGGCGCACAGCTGCAGTGCTGTGCGCTACCTTATGAAGACTGAAAAGTCTTCTGCCGCCGGTTTCTGGACCTCTTCACTTTTCGGCATCTGCAAGGGGGTCGGCGGCGCGGCTCCGGGACGAACCCCAGGGTGAGACCTGTGTTCCGACTCCCTCTGGAGCTAATGGTGTCCAGTAGCCTAAGAAGCCAATCCATCCTGCACGCAGGTGAGTTCACTTCTCTCCCCTAAGTCCCTCGATGCAGTGAGCCTGTTGCCAGCAGGACTCACTGAAAATAAAAAACCTAACAAAACTTTTACTCTAAGCAGCTCTTTAGGAGAGCCACCTAGATTGCACCCTTCTCGGCCGGGCACAAAAATCTAACTGAGGCTTGGAGGAGGGTCATAGGGGGAGGAGCCAGTGCACACCACCTGATCCTAAAGCTTTTACTTTTGTGCCCTGTCTCCTGCGGAGCCGCTAATCCCCATGGTCCTGACGGATTCCCCAGCATCCACTTAGGACGTCAGAGAAAGCTGGGTGTGTTTGTGACGTCAAACCAGGAACGAAAAGGACTGAGCTGGTCGCAATGGCTGAGTACGTCTGGAGCTACTCAGAAACTGCTAAGAAATTTCTATTCGCAATTCTGCTAATCTTTCGTTCGCACTTCTGCTAAGCTAAGATACACTCCCAGGGGGCGGCGGCTTAGCGCGTGCAATGCTGCTAAAAGCTGCTAGCGAGCGAACAACTCGGAATCACCCCCTATATGCTTCAGAGGATGGAGGAGCAGCAAAAGGCCATTCAAGCCTATACATCCACCTACGATATAGGTAAAGGAGGGGGAAGTCAGTTCAGACACTGCCAGGTTGAGTCATGTAATTCCCCTCATCAGGCTTTTGCAGAAGCAGCTGGAGAAATTAAAGGGGGAGCTATTCCGCAAAGTATGTGGGACTTGTGGATGGAGCCCTTCATTCGCTTTGCCAGGATTCAAGGGTGGTCAATCTGTTGAAATCAGAGCACTACATTTTGGCCACCGTGCTCGATCCTAGGTTTAAAGCCTACTACGTTGTATCTCTCTTTCCGGCAGACACAAATCTGCAGAGGTTCAAAGACCTGCTGGTGAAAAAATTGTCAACTCAAGCGGAACGTGACCCGTCAACAGCTCTTCCTTTATTTTCTCCCGCAACTGGGGCTGTGAGGAAAAGGATAACATTTACTAGCCCACCCACTGGCAGTGATGCAGGGCAGTCAGGAGCGAGCGCTGACATCTGGTCTGGACTGAGGGACTTGCCAACAATTACTGACATGCCTACTGTCACTGCATATGATTCTGTCACCATTGAAAGAATGGTGGAGGATTATATGAGTGACAGCATCCAAGTAGGCATGTCAGACAGTCCGTATGTATACTGGCAGGAAAAAGAGGCAATTTGGAGGCCCTTTCACAAACTGGCTTTATTTTACCTAAGTTGCCCCCCCTCCAGTGTGTACTTCGAAAGAGTGTTTAGTGCAGCCGGTAACCTTGTCAGCGATCGGTGTATGAGGTTACTTCCACAAAATGTGGAGAAGATGATGTTCATCAAAATGAATTATAAATTCCTCTGGAAAGACCTTTACCAGCAATTGCCTACAGAAAGTACACAGGGACCTGTGATGGAGGATTCCAATGGGGACAAATTAATTCTCTGTGAGGAGGAGGATGTACATACTGAAAGGGGTGAGGAATCGGAGGATGAGGTGGACATCTTGCCTCTGTAGAGCCAGTTTGTGCAAGGAGAGATTGATTGCTTCTTTTTTGGTGGGGGTCCAAACAAACCAGTCATTTCAGGCACAGTCGTGTGGCGCAGACCCTGTTGCTGAAATGATTGGTTTGTTAAAGTGTGCATGTCCTGTTTATACAACATAAGGGTGGTTGGGAGGGCCTAAGGACAATTTCATCTTGCACCTCTTTTTCTTCTTTGCATCATGTGCTGTTTGTGGACTAGTTTTTTAAAGTGCCATCCTGTCTGACACTGATGTACCACTCCAGTGGTACTGCTGTATAAGTCCAGGGGTACTGCCATATAAGTCCAGTCCAGTGGTGCTGTCTTGTGCTGCATCAGTCCAGTGGTGATGTCTTGTGCTGCCATAAGTCCAGTGGTGGTGTCCTGTGCTGTATATTATTTACTCCAAATAAAAGGGTTATATACATTACTTATATTATTATCCAAATCATTTTTTACAGGGTTCACCCCGTGTGGTGTAGGGGTACGCTTGCCTGTGCTGTATATTATTATAATAGCTCCAAATAAAAGGGTTATTATTATCCAAATTAATTTTACAGGCTATACTGTGTGTGTGTGTGTGTGTGTGTGTGTGTGTGTGTGTGTGTGTGTGTGTGTGTGTGTGTGTGTGTGTGGTTTAGGGGTACGTTCTCCTGTGCCATCAATATTGTGCGTGTATTACATCTGGACAAATTACAGCACATCCCATGTTGTTTGTGCTGCACACTTGTGTCACTTAGCTTAGTCATACAGCTACCTCATTGCACCTCTTTTTCTTCTTTGAATGATGTATTGTTTGGGGCCTAGTTTTTTTAAGTGCCATCCTGTCTGCAACTGCAGTGCCACTCCTAGATGGGCCAGGTGTTTGTGCCGCACACTTGTGTCGCTTAGCTTAGTCATACAGCTACCTCATTGCACCTCTTTTTCTTCTTTGCATGATGTGCTGTTTGGAGCCTAATTTTTTTTAAGTGACATCCTGACTGCCATTGCAATGCCACTCCTAGATGGGCCAGGTGTTTGTGCTGCACACTTGTGTCGCTTAGCTTAGCTATCCAGCTACCTCATTGCACCTCTTTTTCTTCTTTGCATCATGTGCTGTTTGGGGCCTATTTTTTAAATATGCCACCTTGTCTGCCACTGCAGTGGCACTCCTAGATGGGCCAGGTGTTTGTGCTGCACACTTGTGTCGCTTAGCTTAGTCATCCAGCCACCTCAGTGCAACCTTTTGGCCTAAAAACAATATTGTGAGGTGTGAGGTGTTCAGAATAGACTGGAAAGGAGTGGAAATGAATGTTATTGATGTTAATAATACCGTAGGATCAAAATTACCCCCAAATTCTGTGATTTTAGCTGTTTGCATGGTTTTTTCAAAAATCATCCAGATCCAAAACCAAAACACGAAAGGGAGGTATTGGCAAAACCAATCCAGATCCAAAACACGAGCATGGAACCAGAACCAAAACCAAAACACGAAAAGTGCCCGCTGCACATCTCTATATGCAGGTTCTGGGGGAAAAGTTAGGAATCTAACTAATTTAGTTTTTCATCTAAAATTTGGAGTGTACCCTCAACACTCCTGTGTGCTAATTTTTCTGAGTCGGTCCTGGGTCAGGATAAGAAAACGATTATCCTTTATTAACTGTTATTGTAACTATAGCTGAAAAAAAAAGTTATATTGTGAAAGTTATATTGTGCAGCTAGATTTTCCCTACACCCACTTTTTGGAGGCAGTTAAGTCACTTTTGCATAAAACTCTATACTATGAGAGGGTGGTAGTCATGTGACCGCCGGTCAGCTGACCGACAGTCACATGACCTCCTCCGTGAGCCCGACGGCTCACTATCCCGATGGTCGGCATGCCGACCAACAGGGACTATTTCCACTCGTGGGTGTCCACGACACCCATAGAGTGGGAATAGAACCCGTGGCGACCGCAGGTCGCCACCGAGCCCGCAGCGTGGCGAGCGCAGCGAGCCCGCAAGGGGCTTGCTGCACTCGCCCCTCCCCGCCGGGATCCCGGCGTCGGTATGCTGCCGGGATCCCGGCGTCGGTAAGGTGACCGGTGGTCGGGAGACCGCCGGTCACCCGTACTACACCCCTATGAAGGACACTTTACTGTGTGTCATAATGTGTAAGTAGCAGTACTGTGTGATGTACTGTGTGATGAAATGTGAATAAGGGACACTAATATGCATTGTAATGTAAGGGGCACTACTGTGTGGAATAATTTGAATTGAAGGTACTTTTGCATGGCCTCACCCCTTCCCCACGAGACCACACCATTTTTCACTGCACGCTCCTGCATTCTTACATTTTCAATTAAATGTCACGCCTAAAACAGTTACATGACTGCACTTGAGTCACATGCCTTTTCAATTCAATTCAATGCAATGTTTGAATAAATGTTTATTATTATTTTACACCTTTTTTAAATGTAATAGCTTTACCTGTGTAACATCTGAGGTGGTGTGAGTGCAGCGTGCCTGTAGTGTAGTAGGTTTGCCTTTCTGATCTCAAAATCTTCAACTGTAATTGGAAGTTTATCTCCTACTTGACCAGCAAATTGAATCCTCTATTTCATGGAATTACTTTTAGTCTTGAAAAAGAGCCCTGTCATCCACAAACAAACTTTGGAAGTTTTAGTTTTGTAAAAGCTCTTGCTTCTGAGGAGAGTATCCCACCCCTCAACCGACCCCATCCCCATTAGGGCTGCTTCCATAAATTTCCCAGGCTGGTTTTTCAACTCAGTCCACCCATTCTTATGCTCATTAATGCCCACTTCCATTGCCTTTGTGAGTTACGCCACTGGAATGAGGAGGTGGAGTGTTAAGAGCATGCTGTGTAGGATGGGGAGGAGCAGGAAAGCATGAATTTGTGAGTTTTGTCTCAAAAGGGATTGTCGTTGTGGCTAGTATGGTCAGGAGCAGGGTGTTTGAGAAATTTTACTTTGAGAGATCCTAATAATTAACCCATACCTCCCAACATGACCTTCTCCAGGAGGGACAAAATGCTCTGCTTCTGGACTTTTCTCATAAGGTATTATTGCTGGCACCTGTTTTGAACAGGTAATGGATAAGAAAGGTGTTTCAGCACCTTAGCATATGAATTACAGCCACCACAGAGAACAATAGTTGAGAGTCCTCAAGGTGTTAAAGATATCCATGCTTGTGCATAGGTGGTTTAATCAAACTGACTGATGTACTAATGAAGTTACCTGTGCAAAGCATGGATAGCCTTGAAACTTGGACTGTTGTGGCTTGAGGACTGATTTTGGGAACCACAGTGGTAAGGCATTTGAATGCAAGCACAAACAGCAAAGTAAGCATATTGCTATTGCACTAGGGCCTAAATAACTATTTGTCACAATTCAGTTTCATACTATAGTTATTAAATAAGTCTAAATAATATGTAAATAAACATACAGTATACATGTAAATAAATATATACACGTAAAATTAATACAGAATATAAATCCATCTAAACAAAAATTCTGCCTTAAGTTAATATATAGCATTCCAAATCAACATGATGTCAATAAGCCTCTAGCCAGAGTTGTTAGCAAACCAAACAAGCACACTAATGGGCAAAACCATGTGCAATGCAGGTGGGGCAGATATAACTCTCATTGCACGTTACATCTACCCCACCTGCAGTGCAACGTGGTTTTTCCTAATTCCTAACTTTTTGGGTTTGTTAACAACTCTGAATAACCCCCAGTGTGCGTAGTATTTCACTACATCCTTTTTACCATCAACAAAGGCATATAGGATTGAAGGTAAGTAGATTGATTACACGTGGAGCCATATTCAAAAATACAGCTATTTGACTCTTTCTTGCCAAACCCACTTAATCTTCTAACAGAAATCATCAGTAATTTTCTCTACTATTTCCCTAGTTTCTTTATTAAGGCAGTGCATCCACTCCAGCCTTTCATTTTATTCCCCTATTCATATCACTTAGGGGCCTATTTATCACACTAAAGTCATGCCGTGACCTTATGGCCACTCATTGTCAGCATTGTAAATTCCATAGAAGTGATAACCATAGCGATCTACTGTTAAGGTCTTCACCAGGACAGCATCTTATTTGAGCTGCTGTCTCAACACAAGCTCATTGGTAAATAGCTAAGAAAACCATTCCTTGTTAACAGGGACTGACTATGCATTTTAAATAAATAGGCCTTGTGCTATATTACTGCATTCTTCCAAGCCCCTGGTGTTGCCAACCAGTTTTGTCACTGTGCCACTCCTACTCATGTCCCTCAATTCCCAAGTATTGTCTATACTTCATATACAGAAGTTGGGCTTCATAACCAGTACATCTGGCAGATGAAAACACAGTTTACAAACACAGCTCACCATTTCCACCACACAGTGTGGAGCTTGGTGTTGCAATGTGTACATTGGCTGCCTACACTTACTTCAGTGAAAACACAAAAGCAGATACACTAACTACCACTATGAGACTGCTGACTTATTTTTTCACGTAAACTATGAGCCATGGAAGAAAGAAAGTGCATACACCATGCAAGATCAGGTAAGCAGGGAGGTGAAATAATGTAGTTATATCTGCTGCAGCCGCTTCAGCTTTACGGCAATGTCTTCGAAAAGATGGGGCTGGCACAGGAGTTGCAAAAACTATGGCATTGTGCTGTCTTCAGGACCATTTTCCCAAAGACATCGCTGGATCCACTGGCAGCAGATATGGATAGGGTTACTGCAACAGGGGGGCTGGGGGTAGGGGTGCAGCCATGATGTTAAAAGGTCTCTGTACACGGCTGTGATTTGTGACGGGAAGCTTGTAAAAGGGCATATGGAGAGGCCATGTTCAGGGGAGGTGCTCTCATGATGTACTGTACTGTAAGAGATAAATGAAGTGGATATTTAGTAGGTATTGTTTAAACACATTAACTATCCATAAAATTGCAGGTGTAAGTTGTGCCCTAAAAAAGACACATTTTGCACATTGCATAGCTGGGTACATCTCAAGATTAACGCATCTCAACAATGGGTTGTTGTCATCTGACTGTCATTTTTCCTTGAAAACAAAGTTGTCCTGTACTTGCCAGACCTCTACCTCCTTTCTTCCACCTCTCCAAGTTAAGGAATTGCAAGCTCAAAATGCAACTGAGTCTTCATATGGATTGAAGCTTTTTCTGTAGCTGTGTAGTACGAACATTATCTTACACAAAACTCTACATCAACTCTTTGATGTAAACAGAGAAATATTCTTGATATTGCACTGGTGTACCCAGCTAGGGGGAGGCATTCAATTTGCCGGATGTCGGTATCCCGGCTGTCCGGATCCATGTCACCACCCGATGGGGAATATAACCCTGTGGCGACTGAAGCATGGCGAACACCCGCGAGGAGACAAGATGCACTCGCCGCCGGAATCCCGGCTGTCAGGATCCTAGCGTCGGTCTCCTGACCGCCAGGATCCCGACAGCCAGGATATCATACTGATCCCACTAGGTGTGCACTTTGACCCTCAACATACATGCCTATTTTCCAGAAAGGAGAAACCTGAAGGCTACCAGCTCTTGTCTTTATGCACTGGACACCTCTTTACCTCTTTATTTTGTATAATTATTAAGCTCGCTGGCTAAAATGAATTTTTTTTTTTTTTTACTGCTCCTTTCTATTTTGTCGACTGCAAGAGACATTCCACCTGTCTATGTAAGCTAATGTTTCTGCATAAAATACTATTCCATAAACCTATGCAGTTTGGTAGGCCCATTTGCGCAAATTGAGGTACGTGGCATATCAAACGCTGCATTTATGCCATGTTGGTTTTTCAGTGAGGATGATATATTAGCATGACACAAATATGAGTCAGATATTTGTTATCTAACTTGTACGAGACATGTCAAATTTAGTTGTGTATAAGGTACCAGGCTGTTGCACTGATTTTAACCTTTTGGCAATGTTAGCAAATATCTCTTCCGGTCACCAGTGTTAGTAGATATAGAGATATGCAGTTGTCTTCTATGTGATCTCTGAGCTCCTGTCTTCAAACTGTTAAGGTGTGTACACACGGTATGATCTTTTCTTCCGATTCTGACTATATAGTCAGAATCGGAAGAAAAGATAGTGCAGATCGCAAGGTGACAGTCACCTTGCGATCCCGATCCGATGCCGATGCGTGGCCCCGTGCGGTCGGCATCGGCCGAAAAAATAGGCTGTGCAGGCAAGTCAATCCTGACTATCTCTGTAGAAGAGATAGTCAGGATTGACACTTAGCCAAAATCGCACAGAACGAGGATCGCAAGCACACCCATTATGTGCTTGCGATACTGGCTAAGTGCCGACCCGCCCCCCCGTCGCACAGTGAGAATCGGATAAGTCCGAATCTCACCGTGTGTACACGGCCTAAGATATAAAATGGTGAATACCGCCATCTTGGAAAATACATTTTCATCCTGTACCTTAACCTTGTTGGTTTTCATAAACACTATAATAATTCTACTTGACAAAACCTTTTGGTACATATTTTTCTTTCCTTCTACACACCTGCTCCACAAATGTTTTAAATTCCTGTGTATCAAAACAGTAAAGCTAAAAGGTTATAGGGTAGGGATCATTGCAATGGTTTCATTGCTTGTTATATTTCTGTTATGCACTTTATAATTGTGCCCCATCTGCTGAGCTGACACAAACAAAGGGATGCATTATCCAGTTCGGAACGTACATATACTTATTCATCAAAATGTTCTAGTGTCCTCTGAGATAGCAAGCAATTTAGTTAAGAGTCGGATGAGCATTAAAATTAGATGGATCATCCAGGTCAATTATTTAACATTCTTTGGAGATGTTTACTTGAAAGATCTACAGTAGAGCTATAATTTAAACAGGTCTGCCTGGTTTAACTGTTTGTGAGCAGGAAGAAGCCAGCTTCCCGTCACATCTGCAGAACTGTGCAATTTGTGGTTTTAGACCAGATGCAGCAGATGTAATTGGCCCCAAAAGATATGTTAACTCACTATGCTCAATGCACTAGACCAGTGGTTCTCAAACTCGGTCCTCAGGACCCCACACAGTGCATGTTTTGCAGGTAACCCAGCAGGTGCACAGGTGTATTAATTACTCACTAACCCATTTTAAAAGGTCCACAGGTGGAGCTAATTATTTCACTTGTGATTCTGTGAGGAGACCTGCAAAACATGCACTGTGTGGGGTCCTGAGGACCGAGTTTGAGAACCTGTGCACTAGACCAGGGGTTCTCAAACTCGGTCCTCAGGACCCCACACAGTGCATGTTTTGCAGGTAACCCAGCAAGTGCACAGGTGTATTAATTACTCACTGACCCATTTTAAAAGGTCCACAGGTGGAGCTAATTATTTCCCTTGTGATTCTGTGAGGAGACCTGCAAAACATGCACTGTGTGGGGTCCTGAGGACCGAGTTTGAGAACCTATGCACTAGACCAGTGTTTCCCAACCTCGGTCCTCAAGGCACACTAACAGTCCTGGTTTTAGTGATATCCAGCCTTGAACACAGGTGACTTAATTAGTACCTCAATTATTTTGATTTAACCATCTGTGCTGAAGCCTGGATATCACTAAAACCTGCACTGTTGGTGTGCTGTGAGGATCGCGGTTGGGAATGCCTGCACTAGACGATGCAGACTGCACACACACAAAAGGAGACTTTAATACACCATTCACCAGATTAAAAGTCAGGAAGTGACAAAGTTCAGTAGAATTAAGCATAGGTAGGAATCCACTTATTTTATGTTCTTTTATGCAGATACACCAAATGCCATAAATCTTCCTGACTAACGTACTGTAGATCCTTTAAGAACTCATTGCTCAGGCTTTTCACAATATGGAAAATAAAGAATATCACAGACCTATGGATTGATGAAACACATTGCTGGTGCCACAGATAATTATAATTAACATCTGCTTGCGGGTGCCTCAGCTGGTATATGAATGGCCTTGTAATTCGCTGGAGATGAGGATCGGAGGATTGGTATACAGCTGTATGCCAATCTGACAGCTTCTGAAACACTGGTAAAGGTCAAAGTATTGAGATTTCCTCAGCTCATTTCCTTTTCATAATACATATTGATTCAGACCATCCCCATGCCACTGGCTTATGGCTTTAATTAGTAGTTCATTGTTTAGGCCTTACAATTAAACTTTCTATTTCTTCTAATGGTGTACTGACAATATGTATCAGGCCTATGATGCTTTACCTTATTTCAGCCCAAATATCAAAAAAAACATAGAGAGAGAAGAAGAAGAAGAGAGTGGGGCTTATGAGTAGATGAATATTAGTCAGCCATAGCTGCTCCAGCATTGTATGCACAGAACTATGGGCCTACTTCATGTTTGTACACAAATGCAATTGCGATTTTCTAGGCTATGGAGCTGCTAATGTTAGCAAGTGAAGCTTCAGGTCCGAAATGAATAGAGACATACCGTAACCACCGTAACCATCGCAAACTCATTTGCAACTGCATACACATTCCCAGCCTACACGTAAAAATGAGGAACACTGGGGCTAAGGGTTGGTCTATGGCTACGTAGACTGGACACAGCAGTAGTAACGCAGATACCATGTTTTTGCACGCCCGAGCTCGCAGCCGTCAGCAGATACACTTCCCCCAAAATACGCCTGCATTTTCCCAACTACTCTCCATAAACTCACAGTTGACACCTCCAAACGGTCACTTCCTGTCAATTTCCATGAAATTCTCATTGCATGTGAAATTGAAGCAACACATTCGCGCATGTGCTGCGATTGCAATGCGCCAATAATCACCCTGTTGCGTGACAATCTGCCATTGCGTACAAACATGAATTAGACCTAAAATGCGGATATTCGCCCATATGCTGTGTTGTATACATCTCTATAGCGGCACCGCCTCTGTAAATGCAAGCTTAGTTTGATACCCATCATCATTATCAGTGCACAGCGTGGCATACCAGTAGCCCCTGTGGCTTGTGGGTGCTGGGGGTCTGCTGGGGCCATTGTTATGCAACTGCCTGAGCCTAGAGAAACTTCTCTGTGGTTCCATGACACCTGCGTCCATTCAAAATGTCTCTCGCAAAATGGACAGTTATTAAGGATGCTAGAGGAGGTGGTGCCATTTTTGTAGGGACATTTGTAATGGGGACAGGTGTGACAGGACCGCAGACCTGCAGCAGCGGACAGACAGGGGGGATACCCTGACAACGAGCAGGACAGGAGCTTGGGTGGGGTGGGGTGGGGTGGGGGTGGCGCCTAAGTTATAGTTACGCCACTGCTGCACACCTGTGACAATCCTATCCTTTGTGCAAAATATCCATCTGACAACAGGTGTAATTACGCATACACAAAACTCTGCATAGCCCACAACTCCATCGACAACTTACTGTAGCTTATGCTTGAAACCCCAGTTACTACACAGTTACATCCCTTCACCCACAAGTGGAAATCCGATTACAACTCAACATTGCATAACGTGTATGCTTGCAGTGTCATAACAAGCAACATATGTCCTCAAAATTGACTTGTATTCACCTCTATATCAGCTCCAGTGAGTGTAAAGATAGACTAAGAGGTATATTTACTAAAGTGAGGGTATTTAAAAGTGGAGATGTTACCCAGAGGTTAAAGTGAGCCGGAACGGGGCGGAACTGCCTCCTCCGGCTCACCTAACCCACGCTGTCAGCCGGCGGTGCAGGGAGATGCTGGGCGCCCGCTGAGACTTTATTTCCAGCGGGCGCCCGTCTTCCTCTTCACAGCGGCAGCCGGAGCTCACTCCTCAGCTCCGGCTTCCGGCTTTTGCAGTGTGCGGTGTGCGCTATGGGAGAGACGTCATGACGTCTCTCCCATAGTTCCGAGGAGGAGCGGGCGGCAAGGAAGAAGGACGTCAGTGGTCGGATGCGGGAGCGGGGCTTAAGGTGAGTATATTGTGGGGTTTTTTTTGTGTGCAAGCGGTTGTGTGTAAGCGGCACTCCGATAGGGGGCATACCTACAAGGGGCACTACTAAAGGGGGCATACCTACAAGGGGCACTACTAAAGGGGGCATACCTACAAGGGGCATAACTAAAGGGGGCATACCTGAAGGGGGTTTACCTACAAGGGGCACTACTAAAGGGGGCATACCTACAAGGGGCATAACTAAAGGAGGCATACCTACAAGGGGCATAACTAAAGGGGCCATAACTACAGAGGGCATATCTACAGGGGGGCAAAACTAAATGGGCCATAACTACTGGGGGCATATCTAAATGTTGAAAAACGAAAGGGGGCATATCTACAAGGGGTAAAACTAAAGGGGGCATATCTACAGGGACCAAAACTAAAGGGGCATACTGTCCAGGGGCCATATCTACAGGGGGCAAAACTAAATATGGCATATCTTCTGGGGGCAAACTAAGGGGACATATCTACAAGGGGCATATCTACTGGGGACATAACTAAAGGGGGCATATCTACTGGGAGCATATCTACAAGGGGCATAACTAAGGGGGCATATCTACAAGGGGCAAAACTTAAGGGGGCATATCTACAGGGGGGCAAAACTAAAGGGTGCATATCTGCTGGGGGCAAACTAAAGGGGGCATATCTACAAGAGGCATATCTACTGGGGACATAACTAAAGAGGGCATAACTAAGGGGGCATATCTAGAAGGTGCAAAACTAAAGGGGGGATATCTACTGGGAGCAATACTACATGGGGGCACTACTAATGAGGGCATTGCATAAGGTCCACTTCATAAGGGGCATCACTTCTGGGGACATAAGGGGCACTACTACTGGGGGCACTGCATAAGGGGCACCAATACTATGGGCACTACAAAAGGGGCACTACCACTGTGAGCACTACCATTACAGTGGGAATTGCATAAGGGGCACTACTACTGTGGGCATTATTTGTATTTGGGGTGCTACTACTGTGGGCTTTCTGTATAGGGGCACTAATCTGTGTCATAACATGAATAAGGGTCACTACTATGTGGTGTAATGTGAATAGGATTGTGCTACTGTGTGGCATAATTTGAATTGGGGATACTACTGGGTGACCACACCCCTTTCTTTTTGAGACCACACCCCTTTGTGTGGTGCGCGCCACAGGCGCACGGACGGTGTGGGGGATGTGAGTTCCACCACCTCCCTAGGACCACTTTAAGCACTGATGTTACCCATAGCAACAAATCAGATTCTACTTATCATCTATCTAGCACC
Organism: Pseudophryne corroboree; assembly: GCF_028390025.1. Classification (NCBI taxonomy): domain Eukaryota; kingdom Metazoa; phylum Chordata; class Amphibia; order Anura; family Myobatrachidae; genus Pseudophryne; species Pseudophryne corroboree. Next base: position 571,647,904 of record NC_086445.1, read on the forward strand.
TTCTAGAAGATAATAACTAGAATCTGAGTGGTGGCTATGGTCAACATCTCCACTTCTAAAAACCCGCACTTCAATAAAAATACCCGTAAGAATAACAGTTTCTGGAGGTAAGTAACCTTAGTGGAAATTAATTTTCCCTGAAAAATCTAAAATACATATAAAGAAAGAATTGTCTAAAAAAAAAAATCAAAATAGAACAATAAATAAATAATTCAACAGTCTAATGGTGTGTACACACAGTGAGATTTTTTCTTTCGATTTTGACTATATAGTCAAAATCGCAAGAAAAGTTAGTGCAAATCGCAAAGTCTTATGCACTTGCAATCGCGATTCGATCCCAATGAGCGGTCCCGCCAGGTCGGTATCGCAAGAAAAGATAGACTGTGCAGGCAAGTCAATCCTTGCTAGATCGGTGTACTATCTAGTTCATCTCACATGTCAATTACATCTCACATAAGCCAAAATCTCACATAAGCCAAAATCGTAAGCACACATAGTACAGATCTCAAGAAAAGTTAGTCAAAATCGGTGGTGCTGGGCTCCAGGAAGTTCAGGGGAAATCACAAAGTGAAAATCGGGCATAGCAAGGATCTCACCGTGTGTAGACACCATAACAAATATAAATTAGGCACAACAAATTATAGTGCAGACACAATTTAAATCACAAATAAATATATGAGGTGAACTCATAATATGAAGATCGTAACAAGGTTTATACAGATATCATTTTTTTTTATGTAGGTTTTATTTTGGTAGTGGCACAGCAAGCATAGGGCCTAATTCAGACCTGATCACTCCTTTTGCAGAGGTCTGCGATCAGCTAGCCGCTGCCCATAGAGAGTGAAAACCCACCCTGTGCAAGTGTGCGAATGCGCCACTTCGCCAGACAGTGGACATCTGCAAATCCGTTCGCAACTCACTCACCATCAAATGATTTTCCATTCTTTGTAGTCTGTGTGTAGCCCAGGGCTTATTCCTACAGTGTGAAAGAAACAGGCTGATCGTTCCCAAGCATCTTGAAGTCAGACACCCGCCCTGAAGACGCTTGGGAACGCCTGTATTTTTCCTGACACTCCCAGAAAATGGCCAGTTACCACCCACAAACATCCACTTTCTGTTAATCACCTTGCATACGCCTAGCGATCAAAATTTTTGCACTATTCTGTCGCTGTTTGGGCTCGCGCGTGGGCCTTGCGGTGCATATACATGCACAGTCATTCGATAATCGTCCGCTGTGTGATTTCGCACAACAGCGATCCGGTCTGAATTAGGCCCATAGTTAAAAACATATGTTACAATCTTAGGCTTAGCATTGCAAGTGAGACGCGCCCACTTGGGGGAAATGTACTAAAAGTCGATTTTGACTGACTTTGATCGATTTAAAATCGGTGAAAATCGCTCAAAATCGATGTTATACTTCCATGACTAAGCCATTTATTAATATTTAAAAATGTATATAAAAAATCACCCAGTTAGCAAATGTGCATTTCCGTTGCAGCCCATAGGTAAAATCCACCACTGTCTGCCACCCAAAATTTTATTAATTATACCATGAATAGAATTGGTGCCCATTTCACTGTCCACTTGGTTTTCATATTTCCCCTTCTTCACTTTGCTGCACACTCTTTCCAGGGATGTAAAGTGTTTGATCTACAGTGGCCTAAAGGTGTGAGAATAAGGTATGTTCACTGTTACAGGTTTGGCATGAAGTCAGAACCTATTGATAAAGTTGTGCTCCCAAATTCCTAACACTAGTGAAAAAGGGGGCTACAAGTAACTTTGAATAAGGCATCTAAAATATGTGATAACTATGAGTATTAGGATGAAGTAAACCAACTCCTAGACTGATTTGAAGTGAATGACACTTTTAAAAGAACAGCCTCTTGATCTCATGGGTCTTGATGCTTAAAATGTGAAAATACTTTAAACTTTTTGTAAAAGCCTTTATTAAATGTATTTGAATAGACCAGTGGTGGCCAAAGCATCAATTGCAATCAACTGGACGACCATGGATAACAGACGTCCAGCAACAGCCTGCAGCATGGTTCTTATTAGCTCACTGCTACTTTAGTGGCTGGTTATGTTTACGGTTAAGTGTAACAGCAGCAGCCAGTAAGAATCAAGGTGATTCTTATTGGCTGCTGCGCTGAAGTCACTGCTGGCTGTGCCTGCTGGGAATGTCTGTGGTCAGGTGTCTCAGCAGCAGTGAATAAGAATCATAGGATTTCTTATTGGCTGTTGCACCGGGTGTGGTTCGTTTTAATCGACAGTATCTAGGTCGACAATGTTTAGGTCGACCACTATAGGTCGACAGTCACTAGGTCGACATGGATGGAAGGTCGACAGGGTTTCTAGGTCGACATGTGCTAGGTCGACAGGTCTAAAGGTCGACATGAGGATTTTTTTTTTTGTCGTTTTCTTCGTAAAGTGACCGGGATCCCAAATTAGTGCACCGCGTCCCCTCGCATGGCTCGCTTCGCTCGCCATGCTTCGGGCATGGTGCCTTCGCTTCGCTCGGCACACTTTACCGTTCCAATCGTAGTCCACGTGGATCGTTAAGTATGAAAAAATCCCCCCCCCCCAAAAAAATGTGAAAAACTCATGTCGACCTTTAGGCCTGTCGACCTAGCACATGTCGACCTTCCATCCATGTCGACCTAGTGACTGTCGACCTATAATGGTCGACCTAAACATTGTCGACCTAGACACTGTCGATCTTCAGACCGGATCCCGTTGCACCAGTGCACTGCTTGCTGAAGCTGCGGCTAGGTCAGGTCAGCCTTCTGTGTAGGGCTGCGGCAATTTAATGTATCTTTTTTTTTTTTTCTGTCAGGGTACAATTATGTTTTTTCTTTCTGTGGAGGACAATGTGTTTGTTTGTTTTTCCTGTGGAGGACAATGTGTTTGTTTGTTTTTGTGTGTGGGACACTTGTTTTTTTTCCTGTGTGGGGGCTAATGTGTGTGTGGGTGTGTTTTTTTTTCTCTGTGGGGGATCAATGTGTTTAATTACTGTTGGGGCCAATGTGTTTGCTTTATTCCTGTAGAGAGGCCAATGTGCTTACTCATGGAGATCACAGAGGATTTGTAGCTTTTAGAGAATTTCACCAATCCAGATGTCTGGCTGCCCTTGCAGTAGGCTATGGGGAAGATGTGCTAAGCCTTGGAGAGAGATAAAGTAGAGAGTGATTAAACTACCAACCAACCAGCCCCTAACTGTAATTTTTCAAACACAGCCTGTAACATGACAGTTAGGAGCTGATTGGCTGGTACTTTACCTCTCTCTACTTTATCTCTCCAAGGCTTAGTATATTTCCCACTATATGCAGATAAATGCAGATCAAAATATAAAGTAGGAAGGCATCAATACTTTAAATACTTTATTCAACACTGAGGTAAACATTAAAATGTGATATCTGGATAATGAGTTCACCAAATATATTTATGTATGCTTAAAACATGTATGCATTCTGAACGTTATTGGCTATTTCCCCCCCCCCCCCCCTTTTACAAAGTTTAGCACCATCATTGGCTAAGGTATAGCTTTGACTTAAATTTGATCTATAAATTCAAGAATAAAATCTTTACAGCTGTCCTCAAAATTTCCCACTGATTTGCAAAATTGGCAGTTTAGATTTTTACATTAAATTACTTTTTTTTGCACTTTACACCATGTCCTGTAGAGCTAAAGTTTTGTGGAATGGACTGACCCGCATCTCCCCACTGTACAAGTCAATGCGTAATACAACAGTCTCAATATTTTGCAGCCAATACAGAAATGAAGGGGAATACAGCCACCCCATCAAAGAGTTTTGTATGGGCCTTTTCTTATATGATTTGTTTCTAATCGACAAACAGCTTTTATATTGTGAGCTTCTACAAATCAAATTGTTGTAATGGGCCTTAAGTGATGTAATCCGTTATAATCAGACAAGTTTTACAACATCACTTTAATATTCAAGCATGAATCCTGTGAAGACAGCTCTATTATAAGGATTAACATACTCTACATTGGTAATAATATATAATAAAAAAACATATGACATCTTTTCTTGGAGTTTTGGATCCATGCCTGAAAATAGTGACAGAACTCTTCTGTCGCTTTTAATACACTTTTGAAAGATTTTCAGTAGCATTGTCTCATATTAAACTATAATTTATAGCAATGAAAAAAGACACATCCTTTTTGAATACCTTCTTTATTGTTGTAAAACATGAAAAAGGCCAGTTCTTAATTATCCATGGTTATCCCCAATCACTAGTTTAGGGTGAACTCGGGGGCGGCCACGAGGTTGTCCCCTCCTGCGCAGGGGGCCGATAAGCCGGCTTCCTGCCCAGGTGGGGTTCTCGTTGCTGCCCCTGGCCATAGTGCTTGGCATAGAAGACCCAGTTCTTGGATCCTGCAGAAAGAACTGAGCAAAAGAACAGGGCAAAGTGGCAGAGACTGAAGAAATGCGTGTCCCTCTTGGACGTGTTAGTCCTCCACGAGCCCTTCGGCCAGTAGTGGTGGTACCACTGCATGGTGTACCCCTGCCTTCAGGAGTTTGACCCTCATGAGCAATTGCTCTCTCCTGTCTTCTCTTTCTAAGTTCATCTCGGATGTCACCAAGCACTCCAAGTAACTGGCGGTGAAGCTCCCTATCTCTTGCTCTCTCCTCTCGTTGACGGGTCATCTCTTCTTCTTTCAAGGCCAGCTCTTGACGGTACAATTGATCTCTTAATTTCTCCAGCTGTAAAAGGCGATGGAGACTAGCTCTCCAACGAGCTCTTCTGTCATCTTTAGCACGAGGGCGTCCAAGTCTTCTTGGCATGGTAGCACTAGAGGCTTGGTCACCCTCGGGATACTCAGAGGAAAGAAGGGATTCATTACAACTGTGTTCACTGCGCTGAGAAGAAGCAAGTTGATGGTCTTCTTCCCCATTATTATCTTTTCTGTGGTCCTGCATCAAGGGCCAGACCATTCCTCCAGGCAAGGAGCCAATCTCAGTTTGCTGACTGCCTCCATCTCTTTCAGACTGTGTAGACTCTGCTGAATCAGGAACCCTGTCAGATGGTGGAATATCAGAGTCACTCTCATCTCCCCAGCCTGTATGTGCAGAAAGATAGCACAAAGGATCTTCTGTGGAAGAGGCTAGGGGCCCAGGAGACACACGTCTGAAGGACTGCTTGATTTGTCTCCCCACAGTGAGAGACACACGCACCTCTTCCTTTGTTGGTGACCAGTGCTCTAGATAAGGATTAATAATCATTCCTTGGCACCTTCTACTTTCTAATTCTTGATCTTCTGTATCCCCTTCTACGGATGTAGTGCTATATGTGACCAATGTACCACTTCTCTGGGGTGGTGACAGTGCTGACCTCATGGGAGACCTTTGATTTGGCAGTGATGATGCTGTAGAAGTAAAATAGAAGAGTTTGAGAATCATATGGCATAATGTAGGAGACCATACAGTACATCATTACAGAACTAACATTTTATTGCTTTGTACTCAGCCTATTCCCTTGCTAACATGTCCCTTTTTTACACAATGCATTGGAGAAGTATTTCAGTCTAGCATTTGGTGTTGGGTGTATAGTTTCGTAGAAATATGATTAACTCTTATTATTTGTATATAGATGATGACCAGACCATTATGCATGGGAAAATAAATCTGTTTATTTACCTATGTACTTAAATAATTGTGTTCAGACGAATAAGATGAAATGTGGGGCAATTAATGAAAATGAGTTGTGTGTTACACTGATTACAAATCCCAACTGGTAATATTAAGTATGGTTTAAGGAATTGTAGAGAAATTCCAATTGCTCTCCAAGAAACCAAATATATGCTCTCTTTTCTACATTGAAGGACTCAACTGTCTACGTATAATTTTAAAGCCCTGCTTTGAATATCTGGTTTTAATGGAATAACAATTTGCTAGTCTCTATTGCCATGGTGGTGTTGTGTTCTTCAGTTTACATGGCATAATCATGTTCCTGGCAGGTATTTAAGTGACACAGGTTTATTGCAGACTTTTTTCCCATGCAGTTGCCTGAACTGCTCTGCCTTTAGCCCCTGCTGTTGCCTACAGAATCCAGAAAGGAACAATACAGGGAGCGTGGGCCTCGGCTATGGATCTCAGGGTGCAGGACCTTCAGCAGAAGCTAAAGAAGAGGGTTGCCTGGAGTTGCAGTATTGGATGGGGTGGCTGGCGTCATAAATGAGGTTTTGTGTCAGAGCTGGGAGAAAATAACATTAATGCAGCTAAAATACTGGTGAATACCTATTCTACTGTAACATAATGTATAAGGTATAGGAATAACTAACAGATCTAAGTATAGCCTTTAGTAAAAGGAGGTGTAACCTCAACAAGGCAATTAATCACTCTCAGCTATTGCAGCTTTAGATGAAAGCAGGCCATCTCACATTAATAGTACACCATAGTAAGTGTATTACAATGTAGTATAGGTGGTTTTCTTTACAGTCACAACTGTTTGTTTTTCTTTTAAAAGGAAACCACATATGGGGATTATGTGGCTCTGATTTTTGTTTGTTTTTTCAAGCCATAAAAAAAAATTCCAGGTGAATCTATCAGCTACCCCCCATATGGGACTGGGAATTTCCAGCTGATGTACTAATTCTTCCCTGTCTCTTCTAAAGCTACAGATATGGTCCTGAGTACAATGCATTAAATTGAAGTCTGTTTAGCTTACCTGGATCAGCTTTGACGCCTTCCAGCTCACCCACCATCCTGCACAACATGCAAGAAAGGAGGACCCTTCCCTCTTACTGGGTTGGGGGGTTATGAGCAGGGTGGCCCCTCCTGGCAGCCCTGATGGGGAAGCTCCTCTTTAAATCTTGCCGAAGGTCCAGGCACCCAATGTCTTGTGTTGAGACTCTTGGTACATCATGAATAGCCGAGGCCGCAGGATCTGTGTTCACAGCTGGGGCACTCTTGATATTCATTGGAAGGGGATTAGCATTTTTTATATTTTATGGAGGGTAAGGATACAGACTTATTGTGTGGAGGTTTTATGTAATGACTGTTTTTTTTTAAACAGTTTACAAATAAGATATTCTAAAAGAGGGGAAATGATTGCAATTAATGCTGTATTATCATGGTTTGCATCTCATGTTGACCACACCTTTATTCCGAAGTTGTAGGTGGTCGCTAAAATGAAACAGGCTAATACTATGAAAAGGGAGAGGCAAGTGGCATTGACAGTGTTTGTGTTTTTAACAAAACGTCTTGTTTGTAAAGCTTCAAAAGTAATATATCCACATTTTGTTCAGAAGTCACTTCCATCCTGATCATAAAACAATATACCAGTAAAACTACTTTCCAGTTGAAAAACAAATACAGAAGCCTTACAATATTCCTACCTATGGGACAGATTTATCAAAGCATGGAGAAAGATAAAGTGGAGAGAGATCAAGTACCAACCAATTAGCTCCTAAGCATCACTTTACAGGCTGTGTTTGAAAAATGACACTTAGGAGCTGATTGGTTGGTACTTTATCTCTCTTCACTTTATCTCTCAACAAGCTATGATGAATTTCCCCCTATAGTCACTTAATGACTCACTTGTTCTAACACAGCTGTGCTCAAGTTGGAATTTTAAAATATGTCCACAATAGCACATTAAAGGCTAGTTTGAAATGACATTTCCATAATATAAATGTATGTCCCACATTCTGCAAGACACTCTTAGGGTGTCAGGACAGACAAAGTCATTCCAAGGTATATAAAACATATTGCAACACAGTTTGGTGTAATGCATCTTTACAATATTAGATAAAAAGTTCAAATGCAATTTAGCACACAGGACCCTATTCAGGTTGGCTGGCAGTGTACCGAACATCGCAATTGAGCAATTTTCAGTACACTGCGCATGTGCTGCGGGCGATTAAAAATATGGCCACGATGCACCTGCCAGGGTTCGTCCAGAATTGCTGTTACCGCAATATAAATTGCGGTCACAACCTCTGGACAGCGGGTAGCATGCTGGGTGGCCTTGCCCTGCGCTGGGCAGCCCCCACCATGTGATACAAACAATAGCAGATTCTGCTTTTTAGCAGAATCTGCAATACAACCTGAATAGGGTCCACAGACTGAAGCAAAGGTTTGCCCAACTGTACATGATGGTTGGGTATGGGATACCGGCAGTGAGGATGCCATTGCCAGCGGTCAGAACGCCGGTCTTCTGACCGCCGACACCCTGTCCGTTGGGATGCCAACTACATCCCATACAGGAGGCTGTAGTAACAGCCAGGCACAATGTATCTCTGAAGTTTAATGTTCTTATTTTGGGCTCTGTACAGCAGACATACCTTTATGTCTCCTTGCAGAGTCAACTTTAATGTACCAAGGTACAGTCCACAGTTTCAGTATACATATTAAGTAAGAAGAATATAACAAATTCATTACAACACACAACGGATATTTTATACAATAATAATGTAGCAAATAAGACAGGCTGGTGAGGAAAAAAGACTGAAGTTGTACAAAAATGGAACAAAACCTACAGAACATTTATTACATGTGATGCCACATAAACAATAATATTCCACATTTCCATGCTTAGCCTGTCATGTACTAGACATGAAAACAAGGATCAATTTTTGCTGGAAAGCATACTGGCAGGAATCATTCTACCCGTTTAGATCAGCAAGCTTTAACTCCCTCATTACAACTACTACATCTTCCAATCACGCCTCACAAGGAACTAATCTAATATTGTGGTAAGCACTATACATAATCAGAAGAGGAGTACAAAGCGGGGGCCTTGTCTGGGGCACCAAGTGCACCTCTCAGAAGAGCTTCTAATACCCATTCACATCAGCCTTGCAAGCCCTTATGCCCTAATACCCATTCACATCAGTCTGTCGCCCTTTTCTATCACACTTTTCACCATTATACACCATTTCAGTTGTAAAATACAGGGATGACAGGAAAAGGCAGGAGCATGGGTCGGCATGGCACTGCGGCTTTTGGATAATGGTATCTATGGTACAGCAGACAAGTAGATGTTTATGCAGTGGTTCCTATGGACACCGATAGCTATCGGAGTCAAGCTTTGAAACTTTTAGTGTTTGGAGCTAGAGAAATAGCGCTGTTGCAACATTTCCATACATTTCATTTATCAGCAACTATTTATATTTCACCAGTGTTGTGCTTTGCAATTGGGTAAAATAACAGTAATACGAGTAGACCAGACAAAGGGGGTATTCAACTTTTCGCCAGTTATTAGGTTGAATTTACATATGACCTATTCAATGCCTGTGCCGTTTTTTCGAATGGTCGAAAAATCCAAATTTGCCGCCGCTTTTGACCATTTTAGGCACAGTTTTTGCCCATGCCGATTCGACAAAAAAATCGGCATGGGTGAAAATGGATTCGAAGATAGGCGAAAACGCCCGCAATTAAATATCCTGTGTCGAATTAGTGCCCTTTTTTTCGACCAGTCAAACAAACGGCACTTAATTGAAAACCCCCCCAATGAGGTAAGAGGGCGCTGCTCACATTCCATAGGGAAATAGACATTTGTTATATGCGGATAAGTGCAGCATATTGCAAATGGTCCAGCCAGATTGCAAAACTTCTTGGTGGCCTAGATGATCCAGTCACACAGCAATGTTGGCCTGGGTTCAGTGGCTTGTATGAAAATAGAAAAATAATATATGTAAGGTTATGTTTGGTCTGTATAAAGGAAAGCTAGCCGGGTAAAATAGTCTATGGAGGTTATGTAAGCAGAGGCGTAACTAGGGTTTTCGGAGCCCAGGGCTAGATGAAGAGTAGCGCACCCCCCCCAAAAAAAAAAAAAAACACAAACAAACCACAAAATTAAGTATGTGTGCAATGGGCTTGGCCACGCACCAGAACTTATTGCTCTGTCTCATGTGAGATATGGGCATATTGTGGAAATATTTCTTAGATTTATGTGACAGGATTTGGAAAGAGATTGAATGAGGGGAACAAAGGATAATTCCGGGTCAAGGATGACGCCTGGGAAGTGAGATTGTGGGGTACAGATGATTACTGTGTATCGACAGGGATGTCAGGAACATAACTTTTGTTGACTGGTTGAAATGTTATTAGCTACATTTCTCAGAGATTAAAGTTTGAAGTGGTGAGAAGACATTCAAAATGAAATGGCAGAGGGACAGTCCGTGACACATGTCAACACAGATAGTGAAAGATCTAAAGAGTATAAGTAAATTTGGGTATCAACTACACAAAGAGGATACTGAAAGCAATATTAGCTTATTAGCTAGTTTTCCAAGAGCGGTGACCTCATAAGGTGGGTCCCTATGGGCTCTTTGATAGATAAGACCTGGATAAATGTATATAATCTGTCAGTATTATGGCTGTTCGGGCCCACCGGATAAGGTTACCGTGGCATGGTAGGTGCGCTCACTTGTGAGGATATATTTACAAGAGGAGAGGTAGAGCAGGAAGATAAGAAGAAATCACAGCACTGAGGTCATGGGTTCGATTCCCACCATGGCCCTAACTATGTGGAGTTTGTATATTCTCCCAGTACTTGCGTGGGTTTCCTCCGGGTACTCTGGTTTCCTCCCACAATCCAAAAATATACTGGAAGGTTAATTGGCTCCCAACAAAATTAACCCTACTGTCAATGTGTCTGTGTGTACATGTGATAGGGAATATAGATTGTAAGCTCCACTGGGGCAGGGACTGATGTGAATGGGCAAATATTCTCTGTACAGCGCTGCGAAATATGTGTGCGCTATATAAATAACTGGTAATAAATAAATAATAAAGTATAATACTAGGGTTCAGGGAAGGATTGAGCAGGCCTTTGGCTGAGAAAGAGGATGTAATTTCATGTCTGATGTATAAAGATGCGAATGTGGTCCAATTCTGCCATTAACTCTGAACATATTGCAAATATCTCCTACGTAATATATGGGCTACATAAATAAGACTTTTAGTTAATTAGTGTTAGTTGATTAGTGATAATAATGCAGAACTACTGTTTCTGCATTATAGAACAAGTTGAAAGACATGATAAGTAGGCCTCTGTAGCTCTTAAAAACTCTTTAAATGAAAAGCTAATATTTTACGACTTTTCTTATAATACACAAGTGATGGTAATGTTTCATAAATATATACAGTATATATAAATATATATCATGGAAAAAATCTGTCTCTCAATAAATATTATTAACAAATAAGTGGAATTCTGGTGCCCACTGAACACACTGTAAACATAGTGCTATAGACATACAAGCACATGGCAGTGGCACGCAAAGAAATAGACAACAAAAGCAGGTCTCTTGGTCAACGTTTCAATGAAAGATAATTTTCATCAGGAAATTTGCTGTTTTAGCAAAGCACCAGTAAAGGTGCAGGGTGCATCTTCCCCTTTAAAAATCAGGCAGGGTGTGGTGCCCTGCTAAAATAGGCTAGCGTGAGATATATATATATATATATATATATATATATATTGTCGAAGTCAAAAATATTACATAGAAAGAACATACAGACTCCACACATATAAGTCGCTATACTTGCAAATACACGCAGCGAGCACAGCAATATATGGTAACATACGCATTTACACGGACATGCCACAGAGATGGATTCGACACTTATTTCATACAGTACATAATTATAATAATATCAAGCGCCAGACATCATAATGATTTAAAATTATATAATGGAGTAATGTCATGTATGTGTATTATTGGAACAAAGCAAGATACACCTGTCATATTTGGTATTAAAGCAAGCAGATTAATATGTAGATTCATTTGATACTTGTTATTAATTGGTAGGACATTGCAACAAATAGTTATGATTAAATGTATGAAACCTAAAATCACTTTTATTAGAACAATAGATATTCCAAACAGGTGGTTGGCAGGAAACTCAGGCCAGCCCCTTTTGATGTCTTCAAGGCTGAACCTGTTTAGCATACGAACAGACCAGTGACTCATCATGAATGAGAAAGTTCCCTCCCCCAACTAGATAACACATTACAGAGACAAACAGGAGGGAGTTGCTGTTTTGTCCCAGACGATGATGGAGGTGCATCTAGACCAGTTCCTGCATGATTTTACAGAGAGAGAGATATGGAGGGACGAATTTATATGAGAAAGATATGGTAATTGTATCGCTTACTGTATGAATTGCAACCATGTAACTATATGTATACTGTACATTGTAATATATTGAATACATATCCTTTTAATAACAAATATATACATCAATGAGCTTTGGAACTCAGATAATGTGTGGGTGTATTGTTTTCTCTTATGGGATGCAGTGTTTTGCTATGTGTAGCGCACATTCATGGCACATGGTAATAAGAGGTGCAGGTGTTACCAATATATATTAGAGCGGCCATTTTAAATATTTGTTAGAAAGCAATTTGGTATTTACAGATGAGGGCTCGTCCACGATATCACAAACGCGGCTGTGATCAACCGGCTCCGGTGGATGCATCGCGACGCTGATGAATAACATTCACGTGTATTGTTGTGTTACCAGTAAGCCAATGATATGAAAATTCAAAGGACAATGTGTTTCTCATAATATTTAAGATGCTAAAGCGTAATTTTATTGTTGCAAAACAAAGTTCAAATAAGTCATATTGTGTTTGATTCAGATTGGATTGTTTATCTAAGTAGATTTAAAAGTACATTTAAAAGTTGCTGCATAGCCTTGATATAGGTTTTTTTTAAACTCAGGCCTAAAATAACTTCTGGTGCTTGTATAATGTGTGATTTCTTTGTGACAAAGGAAGCCGCATGGTCTGTCCTCCATTTTGGACTAACCACATGGCCTGTCCACCATCTTGTGTAAACTTCATGGATGTGGAAGGGGGAGGAGCAGTGGCCATTTTATGAAGGTCATTTTCTAAATAGGTGATTTTCAGTCTGCTCAGAACAATACGTTTCCTTTGTCACATCAAGCCCCATTTATGAGTTACCAATGCATTTATTTAACCCATGCCATAGCCAATTACAAATAGTTTCAATTGGGCCTAGTGAGAGTAAATGGTGAGATAAATGCTTGGCTTGGTGTAAGAAATTGCACACAGATAGAAAAAGGAAAGAAAGAGTTTTGTTTTTGTTTTTTTTTCCTTCCAAGACTTGTAGAATCTGCTTACTAGGGAGGATAGCCATTGAAATGCAAATTAACCTGTGTAACGGCTTTTTTTAGCAGTGAAAAGCACATAGCTTTGATAAACAAATAAGAGGTAAGGTGTCACATAGAAGGCCAGTGAATGATACATCTATATATTATTATAATTATGTGTATATTTATATCAGTGTATGTTCTGCAAGATAGCTATCCAATCTGAATAATATCATTTAAATTATAGATTATTACAGTCATTATAGATCTGTGTGAAATTGGATACATTTGTTGCTATATAGGTAAATTTGAAATAACAGTATTTAAGGAAGTAAGTGTAAAGACACAAACGCAGTTCTGGCCTGGTTGTTAAGGTTTATACAGAAAAAAACTGGGTGTTGTGTTAAGTGAGCGATTATAGTTAGTATTGCTCACATTTATAGAGAAGTGTGGTTTGTTGAATTGAGGACGTACATTGTACACGTGGTATGGACAAAGACAGGTGAGCGCACGTGGCATAAAAGACACGCTTGTCGTGTGGTTACGCAAAGTGCGTAAGAGTGCGGGCACTAAGTACAAATTACACAATAGTGTCGTTTAGTTAAAAGGTGGGACAGTAGACATGCTACAATAGCACACAACTACCCGGTTTCTAAAGCAGATTAGTAAAAAACTTTTGTTTAAACTGTATTGCCTCTGATGGTAAAGCTGCCAATCAGAACGAGTGAAAATTTTCTGTACAGAAAAACAAAGTGTATTTGAGTGAGCGAACGTAGGAGTGAGTGGATTTGAACCCCGGAATTCGGGATCCCGTCGTGTGGTACACCAAGTAAGTGGAGGCTTGGTGGCGTGAGGCGGCTGACTCACGTTAGTATAGATTGAAATATGCAAATCGTGAAGAGATTTGCAGAGGAGCGTAATAGGGAATTGTGCATTGTGTAGTATTGAAGTAAAAAGGGTTTTTTTTTACGCTCCGGCTGAAGGGTCGCAGTGTGTACATCGACCCGTGGTTGTACGGCAGATAGGTAACAAGTACCTATACGCTGTGCGATTGGACCGCGAATTTGTGGGTGCGATATAAAGCGCAACTTGATACCCCTTTACGAGCTTTTGCGTAAAATCGCTGTATCATTAGCGCTGTGTAGAGCATACGCAAGCGTGATTTGTGTATAAAAAGTGTATAGGGAGTTTTCGCTGGTCTCTCTCAGGAAAATCTCCAGCGGTGGATATTTGCTGGAAAAGGTAAGTCACTCCTAACACTTCCAGTAAATAGAAACCAATAGGGCCTCACTAGGTACGCGGTGGTCACTATTGGAGTGAGTCGTGGTACTCAGCGGAGACGGAGTGGGTGAAAGTGCTCTAAGAACTTTCACTGTCTATCCGTGTCGTGCATTGGGGATTGCGTAAAAGGAAAAAGTCTGCGATGGGATCCAATTGCACAAGCGGTGGACGTATGGTAGCCAGGGTTCAGGGGCCCAAGGGGTCAGCGAGGTTTGTTATGTGTGGAAAATATGGTCCACACACTGAAGACTTTTTGTCTGAATGGGTACGTATGACTGACAATGATAGGGTATCATTCCTTGGGATGGGCAGCTTTGAACCAGAGGTATTGCAGAACTTAAGGATAAGGATATGTCTGATAAAATCCAGAAAACAAAGGGTCAGACATACAAATTGTTTAAACCTGTGGCAGCAAGAGGGGTTAGTGAGTTTGATCCTAAGGTATTGCAGGTGGTATGTCTAACCAAAGTCATATAAGACAAGAATGGAAATATAAGAACTGTTTGAACTTGTAGCAACAATAAACAAGTAGGAAGAAAAAGAGAATGCAAGTACACCGCCTTATGTAGATGTGGAAGCAGTTACAGCCCGCATACAAACTATAGAAAATAATAAAAATATGACTATAACCTATATATGTACTAATGATTGTTGAAGTTTTATTTAGGAGAAGGTGACCTGATTGTTTTCAGCCATTTCTCATGTACCCAGAGGAGTATCCAACCGGTAAAAGAAGAGCAGTAGCCTGCGGGGGAAGTGGCTGAGACCAGTGGAACTGGTAAGTATGGTATCATTCGTGTACATATATAGTAAAACCCAAATATAAAACAAAAAAAATCAAGAAATTAACGTCAGAAATGGAGAAAAACCTGTCCGCACATTAGTATTTGCCAGTAGGAAAGCGGACAGAGACAGGGTAACCCCCGGGTATTTCTTTCAGTTACCATATAAGAAGTATTAATTCCTAGTAAAGCCCCTAGTCAAGATGAGCTCGGAAATGTTTGTTGGACCATGTACAGACCCTTAATAGGGATGAGAAGGATTGAATGAATACTTCGCATGACCTAGAAGCTTGTTAAACTTTTTTTTTTTTTTGTCTTTTGCAGTAATAGAAAACTCTCCATCTGGATAAGATCACTGGTAAACATTAATTCGGCAAATGGGAGGTGGCTGTCTCTGTGCTAATGGACAGGCTCAATAAGGCATTGAGGGTCAGGGTGCAAAACTGGAAAGGGGTCACAGTAGCTAATCTTAGAAAGTGTGCTATTGAACATCACAAGAATAGTGCTAGGCACAGAGAACAACAGGTGGAGAGGTTGAGGACGGTAAGTATACTGGCACATACAGGAAAGACCCATCAGTCCAAACCCCAGATCCTTAATGGTCAATAATTTGTTACACTTGTAGGAAGGAAGGGCATTTTGCCAGAGATTGTAGGAGTAGTAGAACACATAGTCAATATAGACCCCCTAGACAGAAAACACAAGCCACATTATTAAACACATAGACAGAAACAAGGGACATATAGTAAGGAATCATGAGCCATATAGAAAACACAGATTCGGGCAATGGGAGTAACAGGAACGGTGCAACAATACCCTTTGAGTAGACCTGCAGAGATAACGATAGGGCCCTTGCAAACCAAACATTCTTTTCTGCTGGCTGCATCGGCTCTGACTAATCTACTCGGCAGAGACTTATTGTGTAAAATGCGGTGTGTCATATATTGTACTCCTGAGGGTGTCTTCTTGGATATACCTGAGAACCATGCTCAAGAAGTACAAGATATACTAGACACCCCTCAAAGACTAATGTTACATATCACTGTTCTAGATGCATGTCCATCACAGGTAGAGGAAATTATCTTACAGATACCGGGTTCCCTATGAACTAAGGATGGACAGGACACTGGATTGATGGCTGGGATAGTCAGAGTTCTACCCAAACCCAGTATATCTCAACAGCACGATAACACCAGTATTACTGCAGTGTGCCTTGTCATGCACAAAGGGTGGAGGAAGGATGAGAATACTGGTGAAGAGAAATTTTGTATAGACACTGATATGCCTGTTGGTGAATGGCAAACCTGACATTTTCTTTTTAATTTTCTTTTTCTTTCTCTCCTCTAGAGATGTTTCTTTTTTCTTTTTTTTTCTTTTTTTGAGTTATGCTCATGGTACTCTACATTGCAAACACACAATGACTTCGTACAGTTAACACCCTTTAGGAATTATTGTTATGTATTGGTGTGCACTGATGTTTTCTCAAACTGGGTAGAGGCATTTCCTGCCACCACGGATGCTGCTGTGTTTACCGCAAAGAAAAATTGCACAGAAATTTGTGTGTAGATAATGGTACCCCTAGAAGTAGGAGCAAAGCTTGAAATTGTACTATTGTGATCATAGATACTGCCACTAGTATTATGTAGCATCGGAACCACTCTCAGATCTTCACTTAACGAATCACCCTCTTCGAAATTTGTTTTTGTTTTGGTATTTGTGTCTTTTTGGGTTGTTTTTGGAAGACAACCTCATGTCATGATTGATCCACACAATGATCAGAAATACACCAATGAGGTGACAGTACAGTACCTTATTGAGATGAGCCAGCATTTGAGAACTTGACAAAAGAACTTGAAACTGTTGATTGCTGGTATGCCAAATACTAACTGTCTTGATTGTGAACCAAGAGACTGTGTGATTGTTCTTACGCTCAGGTTGCCTAATAGACAGGTGGGAAGGACCCTACCAAGTTTTGTTGACAGCACTATCGCAGTGAAAGTAGCCGAGAGAGAGACTTGGGTCCACGATTCCCATTGCAGGAAAGTCGGTAAATCGGAAGGAACTCGTAAATGGAGTGAGATCGCAAAAGTATCACCAGAGACTCTGTTCCGTAAAGACTGAGAGGCGGCACTGTTTAACACTACCTGAGCGTACTAAAGGATTGCAGAAAGACCAGTCATTGTAATTGATTTGTTATGAACAAGAGTTGTTTTGTTCTGTTTCTCTTTTCCCTCTTTCCCGCTGACAAACATTTTTTTTTTCAGGACATTCTATTTTTGTGAGGGTTTTTTTATGAGGAGTCGAGTGTGGGACTGGAACTGGTTCTGGAGGAAGGTGTGATTTCCTTATGGGATCCCAGGATTAGCCGATCAGTTTGTTAAAGTCAGAGAAAACTCAAAGGTCTAGTAGTTATGGAGTTCGGAAGTAATCAGGAACAATCAAACAATGGCTATTCACACATTGCAGATAAAGAGCTCATTAATATATGTGGAAGAAAGGTTTATGAGTGGCTCTCCCCGACCTCCGAAGGTTTATGTTATTTAGGAAGGACACTACTTATAACCCTTGTTCAGTGATTAAACAGACCTAGCATACGTTCCGGAAATGGAAACAATGTTCAGAAAATGATAGGAATATGTAGATCATGAAAATTTTATGTCACTTTCACAATTTGTTTGTGTCTTCTTCATCTACCCAGCAGAAACTCGATCGAATCCAAACATCAGTGTACAAAGACGTAGGTACATGTATGTGTGAAATGTTCATCGCAAATCAGACATTATAGGCCAAAGCACTGTCCCAGCATACTCTATAGGTTGAATGTTGTCCCACACCCAACCAGTGGTCCCGTGACCGCCGAGTGCATATAGAGGATGTCTCGTCCTCCTCCCTGTCTTCCCCAAATATAGTCAAGTGTCTGATTTGCGCAATGAATACATACTTGTGTCTAGGTCACCGATTATTGTCTGAAATATTTTTTTTTCTTATGTTAATAATTAATGCCAATTATTGTTTACTGCCAAAGGGTGGACTGTCGAAGTCAAAAATATTACATAGAAAGAACATACAGACTCCACACATATAAGTCGCTATACTTGCAAATACGCGCAGCGAGCACAGCAATATATGGTAACATACGCACTTACACGGACATGCCACAGAGATGGATTCGACACTTATTTCATACAGTACATAATTATAATAATATCAAGCGCCAGACATCATAATGATTTAAAATTATATAATGGAGTAATGTCATGTATGTGTGTATGTGTATTATTGGAACGAAGCAAGATACACCTGTCATATTTGGTATTAAAGCAAGCAGATTAATGTGTAGATTAATTTGATACTTGTTATTAAGTGGTAGGACATTGCAACAAATAGTTATGATTAAATGTATGAAAGCTAAAATCCCTTTTATTAGAACAATAGATATTCCAAATAGGTGGTGGGCAGGAAACTCAAGCCAGCCCCTTTTGATGTCTTCAAGGCTGAACCTGTTTAGCATACGAACAGACCAGTGACTCATCATGAATGAGAAAGTTCCCTCCCCCAAACTAGATAACACATTACAGAGACACACAGGAGGGAGTTGCTGTTTTGTCCCAGACGATGATGGAGGTGCATCTAGACAAGTTCCTGCATGATTTTACAGAGAGAGAGAGAGAGTGATATGGAGGGACGAATTTATATGAGAAAGATATGGTAATTGTATCGCTGGCCTGTAACTGTATGTATTAACTGCTTACTGTATGAATTGCAACCATGTAACTATATGTATACTGTACATTGTAATATATTGAATACATATCCTTTTAATAACAAATATATACATCAATGAGCTTTGGAACTCCGATAATGTGTGGGTGTATTGTTTTCTCTTATGGGATGCAGTGTTTTGCTATATATAGCGCACATTCATGGCACATGGTAATAAGAGGTGCAGGCGTTTACAATATATATTAGAGTGGGCATTTTAAATATTTGTTAGAAAGCAATTTGGTATTTACAATATCTAGACTTGTGTCTGCACTCAACAATAACTTTTTCTGATTAACAGCGGGGTGCTCCAATAAAGATCAACAAAAAATTGATCCAAAATACACAATTCAAAAAAAGTGTGCACTCTCCATACAAAAATTCAAATGAAGAAAAAATTATTTATTATGACAATACTCACAAAAACATGACATAGCCAAAGTGCATACGTGCAAAGTAGACATTTCAGTCCATATAGGACCTTCCTCAGGACAAGCAACAGGACATCAGTTTAGATCTGATCGCTGCTGTGCATTGTCGCACAGCGGGGCAATCAGGTCATAATAGCGCATGCGTATGCACTGCAATGCGCATGCTTTGGACAACAACGGGTATCGCCGGTCAGCGACGGGATGGTGCAAAAAATCCATTCGCAAGCTAATTGACAGGAGGAAGCCATTTGTATGTTGTAACTGACCGTTTATTGGGAGTGTTCGGGAAAACGCAGGCATGCCCAAGCGTTTTCAGGGAGGGTGTCTGACGTCAGCTACGGCCCCCATCAGCCTGATTCAATCGCACTGGATAAGTAAGTCCTGGGCTGCTCAGAGACTACACACACAGAATTTTAGCAGCTCGGCATTGCACACTTGCACAGCGAAAATACACTCCCACTGCAGGTGGCGACTATCTGATCGCAGGACAGCAAAAACTGCAGCCCAGATCTGAATGACCTCCAGAGTCTCTTTGGCTATGTTGCTGAACTGATGTTCTGTTGCTTGTCCTGAAGAAGGTCTTATAAGGACCGAAACGTCGACTTTGCACATATGCACTTTGGCTATGTCATGTTTTTGTGAGTATTGTCATAATTAATAATCTTTTCTTCATTTGAATTCTTTTATGGAGAGTGCACACTTTTTTTGAATTGTGTGTGTAGGAAGTTATGTCATAATTATTAGGAAAACTGCATTATAAGAAAAAAAATTTGCCTACAGTCTTCTGCTTTTATACAGTACGTTCACATAACTTGGTGACTTCTAATATCAATAAAATTTAAAATAGGGGGTTCATTATGCCACAAATACAATGCTGGTCATTCCGAGTTGTTCGCTCGCTAGCTGCTTTTAGCAGCATTGCAAACGCTAGGCCACCGCCCTCTGGGAGTGTATCTTAGCTTAGCAGAATAGCGAACGAAAAATTAGCAGAACTGCTACTAAATATTTTCTTGCAGTTTCTGATTAGCTCCAGACCTACTCCTAGATTGCGATCACCTCAGTCCGTTTAGTTCCTGGTTTGACGTCACAAACGCCCTGCATTCGGCCAGCTACTCCCCCGTTTCTCCAGACACTCCCGCGTTTTTACCTTGAACGCCTGCATTTTTTAGCACACTCCCTGAAAATGCTCAGTTACCACCCAGTAACGCCCCTTTCCTGTCAATCATTCACCGATCAGCAGTGCGACTGAAAAACGCCGCACGAACACCAGCAAATCTACTAAGTTTTGTGTTAAATAACTTAGCGCATGCGCTCTGCGTACCATGGGCATTTAGCAACAAATTGCAGCATAGCGAAAATTGGCAACGAGCGAACAACTCGGAATGACCACCAATATATACATCTGGAAGTACACATTATTTTATAAATTAAACTTTATTTGGTTTTAAACGATCACTCTGCCTTTTGTGCAATATCACTCAAATTACTGAAGCAGTGTTCTGTTTTAGACTCTAGTGTCCAGTAAAATGTGTGAAATGTAGCTGCCATCATATTTACTTGCTAATGTGTTTGCACCTTCACTGCATTATTAGATTTGAAAGTCTAATTTGGTGTTTGCGCATCTAGAGCTCCCATAGTTTGTTGTAGTATATAAGAGTGAACATACTTGATCTCATAGGCAAATGGGGGAGAGGCTTCCAATTGTCTGGAAACCTCCTTCCCCGCAGCCTGGCCAGTGGCCACTACATGCAGCATAAAGGGTAGATTGCAGCTGATGCGCATGCCCAGTGGCCTCAGATTTTACTACTAAGAGGTGTATTTATCAACATTATTTTTACTAAAATAATGTGAAAAAGGGTGTTTTCACACTCTTTTCACATTATTTTAGTATCACCTGAATGTATTAAATGGCATTTGGAGAAGTTTTCATGAAAAACTGCTCCAAACCCTTTAATTCACTTTTTTTTAGTAAGCCACATCACATTTCCCATACTTATAATGGGAAATGTGATGTAGCCAAATTTACAAAAAGAAAAAATGTGAAAAATACCACAGTGTGCCCTGTGATAATCTTGCCAGATCAGGCTGGCGAGATCACAGGGCAGCACTGCGATCTGCACCCTTTTGCCTAGCTTTCTCTGCCCCTGGCAGAGAGAGCTGAGCAGGGCCCGGGCTCCAGTGATCAGCTATGTGTGTTCAATGGACATACAAGCTGATCAAAGTGTAAAATGAAAAAAGAAAAAAAAAAGTAAAAAAAAAAGCCCAAAAACCATACTCACCTGTCCAGGGAGCCGGTGAGCGCTGCCTGGCACCCAGTTCCCCATATGAGGCAGCACACTTTACAGCACCGGAGGTCACTGCAGCACACAGGATCCCGCGCCCGCAGGGCCGGATTAACAATGGGGCGGGTGGAGCTGCAGCTCCAGGCCCCCCCAACACAATAGGCCCACAGCATCTGCTGTGCTACTGCAGCCAGGAATTTTTTTTCCCAGCTACAGCAGCTTACAAGCTCCGCTCCCTCCGGCCGAACGGCTCAAACACATGGGCAGGGCATGACAGAACTTGGAAGGGGCGGAGCTACACGGGGTCCAGGGGGCGGGGCTACACGGGACACTGAGGCTGCCTGCTTCTCACATGGCTGCAGCTGCTGTGAGAGGGAGAGTTGAAGCTGCTGCACATCCAGGGACGGTCCATCCAGTAAGACTACTCTATGCTGTAGTGTGTATAATGTAGAGGGAATTGTATGTGTGTGTGACTTCCATGTGTATGTATATGTGAGCTTCTGTGTGTGCTATGTGTGTGACTTCCATGTGAACTTGGCTGTGATATAGCGTGGGGGACGGTGTGTGTTTGATACAGTGCAGGGAATGTGATAAAGCATGGGGGAGGGAGTGTGATAAAGTGCAAGGGAGGGAGTGTGATAAAGCACAGGGGAAGGTAGCGTGATACAGTGCAGGGGGAGGGAGTGTAATAAAGTGCAAGGGAGGGAGTGTGATAAAGCACAGGGGAAGGTAGCGTGATACAGTGCAGGGGGAGGGAGTGTGATAAAGTGCAAGGGGAGTGTGATAGAGGGCAAGGGGAGGGAGTGTGATAAAGTGCAAGGGAGAGCGTATGATAAAGCGCAGGGGAGGGAGTTTGACAAAGCGCAGGGGAGGGCGTCTGATAAAGCGCAGGGGAGGGAGTGTGATAAAGTGTAGGGCGCAGGAGAAGGTTGTGTGATACAGCGCAGGGGGAGGGGCAAAGTGCAAGGGGAGGGAGTGTGATAAAGCGCAGGGGAGGGCGTCTGATAAAGCGCAGGGGAGGGCATCTGATAAAGCGCCGGGGAGGGCGTGTGATAAAGCGTAGGGCGCAGGAGAAGGTAGCGTGATACAGCGCAGGGGGAGGGAGTGTGATAAAGTGCAAGGGGAGGGAGTGTGATAAAGCGCAGGGGGAGGGAGTGTGATAAAGCACAGGGGGAGGGAATGTGATAAAGCGCAGGGGGAGGGAGTGTGATAAAGCGCAAGGGGAGGGAGTGTGATAAAGCGCAAGGGGAGGGAGTGTGATAAAGCGCAGGGGGAGGGCGTGTGATAAAGCGCAGGGGGAGGGAGTGTGATAAAGTGCAGGGGAGGGAGTGTGATAAAGCACAGGAGGAGGGAGTGTGATAATGGGCAGGGCTCAGAGGAAGGGAGTATGTTAGTGTGATACAGCGAAGGGGGGAGTGTGATAAAGCGCAGGGGGAGGGAGTTTGATAAAGCACTGGGGGAGGGAGTGTGTGACTGTGATAGAGCACGGGGAGGAGCCAATGTTTTTGTTTGAATTTTCCTTTCGGGTGCCAATGTGTCTTAAGAATGATGACCAGCTCAGTGGTATGAATATGAAGTCAATTGTTTTCCCATAACTGGAGATTTCTCAAGGTGATGTAAAAATTTAAAAGTGGTTATATCGTTTGTGTATCGGTGAGTGCCCTGTTAGTGGAAAACCGCCTACGTGTGGTTACCGTTGGATGCAGTGACATTACAGGTAGCACCCTTACTGATGAGACTGCGGGAGGAGTGCATATTGCTTTATAGAACTATATATATATATATATATATATATATATATATATATATATATATATATGGGTGGTATTCATGTGACCGCCGGTCAGCTGACCGACAGTCACATGACCTCCTCCACCAGCCCGACGGGTCACTGTCCCGATGGTCGGCATGCCGACCAACAGGGACTATTTCCACTCGTGGGTGTCCACGACACCCATAGAGTGGGGATAGAACCCGTGGCGACCGCAGGTCGCCACCGAGCCCGCAAGGGGCTTGCTGCACTCGCCCCTCCCCGCCGGGATCCCGGCGTCGGTATGCTGCCGGGATCTCGGCGTCGGTAAGCTGACCGGCGGTCAGGAGACCGCCGGTCAGCCGTACTACACCCATATATATATATATATATATATATTGGAGAAATATGTCTGGCACTCCCCCGTGGGCTAATTGAGCAAGGCTCACGCTCCGGTGCCCTCCCGAACAGACCCGACAGTCTGTATATCTATTGCACTGGAAAGAAGAGGCGGCACTCTGGAGACTCTGGTAAAGCAGTGAACTCTGTCAGGTGAGACTTTATCAACGTATCGGGGTACAAGCCCCCGTCTTCAGGACACACAGTCTATATATATATATATATAACGTGGTAAATAGTCAGCGGCACTCAGAGACTTTTCAGTGATCAAGAGATGTATTGAAAATTACTGCATGTTCCAACGTTTCGGGTCTGACATGTCCCTTTGTCAAGGTGAGTAACTTGAGTTACTCACCCTCAATAAAAACCGAAACCCGCTCCCCTGTCCCCCAATATTTTGTGTGTATAGCACCAGAATATAATACAGATTGTCCTCTCATTTTGCTTTGTACATTTTAGCAACATTAAAACAGGATTCAGTCAGGATCCCTGTAGTCGGGTTCCTGGCAGTCGAAATACCAACGCCAGAATCCCGACAGTACTCGGAATCCCGACATTGATCACTATCTCGGCGCTGTAATCCCGAACAATTTCACAGAGCACCAGAGATAAACTGCAAGAGGGGGGAGGTTAGGTTTAGGCTGTGGGGGGAGGGATTGAGGTTAGGGTTAATCTGCGGGGAGGGAGAGTGAAGGTTAGGCACCCCCGGGGAGGGTTAGGCTGCGGTGGGTATATGTGTGTGTGTGTGTGTGTGTGTGTGTGTGTGTGTAGGTGGTGGCAGGTTTAGGGTATGGGAAAGGTGGGTTAGGGGGGGTTAGGATCAGGGTTAGCTTAGTTATGTAGTGCATATCGATATTTTCAACATTGGGATGCCGCTGTTGGAATTTTGACAGCTGGCATCCCATACTGATACTAACCCCATTAAAACATATATAATAACCAAAAAATTGGGCTTGATTCTGAGTCAAACTCAGGCACATCCGTGTGTGCATCTTTTGCCGCTGTATGCTAATATTGGTACAAGCCCTTCTTTGGTGTACAGCCGTGCGTGTGCATATGCAAGCAGTGACCTTTCAGCTTCTTTAGACATTGCAAACCCTCTTGGTTCAACTATCTATCTATCTATCTATCTATCTATCTATCTATCTATCTATCTATGTGAATGTATGTATGTACACATACTACTATATGCTGGGTCACCTCAGTCTTCCCCCTGTTCTGCCCTGTCCAGACGACCCCCCCCCCTCCAACCCCACCCCCTCTAGCCACCATTCCTGATATATCTTTTCAGCATAACTACTTATTACAAAGGTAAAGTCTTTTATTACATATAGAAAGATTTCATCCCTGAGCGACCTGTAACCTCTTTTGTTGAGAGGTTTCATATTTATGTCATCACTAAGCGCCATTTTCCATATTACAGTCACATTAACAAGAGATGTTTTCCTTTGTTCGTTTGTAGATTCTCACATTACACTGTTGATATAATGGAATAAGTGAGGGAGATTGAGATTTTTCAAGGTAGGCGCTAGTCACACCCCCTGTGCAGACCACACCCTCACAACATCTACCCCCCCCCCCCAAATTACTAGTCACGCCCCCATAGTGTTTTCAAATCCCCATGCGGTGGCATAAAATAGGCCCTTCATAAATTTCAGCTCCAGGCCCATATGGACCTTAATCTGGCACTGCGCGCCCGGCAGCCCAGCAGGAGCAGCGCGGACCGGCTCCCTGGAATGGTAAGTATATTGATCTGCTGGGGAGGGTGCGCGGCGCTCGGGGGTAGTCGTGATGGGGGTATCGACCGAGCGGTGGCGGTGTCAGCGGGGGCGGCACATGCGCAGCAGGACATCGGGGTATTTTTTACAAAAAATACCCCGATGATGTGCGGAGTGTTATCGCAGGGACAGAGCTTGACCGCAAGCTCTGTCCCTGCATGCGATAATTGATACATCCCTGCAATGTAATCAATTATCGCAGTGCGAGTTGGGGCGATTTTATCACCTGTCACGGGGATAAATAGGCCCCTAAGTCTTAAGTGTGTGTGTGTGTGTGTGTGTGTGTGTGTGTGTGTGTGTGTGTGTGTGGATCTGAGTGCTCTGTCATCACATCAGAGAGAGAATATAGTGAGTGGCTAACCAGGATCATTGGGCCTGCATATGTGTGAAGTACTGCATTACATAAATTGCACTTTGTTTGGGTCAGACGATAGCTTGTTATATGCTAATTATGCATCCTTCATGAGCTGGCGACAATCGCTGTAAAATCAAATATTTGGAAACCCCCCTCCAGATATCCTGCATTTGCCCCTGGATCTGGAATTAACCACGTCAGAGAACTGGGCTAAGATGGCTATAACTGTTGTTGGTATTTGGCGGTCATAATGGGCAATAATGTCAAAACAAAACATATAGGCCACAGTGTTCTAAAGCGGCAGTGTTAAAGAAAAACACATTTTAAACGTATTACAACTTATTGAACAGATAGAGGAGTGGCTGGCTCAGCTAAAACAGTATACAACCTATAATAAGAACCGAGTAAATCCGAGTAAAACCGAATCCGCTCATCTCTAATAATAACACTCCTTGACAATTTGGGCCTGTGTATATCTGCTGTACACTGTATCCCCTAGCCCTTTTCTATTTTATTTTATAATAACACAAAGTTCCCCCCAGGTTAATGACCAATTTTGGTCCATGGCTGAGAGGTAGCATCAGACATTTAAATGAACTAACTTTTAGTAATGTGTTCCTTTTCAGATATGCAGTCCAAATTTAACATTCCCCCCAAAAAACTTTTTTCTGTACCTCCAACTAATTATAATCCAATTAAGCAATACCTATCATGTAGACCTCTATCCACCATCGAATCTCTCAGTCTCAGACAAGCTTCAACAAACGTTCTGGTAATTTTGTTTATCGCGATTCACATGAGTCTGTGAGACTCGTGTTGACAGAAAATATTGCCTCAAGCTTGATTTATATAACAGTAAAAGAAAATGTTTCTAACAATTCATATGGTATTATGCACCGACTAGACTGAAAAAGATCCATCAAGACTTATTGGACAGATGTACTGCAAAGGACCTAATTCAGACCCGATCGCTGCAGCGGGAGCGATTGTAGACTGATGCCCTATGTCTAGTGTGCACGCTCAGCAGCCGCACTGCGCGTGCACACCCAGTGAGATGCAAAAGCATCTCACTGCTGCAATCGCTTCTGCCTGATTGACAGGCAGAGGTGGTCGCGGGGCCGATGGGGACGCTAGAACGCCGTTGGGGGTGTGCGGTCCGGACAATGCAGGCATGTCCGGACCATTGCTGGGGCTGACCACAGCAGCTGCGTGACCCAGAACGTGGCGGGTAACCACCTGCCAGTGCAGCCAGGCTGCACAGGCAGGGAGCTATTTAGCAGGTGTAAAAGTATTGCCGCCGTGCGATGCTTTCGCTCCTCTGCTGGGGGAAGGGAGGGGGTTTTGGGGCCTGACATGCGGGGCGGACTAGTCCTGTGCTAGGTGTCCCCACGCATGTCAGAGAAACTGATTGTAGGTGTGTTAATTTTAGCACATCTACGATCAGGTCTGAATCACCCCCCCATAGTACAGAATGGGTATGAGACTCATGGTTGACAGTATCTAGGTCGACACCCAGTAGGTTGACACCTGTTGGTCGACAGTGGCTAGGTCGACACTAGAAATAGGTCGACACAGCCATTAGGACGACATGAAAAAGGTCGACATGCTTTTGTTGTTGTTGTTGTTTTCTTCGTAAAGTGACCAGGAACCTCAATTAGTGCACCATGTCCCCTCGCATTGCTCGCTTCTCTCACCATGCTTCCGGCAAGGTGCCTCGCTGCGTTCGGCACAGGTTACCGTTCCCAATCGTAGTCCACGTGGATCGTTAAGTATGAAAAAGTTAAAAAAATTATTATTATTTTTTTTTAAATCTCATGTCGACCTTTTTGCATGTCAATCTTGTTCATGTTGACCTAATGGTCGTGTCGACCTATTTCTAGTGTTGACCTATCCATTGTCGACCAATAGGTGTCGACCTAATGGGTGTCAACCTAAGTGGTGTGGACCCTGAGTTCGGATACCGTACAGAACTGGTGGAGCTGTCTGAAATTAGTTGGTTTAAGGTTGGATGTAAAGAGTTTATTCACTTTATGCGATTTTATATCAAAATAAGTGGATATGCCACATCTGTCATCAACAGAACTTTATACATTCATTGCATTACATTACTAGAATTATCAAAAACACATCTATATCCTTTGATAAAATTTGGAGTTCATGGATGTTGTTATTTAACGGTCTTTCTCCATCTTTATGACTACAGTTTTAGTCTACGGAGTTGACCACATCTCTCTTTCTACTCTCTCCCTTCCCTCTTATTCTTACAGTCTGTCATGCAATTCCTCCCTTCCCAGGTATAGGATGCCTCATATTACCCTATTTTTGAGCCTCTTATCTTCAAAATACCAAAGAGGAAGTTCAAGAGGCTAGAGTGGAGCATGGCGAATTGCATCCTCACACAGTGGAGGCAGGGTCTGGTTATGCAAACTGCATCATCCGTCCATTGCACAAAACATAGAGAAGCAGGAGATGGGACAGTGGCCCAATATCCTGCAGTTATAGGCAGACTCATACTAACTGTTCAACGTGATTCCCATATTTAGGGGAGTCCATTCTGGAGGCAATGAATACCTGACGTTGTGAGTTTCCTGAGATGCCAGTGTGACAAAGATGTGACATTTCTACGCAATCAGCAGTAACAGAATTGTCTCTTATGTAAGTGTATAAAAAGACCCTTGGGTGGGACAACATGGCTGCTAAGCTGTGTCCTGTAGTTGATTTAACTTTGTCCAGAGAAATGAGAAATTTATGTTCAGGAAACAAATAAATATCTCTTATCTTGTACCAGTCATAAATGTTTGGGGGTGGAAAATTGCATCTTTCATTCTCAAACAGCCAGACCTGGCCAAGCTAGGCCAGGAATAATAAATTAAAGTAGAATGTCACCTCTTGGGGGTTGTGGAATGGTGTACTCCTCTGGGCTAGCTCCCTCTACCCAATCTATTGAAAGAGCTTTGTGGATAAAGCACATGATGCCTTCATGTCCAGTGTCCAGCACTGACCTAGTTAAAAAGCAAAAAGGTGGGAGGGAGGAGTGAAACTGCACAGGTATAATCTTACTTCTCCCTCAATGCTCAATGTTCATTGTTTTTGGGATTCAGCTTTGTGCTGAGTGATGCAACCTATATGCTCAATTGTGAAGTTTCCTACATCGGAAGTTCTTTTGAGTAAGTGTTAGACTTCTGAAATATTATTTTCCTCTTGTTTTCTGAGATTTATATGTACTGTCTTTCCTGTCCATTTGTAATCTTTTTATAATTATATCTTTGATTATTTTGATTGGATTAAAATATAATTAATTCTAGCATATTCTCTGTGTCTCTTGGTGAATCTGTGAGCCTGTGAGGCCAAAGCTACGTACCGAAGTGTGAGTGTGCAATTAATAATTCTGCATGAAAGTAAGAGAAAGAGCTTACCTAGCATGGTATCACTAAAGGAACTTTTGCTGGTGGCAGTTACCAGGTTTTCATTAACCACACGTGCTGAGGTAACCATAAGTCACTAATGGCGAGTCTTAGATTGAAGTATCTGGGAAATGAGCCGGCCGGTTGTGACAAAAGTATAAGTGCACAGATGGAGCCCTGGTCATCTATCCCTATAATAGGATTAATTGAGCCAGTGCTGTCGGACTTAATCCTCTGCTGTAATGACTTAATGCCCTGCTGTATTATTCTCTCTGTATTGTATTGCAGCTGAGAACAATAGATGAAAGGCTTATGCTAATAAACCTTGGTGCACCTACGCGCAACAGAGAAGGCTAGATGAGCGAGGCTCCATCTGTACGTAGAGATGACAAATGAAACTAAAATGTATTACCTGATCAAAAATCAACCTTCCAAGGTGATGCAGTGACTCAAGAGAAAGTCTTTGGTGATTAAATAACTTTCAATATGCAAATTGTTTTCTTTTATAGTGGATGTTTAAGTTAATTTGAACACAACTTATTGTAGCTCTAGTGGGTACAATAATACAATCACACTGCAGATAGAGGGCCTGCTTCTGTGGTGGTGGTGGTGGTGGATGTTGCTGTGTCTGTACATGTGTCTGTTCGCAAATTCACGGTAGCGATAATATACACATGCTGGTGTCAGCGTGGCCCTTCTGCAGATGCCTGTGCCTGAATGTGCAAGCACTGAGAAGCCCACTTTCTGTGCCCATGCATGCAGCAACACCGCTGGTGCTTCTAGTCACTCACCCACAGGTGCACCATTGCCACTTGTACCTGCCCTATGGGAGGTGCAGTGTCTCGGTCTGAGCATGGCCTCTGTGGAAGTGGCTGTACTTGTAAGAACACTCTCACTGGCACGTCTGCAACTCTCACTAGCACATCTGCGACACTCCCATGGCATGTCCATGAAATTATTATTATTTTTTTGCATTCACTTCAGGCCACCTCCCATTCCCCAACCACTAAAGCCCATCACTTTTCTACCGTCTTTCTGATAATGTCAGATTCGATCGCAACAGCAACTTTGTGTATACACTCATGTTAACTCGTGCACCTTATGTCTTTCTAGGATTTTGTCTCACACAGTAGCAAATATGAACATCAGCACTGTGTGACCTATGTCATGCAAATAGTTAAAACTGGACTTCTAATTAAAAATGGCTTCTATACAATAGGTCAGCACATGTGTGAGGCTTTTGTTCTCTTTTAACACTTACATTTCCAGAAAGCATTTTACTGGCACATAAGCAAATTCCATCTGGTTTATTAATTGATAAATGTGTATCTTCACATTATATGTTCCTTTACATAGATATGGGTACCAAAATTAAGTCTAGTAAATCTAAATGCATGTACACCACAGGAAAACGTATCTAAATATTTCAGATGTGATAACATAATATACTCTAAAAGGTTGAACTATATGGACCAATGTATTTTTTGTAACCTTACTTAGGCTGGGTACACACTATAAGGGATGCGGTCAATATCCCGCTGGCCGGAATACCGACATCGGAATCCCGACCGGCACAAACCCGACATATTCTACCTCCGCGGGTGTCCACGACACCCATAGAGGGAGAATAAATTAGTGTGCCGAGCTTAGCGAGGCACTGTGCGCACAGCATGGCGAGCGCAGCGAGCCCACAAGGGGCTGCATTGCGCTCGCCCCTGTCAGGATTGTGCTGGTCGGGATTCCGGTGTCGTATTCCGACCGCCGGTCTCCCATACAGCGGGATTTCGTACTGATCCCCACTACAAACGTGTATCTCGGCCAACAGGAAAAGATGGGGGTCAGCCGTACACACTGAACTATATAGTTTGCGATCATGCAATATATCGTTCATGTCCACATTCAGCTGTACTGTCGGGCACCGAGTCATACCATCAGCCGTGCAACACAGCTTATGGGAAACCCTCGATGTTGGCGGTGTTGCATACACATTAGACAATGTGCACAATGTCAGTCCGAACCGCTGGGTCCGACGACACATCATCTATTGTGTACCCATGCTAACTATGTACTTTACACTAACACCTCCATTACATAGATGTACTATCAGTATAATAATGTTATTCATAAAGAAGAAATCTTTTTTTGTCAGGACTCCCTTCAAATACACTGCTCAAAAAAATAAAGGGAACACTAAAATAACACATCCTAGATCTGAATGAATGAAATATTCTTATTAAATACCTTATTCTTTACATAGTTGAATGTGCTGACAACAAAATCACATACAAATTATCAATGGAAATCAAATTTATTAACCCATGGAGGTCTGGATTTGGAGGCACACTCAAAATTAAAGTAGAAAAACACACTACAGGCTGATCCAACTTTGATGTAATGTCCTTAAAACAAGTCAAAATGAGGCTCAGTAGTGTGTGTGGCCTCCACGTGCCTGTATGACCTCCCTACAATGCCTGGGCATGCTCCTGATGAGGTTGGCGGATGGTCTCCTGAGGGATCTCCTCCCAGACCTGGACTAAGGCATCCGCCAACTCCTGGACAGTCTGTGGTGCATGGAGCGAGACATGATGTCCCAGATGTGCTCAATTGGATTCAGGTCTGTGGAACAGGCGGGCCAGTCCATAGCATCAATGCCTTCGTCTTGCAGGAACTGCTGACACACTCCAGCCACATGAAGTCTAGCATTGTCTTGCATTAGGTGGAACCCAGGGCCAACCACACCAGCATATGGTCTCACAAGGGGTCTGAGGATCTCATCTCGGTACCTAATGGCAGTCAGGCTACCTCTGGCGAGCACATGGAGGGCTGTGCGGCCCCCCAAAGAAATGCCACCCCACACCATTACTGACCCACTGCCAAACCGGTCATGCTGGAGGATGTTGCAGGCAGCAGAACGTTCTCCTTGGCGTCTCCAGACTCTGTCACATCTGTCTCATGTGCTCAGTGAGAACCTGCTTTCATCTGTGAAGAGCACAGGGCGCCAGTGGCGAATTTGCCAATCTTAGTGTTCTCTGGCAAATGCCAAACATCCTGCATGGTGCAGGGCTGTAAGCACAACCCCCACCTGTGGACGTTCGGCCCTCATACCACCCTCATGGAGTCTGTTTCTAATTGTTTGAGTAGACATATGCACATTTGTGGCTTGCTGGAGGTCATTTTGCAGGGCTCTGGCAGTGCTCCTCCTGTTCCTCCTTGCACAAAGGCGGAGATAGCGGTCCTGCTGCTGGGTTGTTGCCCTCCTACGGCCTCCTCCACGTCTCCTGATGTACTGGCCTGTCTCCTGGTAGCGCCTCCATGCTCTGGACACTACTCTGACAGACACAGCAAACCTTCTTGCCACAGCTCGCATTGATGTGCCATCCTGGATGAGCTGCACTACCTGAGCCACTTGTGTGGGTTGTAGACTCCGTCTCATGCTACCACTAGAGTGAAAGCACCGCCAGCTTTCAAAAGTGACCAAAACATCAGCCAGAAAGCATAGGAGCTGAGAAGTGGTCTGTGGTCACCACCTGCAGAACAACTCCTTTATTGGGGGTGTCTTGCTAATTGCCTATAATTTCCACCTGTTGTCTATTCCATTTGCACAACAGCATGTGAAATTGATTGTCAATCAGTGTTGCTTCCTAAGTGGACAGTTTGATTTCACAGAAGTGTGATTGACTTGGAGTTACATTGTGTTGTTTAAGGGTTCCCTTTATTTTTTTGAGCAGTGTATATTGCAAGTGTCAGTATGGGAAACATATGTTTTCCGTAGTGCACGGTAACATTGTTTGTGATCATAGGTGATCACCGGACAATAAGTACTAAGGGGACCTATCATTTGAAAGAGGTCACTCCCCCATCCTTTTTTTATAAAATGAGTGCCCCTTAATTTTTCAATGCCAGGTTGGGGCAG